>NC_092415.1:89023244-89334077 GCF_040894005.1 Engystomops pustulosus | reverse complement strand
GTACAGCCACCAGCAGATCAACCAGAAATCAAATATATAGAACGCTACTGTATGCGTAAGTAAGCTCTTTGTATTCTCCTATGGCTATTTTCTAGCCAAGTATCAAAGCACACTACTGTCAGATGAGATGACACTGAGTTAGTGCCTAATTGAAATCCAACCCCTACTAAATTTTCCCACTTCGGTCTTTGCTATGGATATGTGCGTCACTAAGCGCAGAACACAGCGGTCGCAAGTCTCACTACAAATTGCTCAGAATTGGCTAGTACATGCACTGCAGAAAGTACAGCCACCAGCAGATCAACCAGAAATCAAATATATAGAACGCTACTGTATGCGTAAGTAAGCTCTTTGTATTCTCCTATGGCTATTTTCTAGCCAAGTATCAAAGCACACTACTGTCAGATGAGATGACACTGAGTTAGTGCCTAATTGAAATCCAACCCCTACTAAATTTTCCCACTTCGGTCTTTGCTATGGATATGTGTGCCACTAAGAGCTAAACACAACGGTAGCAAGTCCCCCTGCTAATTCCTCACAAAATGGTACTAGATGCAAATTAAAATAAAAAAAGTAGAACGTTATTGTAGCCCTAAGAAGGGCTGTTGGGTTCTTTGAGAATCACTCCTGCCTAACAGTAAGCTAATAGAACACCCTAACGCTTTCCCTGACCAGCAGCAGCTCTCTCCCTAGCGGCATCCAGACACAGAATGATCCGAGCAGCGCGGGCAGCGGCTAGTCTATCCCAGGGTCACCTGATCTGGCCAGCCAACCACTGCTATCGACGTGTAAGGGTACCACGTCATGCTGGGTGGAGTGCAGAGTCTCCTGGCTTGTGATTGGCTCTGTTTCTGGCCGCCAAAAAGCAAAACGGCGGGAGCTGCCATTTTCTCGAGCGGGCGAAGTATTCGTCCGAGCAACGAGCAGTTTCGAGTACCCTAATGCTCGACAGAGCATCAAGCTCGGACGAGCATGTTCGCTCATCTCTAGTTGTGGTTCTTCTTCACCTTTTCACATTCTTTTTCACCCACCTTCCATATTATTCACTTAGCTTGGACTTATTTTCCAACGCATGATAGTTCATCTGTTTGCTGTACATTTACTCTAATCTTACATTACAGTTCTAGATATATGATCACCTACTGTTCGCACAACTGTGATTTTGGTCATCCTCTGGTTGCCTTTATGACCCTTGGGCCCCTTGGACTCTCCCTTGCATATGATCTTCGTCCTCAACTGGATGTACTGGACCAGCATGACATCGGCCTTGCCCAAACATGGCTACGGACTACAACTTTATTGGACTATTTTTATTACTTTACTTCTTTTGGAACCCAATAGGCCAGGTCTTGGAAGGGCTATGACCCTCCTGCCTATTACACCCTTGGTGCACATTGACTCTCAGGCGAGCATTGTTAGTTGCCGCTCTTATTCACGTGTAAATTACTGTATATCTTTGTTCAAATGTACTGTTATTATTTTATTTAATTAAGTTATTCATATACTGTTGTGTGCAGTTGTCCCCCCCCCCCCCAACCCAGAGGTACCTGTCAGTATATTACTTGCCTTATTTGCATTTTCCATCGGAATATTGGCCACACTAAGTCTTGGTGCAGTGTATGTCTGGCCAGATTGCCACACTAGCACTAAATATGGTGACATATCCTAATCTAATGTACGCCTGCGACTACTTACTTTAGATTATTTGTTTATTTTGTATACCTTCCACGCGTCCTTTTATGAGCATATTCGTCTGGAAAGGGACATAATGCGCAAAGACATTTCTCAGGCTTGGTACAGCCCATACTTGTATCACATATTTTCGAAAGTCACGTATTTTAACCAGTGTCTTTCCGCATGGTCAGCCATTTCTAGTAATAAATGGTTCTGTTTGTTTTATACATGAGACCTGTTTTCTTCCTTATTTATGCATGTTTTGGGTCTCTCAACAATATATGTTGGAGATCCCGTTCCAGGCTACTTCACAGCCCTACATAGCTATCTGCTATGCCTTTGCCTTGTCATTGATCATATGCTTGATAACTCACAGCCTACACATTTTTTTATTTTTATTTTTTGTTTATGTATTGTCACTATACACTCACCGGCCACTTTATTAGGTACACCTGTCCAACTGCTCGTTAACACTTAATTTCTAATCAGCCAGTCACATGGCGGCAACTCAGTGCATTTAGGCATGTAGACATGGTCAAGACAATCTCCTGCAGTTCAAACCGAGCATCAGTATGGGGAAGAAAGGTGATTTGAGTGCCTTTGAACGTGGCATGGTTGTTGGTGCCAGAAGGGCTGGTCTGAGTATTTCAGAAACTGCTGATCTACTGGCATTTTCATGCACAACCATCTCTAGGGTTTACAGAGAATGGTCCGAAAAAGAAAAAACATCCAGTGAGCGGCAGTTCTGTGGGCGGAAATGCCTTGTTGATACCAGAGGTCAGAGGAGAATGGGCAGACTGGTTCGAGCTGATAGAAAGGCAACAGTGACTCAAATCGCCACCCGTTACAACCAGGGTAGGCAGAAGAGCATCTCTGAACGCACAGTACGTCGAACTTTGAGGCAGATGGGTTACAGCAGCAGAAGACCACACCGGGTGCCACTCCTTTCAGCTAAGAACAGGAAACAATTGCACAAGCTCATCGAAATTGGACAGTACAAGATTGGAAAACCATTGCCTGGACTGATGAGTCTCGATTTCTGCTGCGACATTCGGATGGTAGGGTCAGAATTTGGCGTCAACAACATGAAAGCATGGATCCATCCTGCCTTGTATCAACGGTTCAGGCTGGTGGTGGTGGTGTCATGGTGTGGGGAATATTTTCTTGGCACTCTTTGGGCCCCTTGGTACCAATTGAGCATCGTTGCAACGCCACAGCCTACCTGAGTATTGTTGCTGACCATGTCCATCCCTTTATGACCACAATGTACCCAACATCTGATGGCTACTTTCAGCAGGATAATGCGCCATGTCATAAAGCTGGAATCATCTCAGACTGGTTTCTTGAACATGACAATGAGTTCACTGTACTCAAATGGCCTCCACAGTCACTAGATCTCAATCCAATAGAGCATCTTTGGGATGTGGTGGAACGGGAGATTCGCATCATGGATGTGCAGCCGACAAATCTGCGGCAACTGTGTGATGCCATCATGTCAATATGGACCAAAATCTCTGAGGAATGCTTCCAGCACCTTGTTGAATCTATGCCACGAAAAATTGAGGCAGTTCTGAAGGCAAAAGGGGGTCCAACCCGTTACTAACATGGTGTACCTAATAAAGTGGCCGGTGAGTGTATGTTTACTCACCCCCTCCTCCTTTTGGGATACATACTCTTGTACCCATTCATCTTTATCTTAGTCTTTCTGCACACCTGTTCCAGGTGCACTTCCTAGTGTTTTGTATTTGCATCTCTATTGCGCCGATCTTAATGTTTTGGTAATATGTATACTGCATTGTTCTTTAACACTTTGTACAGAGATAAATCTTTTTATTATTTTCTTGTAAAAGTCTCACCCTTGGAAGGACATTTACTTGTGCTTGATTGCTAGCACTGCCCTGTAGGACCTGCGATCACGTGACTAGTCTCCGGTCATGTGACGTACCACATGGCCAGTCACTTGACTGGTATACAGCTGCAGGTACCAATTGTGTTGATTTGTCTATTACTGCCTCTGGGACTATGATTGGTTGGGGGGAGGGGGCTCCCAAATATACCCAGGACATCACAGGAATCCTTCACTTACCCCTGAGGAAGCCACCTAATAGGTGACGATACACGTGGGGTCTGCCTACCCCCCTTCTCTCTGCCTACACCTGCCTGCCTTGCTTTATTGTCTTATTCTACGACAACATGGTATTGTATATGTTGGGCATGTAGGGATCAATGCATCAGAGCTTTGTTACATTGTTCAAATTGCACTTTTCATGCATCAATTTTTGCACTTTAGCTCTATATGGTTATTCATATTCTGGTCCTTATGGTTACTGTAGTTCTACTATTGGTAGACTGTAGTAGGGGGTTTCTAGGGCAACTTGGCCCTTGGCAGCTTTGTACACCCCTTTGGTGTACTTTTTAAGTGTTTTTATATTTATTGTTGTCCCGTCTTGATTGTGTTTAAAATTGTTACTTATCCAATAAACATTTTTGTTATTTCTGTCTAGCCCTGTGTACACATCCCACCTTTTTCTTGTTTTGTTTGGATTGTATAGCTATCGGTATCGGGGTGCGTTGGCTTACACACATTCGTATACCTTGGTAGTGTCTGTCCTACACAATTTCGGTCTAGGGCTCCAGTCTATAAAATTCAAGGAAACCCACCACTTCCAATGGTGGGTATAAGCAGCAAATGCCGTGCACCAGCTCTGGGTGAGCTGGTGCCGGCGCTTACTTTCGTTGTGTTTTTAAACCGATATAAAGCGTTTAAATGCTTTATTAATCTTTATATACAAGTACCTTCTTGCACCGTGGTCCGCGCTCGGTGCACCATGTGCGCGACCACTTCCTATTCAGGCGCACAAAGTGGTCGCGCGCATGGTGCGCCGAGCACGTACCACGGTGCGGTGCAGCCACTTTGTAAATAAAGATTAATAAAGCGTTTAAACGCTTTATATCGGTTTAAAAACATAACGAAAATAAGCGCCGGCACCAGCTATGAATATGGTACATGAATATGGTACGGTGGAGACTAAACCAACCAACCACAAAGCTTACCATCTGTTGATCAACAATAGCAAATCACTAGAATCACAAATTGAACAAACACTGACTACAGGTTATTTTAAACCAAAGGGCACACACACAATTGTTAAGAATTTAATGATAGTTAAAATTTTGCCCAGGGACCCAGTTTTTCTAAAACCGGCCCTGCATATATACATAGGGGGAGATTTATCATACACCCATCCTCTGTGCATAAAGCCCTGCCACCACAGCGCATACATTCACAAGGCATAGGCCTCATTATGTATTTGCCGGCCTGCTGGCTGGTGGATAAGGTCCAACCTGTCAAAGTTTTCAGCGGTGAATGTTCACTGATTTTTACAAAGTGCACATCGGAAATGCACCCTTTATGCTCCCTTCGAGCCCACATAGGGTGAAGATGGTGTAGTCTCCAGAATATTCACAATTTCTTGCGAAAACGCACTTATATATCTCCCCCATAGTATATATAGTAAGCAGATGCATTTTACATTATGCACATACATAACATTTTTACATGCATATATCTAATATATAAAGCTGACTGTATGTTTGTGTATGTATGTATGTACACTCACCGGCCACTTTATTAGGTACACCATGCTAGTAACGGGTTGGACCCCCTTTTGCCTTCAGAACTGCCTCAATTCTTCGTGGCATAGATTCAACAAGGTGCTGGAAGCATTCCTCAGAGATTTTGGTCCATATTGACATGATGGCATCACACAGTTGCCGCAGATTTGTCGGCTGCACATCCATGATGCGAATCTCCCGTTCCACCACATCCCAAAGATGCTCTATTGGATTGAGATATGGTGACTGTGGAGGCCATTTGAGTCCAGTGACCTCATTGTCATGTTCAAGAAACCAGTCTGAGATGATTCCAGCTTTATGACATGGCGCATTATCCTGCTGAAAGTAGCCATCAGATGTTGGGTACATTGTGGCCATAAAGGGATGGACATGGTCAGCAACAATACTCTGGTAGGCTGTGGCGTTGCAACGATGCTCAATTGGTACCAAGGGGCCCAAAGAGTGCCAAGAAAATATTCCCCACACCATGACACCACCACCAACAGCCTGAACCATTGATACAAGGCAGGATGGATCCATGCTTTCATGTTGTTGACGCCAAATTCTGACCCTACCATCCGAATGTCGCAGCAGAAATCGAGACTCATCAGACCAGGAAACGTTTTTCCAATCTTGTACTGTCCAATTTCGATGAGCTTGTGCAAATTGTAGCCTCAGTTTCCTGTTCTTGGCTGAAAGGAGTGGCACCCGGTGTGGTCTTCTGCTGCTGTAGCCCATCTGCCTCAAAGTTCGACGTACTGTGCGTTCAGAGATGCTCTTCTGCCTACCTTGGTTGTAACGGGTGGCGATTTGAGTAACTGTTGCCTTTCTATCAGCTCGAACCAGTCTGCCCATTCTCCTCTGACCTCTGGCATCAACAAGGCATTTCCGCCCACAGAACTGCCGCTCACTGGATGTTTTTTCTTTTTCGGACCATTCTCTGTAAATCCTAGAGATGGTTGTGCGTGAAAATCCCAGTAGATCAGCAGTTTCTGAAATACTCAGACCAGCCCTTCTGGCACCAACAACCATGCCACGTTCAAAGGCATGCAAATCACCTTTCTTCCCCATACTGATGCTCGGTTTGCACTGCAGGAGATTGTCTTGACCATGTCTACATGCCTAAATGCACTGAGTTGCCGCCATGTGATTGGCTGATTAGAAATTAAGTGTTAACGAGCAGTTGGACAGGTGTACCTAATAAAGTGGCCGGTGAGTGTATGTCCGCAAAGGAATCCGTACCGTCGGGTTTACAATCGACAAATTTTGCACAGTCGCTCTTTGTGACATAGGGAGCTTCATAGACTCGGTTTTGAACCGAAATTTTCACCATGTGCTTTCCAAAATCCACTGAACATCGATATACAGGAGCCATTGTCTGCTGCTTAAAGTTGGAATTTGAGCAGTGATTGGTTGCTGTTCTGCCACAGGTCATTAATATGAGCTCTGATTGATGCACACACCGCTGATCATTATTAAGCACCAGGACAGCGCCCAAAGGCAGGAAGGTGGGGGGGGGGGGGGCTAGAGCCCCATGATGGTGACAAGTGTCACTTCAGACTATACAAACCATGTTTACTGTAGCATAGTATGTGTGTTAGATAACATGCATGATACTTGACCAGGATTGTCTTGCATAGGCCTGGGATAAACTGATTATTTCCCAATGTATTTTGCACTGCACACACAATATTATATTTTACACAATTCTACTATTTAGTGCCTTTTGAAACCTAATAGGGCGAGAACCAAAAAGACTTTTCATAATATAAAGTGTGTAGGCAAAACCATTTACAAATGCATACAATAGAATTGCATAGAAAATACTTAGGATCCAAAGCTAAGAGTACAAGATAAGGAGATTACACAGGCCTTATAATTTCACCAAGGGTTAGGACCTCCTTTCATAATCCTTTGGATTACTTATCAGCATTCTTCTAGTTATCGCTTCTGCACAACTGAATTCAGGAAGGCTACTACTATGATTTCTTCCTAAAAAGGGAAATAATATTCCTAAATGAGTTCGACATAGCTCCCTATAATTTGATTCTGAAAATGGCATTTGAAGAACAGAACCAAGTGGCTTGATAAACTTCTACATTTATTGGAGAATACTGAAGAGCAGTGAACAGCAATGCCTATACAAAACAACAAGGTGGCTGTTGAAGGGCAGGTGAACTTCCAGAAAGTGAGGGATGAATGCAATGCTATAGTGGAGGCACTGAACAAGGTATTTGATATTTTTGATCTAAGCTTATAATAATAAGCTGTATAGTATTTGAAATCCTATAATTTCTTTATATTATTTGAATAATACTCAGAGACTGCACATAGCCTCCTTTCATAATTCCACCGGTTTACATCAAATTCTCAAAATGCTTTGTTCCTTGTGTTATACTGTGTGTGTTGCGTTTTAGAAGTGCTCAATGTCAGTACAAGGATATGAGCCGCCTACTGAATGAGAGGAGACAGATGACCATGCAGCGTAGCTGGATAAGAATAGATGTGTGCTAGGATTATGTGTAATTTGTGATGCTGCTGGGAAAGGCAGAGCGGCTCTATTTTAGATGCACAGGGAAAAAGGTGACAGTAATATTTGTTCATGCAATTTTGATATAGTAAATGAGATATGCATTACTTATCAGCATATACATAAAAAACTGCTCATAATGTGTTTTTTTTTTTAAAGAGACTGGATACCTTTAAAATGATTGATCTAGGACTTTTTAAATCACATATGCAAGAAGTATGTCCAAATTATTCCCATTTATATAGTGCTGTTGATTACCTTACCATAGAAACGTTTTTCATTCAGCAATGACCATAGTGGTGCTCCATCTGGTTCTTTAGGGCTGCCAGTTTAACAATTTACTTTTCAGTTCTCTGTACTGCGTGGAACTGGTGGTACTCAAAGCTCTTGGACCCCCAGAGTTCTGTAATTTATCCTCGTCCTTGTGTATTGTACAGAAGAAAAATACATCAAAAACCTTTAAAGGGTCATACAAATGAGATGATTAACAGCTGCAATGTTGGTTATTGTTCATAAGTGGGAGAGTTTGTATTAACAATTCCAGCAGCCAAATATTTAAATATCCAACAGGATCAGTGGCCCCTGGGCTAATGCCAATTCTGTTATTTATCCAACTCCTTCCTGTGTCCCCTGCCGGATCTTTGTGCCCCATAGTCTTAGAGAAAGCTTTGTCTGATGCCCTGTGCTTGTATTGCGATTTCCTGTTGTGATCCCGATTCCGTTATTGACTTTGATTCCGTGCTGCCCAACCTGACCTTCCACTACTGATTCCGTGCTGCCTGTCTGCTATACAACCTGTTGAGCGACCTGGTGGTACCACACTGCAGCAAGTCCAACCTGCTTTGCGGCGGGCTCTGGTGAAAACTGGGTGCCACTTAGACTACGCTCCCAGGTGTCGGCTTACGTCATCATCCGTGGTGATCCAATGGGCCCACTACCCCTGGTGCCTGACAAATACATTGTCAAATTCCGCTTTCAGGCTTTCCAACAGGAATTTTGACTGACATGCACTTTACTCTGAGAAAATGAGGCTTTGATAACCTTAAATATTGTTGGCCAAAAATATTATTGTGGATGTTTAAGATTATGCTCCAGTCTAACATAAAGATTAAACAATTTTGCAGAATTTCTTGGTCACATAATGTACAGTTGTTTTGTGTGTAATGTTCTTTTTGTCACCAGTGCCCCTCGGTGCCCGCTGGTGCGGCACCTGCGTTTCTCACCTGCCCCCCCCCCCAGATTCCCGTGCCACCCATCACACCCTGCCGGAACTTCGTGCCTTGTGCCTTAGCTTTGTATGATGCCCTGCGCTGTTATTGTGTTTTCCTGTTGTAACCCCGGTTCCGTTCCTGACTACACTCCTCCGCTGCCTGCCTTGACCTATTGCTACGTCCCTGACTCTGATCCCGTGCTGCCCGTCCTGACCTCCTGTCTGTCCCCGACTTCGAGATTGCCTGCGGTTCCTGTACCTTGACCTTGGCTGCCACCGCAGACAAGTCATGCCTTTGGAATGACCTGGTGGTACCACGCCACAGCAAGTTCATCCTGCTTTGCGGCTGGCTCTGGTGAAGATCAGCCATGGATCCTGCAGAGGTTCCGCTACCTATTCAGTTCGATCTTATCACCATCGTGGCCCAGCAGTCCCAGCAGATTGCCACGCAAGATGAACAGCTAGTACAAGTCACTGCCATGTTGCTGCAATTGAGGGCAACTCAGCCACTCAATTGCAAGCTCCTGCAGCTCCTCCTGCTGCTGCTGCTCCGGTTAGCCTGCCTGCCACTGAACCTAGGCTACGATTATCTATGGCCGATAAGAATGATGGGGACCCTAAGCTGTGCAGGGGCTTTATTACCCAGTGCTCCCTGCACATTGAACTCATGCCATCTCAAATTGTCATGGAGCAATCAAAGGCAGCATTTATCATCAGTCTCCTCTCCGGAAAGGTCTGGGGTACCGCTCTTTGGGACGGAATTCGGTCAGTATTCAAAGAACCTGCACGGGCCTCCTATGCTAAAACTACGCTGCGCCAGGGGAACTCATCCAAGGGAGAATATCCAGCCCAGTTCCGTAACCTGTCCTCAGGACTCTTCTGGAACGATGCTGCACTGTCCACAACATTCAAAAAAGGATGTTTTGGCCCCTCATGAACTGCCGTCTACCCTGAGCGGTAGCCACTCGGATTGACGTGCGGTTTATGGAGCGTGCAGAAGAGTTACGTCACGAGCAACCCGAAGTCCGTCCCCAAGTCCAGCCTGCTTTTTGAAGGCTGCTCCAGCCTCTGGCTGTACCAACTGCAGAGGAGCCTATGTAGGTGGACAGAGCCAAACTCTCCTCCCAGGAGCGTTCCAGAAGACGTCAGGGGAACCTCTGCCTGTATTGTGCCAGTCCTGAGCACTTCATTGGGTCTTGTCCTGTCCATCCCCAACGTCCGGGAAACACCAGCACCTAGGGTTCTTGGGAGAAGCGTCCCTAGGTGTAAGCAAAGCTTCTCCATGCCTGACTATTCCTGTGCTTCTCAGCATTGGCTCCTGCACCCAGATCCAGGTCTCTGCTTTCTTGGACTCTGGTCCATCAGGGAAATTTGTGGATGCCGCTATGGTCTCCTGCCATCACATCCCTGTCGTCCTCCTCGAGAAGCCTCTGGTCATCTCCTCGGACAGTGGACAAATCCTTTCCGATCCGGTACTGCACCGAGCCAATTTCCCTGCAGGTCGGTGTTTTGCATAAGGAGAGACTGTCCTTCTACGTGCTGCCACGCTCTACTTGTCACTCCTGTTGCATGGTGGCGTCTCTATCAGTACCCGTCTTGGCCTCCTTCGTGATTCCCAAGTCTTTGGAGGGCCTACCAACGTGTTACCAGGACTTTGCTGACAGAGAAATTGCCACCACATCCTCCCTACGACTGCCCTATAAAGCTGTTGCCATGTACCTCACCTCCCCGGGGTCGGGTGTACCCCCTCTCCGTACCCGAAACTGCTGCAATGTCGGAGTATATTAAAGAGAACCTGCAGAGAGGGTTTAAGTCCCCCTCTCCAGCTGGTGCAGGGTTCTTTTTCGTTACCAAGAAGAATGACTCTCTTCGTCCTTGCATTGATTATCACAGACTTAACAAGATCGCAGTTAAGAACCGCTACCCTCTGCCGTTGATCCAGAGCTCTTTGACTGCCTGCGCAGCTCTAAGACTTTCTCCAAGCTTGGTGGGGCCTACAACCTCATCCGGATCCACAAGGGTGACTGATGGAAGACAGCATTTAACGCCTGAGATGGACATTTGGAGTACCTCGTGATGCCATTTGGACTTTGCAATGCTCCAGCTGTCTTCCAAGAATTTGCTGTATACGTGTGACGTGGTCTACCTAGACGACATTTTGGTGTTTTCCCAGACCTTAAGAGTCACATGTACGGCAAGTTCTTGGCTGTCTACGGGCTAATCGTCTCAACGCAAGCTCGAGAAGTGTCAGTTCCAACAACCAAGCCTTCCTTTCCGCGGTTACATAATCTTTGACAAAGGTCTCCAAATGGATCCTGCTAAACTGTCGGCAGTTGCTGCAGTGGCCGCGTCCAGAAGGTCTACAAGCCATCCAGAGGTTCATAGGCGTTGCAAACTTTTACCGGCAGTTTATACCACATTACTCTACTCTGATGTCTCCCATCATAGTGCTCACCAAGAAGGGCGCTAATCCATGCCTCTGGCCCTCCGCGGCTGAAGACGCCTTCTCAAGGTTAAAGTCTGCCTTTGCCTCGGCTCCTGTTCTCACTAGGCCTGACACGGAGAAGCCCTTCTTATTGAGGTGGGTGCATCCTCCGTAGGTGCTAGGGCGACGCTCACCAAGAAATGGCCTAAGGGCCAAATACTCATGTGCAAAGTCTTTTCTAGAACTTTTTCTCCCGCAGAGAGAAATTACTCTATTGGAGATGGAGAACTTTTAGCCAACAAACTTGCCCTGGAAGAATGGCGATATCTTTTAGAGGGAGCTCGCCATCCAGTCTGCATATATACAGATCATAAAAATCTCTTGTATCTCCAGACAGCCCAACGTCTTAATCCCAGGCAAGCCATTGGTCACTCTTCTTCTCATGCTTCAACCTATTAATCCACTTTCGACCTGTGGAGAATAATATCAAAGCAGATGCCCTTTCCCGTGCCTCCAAACTCGTTGGAGAAGAGCTGGTTGCTCAGCAATCTCTCCAGAACAATTGGTTGTTACTGAACCAGTAGATCTTCGCCAGCTTCCCCATAGCAAGACATATGTCCGACGTGCACTGCGGAAGAGGATTTTGTCTTGGGAACATTCTTTGCGCCTGGCTGGGCACCCTGGGGTGCGACGCTCTGTGGCCCTCATTTCCTGCTACTACTGGTGGGTGACTTGGTCAAAGATGATCAGGATTTTGAGGGATCCTGCACTAGCTATCCCCATTATAAGCCTTCACTTCTGAAACTGGCTGGTATCTTGCCCATGGCTATGGACTTTGTCACGGACCTTTCACCTTCCTCTGGCAATACCATCATCTGGGTGGTGAAGGACCGGTTTTCTAAGATGTCCCATTTCGTCCCCTTTCCAGATCTTCCATCTGCTCCAAGTCTTGCCAGCTTGTTCTTTCAACATATCTTCCATCTGCATGGTCTTCCTCAACACATCATGTCTGATCGAGGGGTTCAATTTGTGTCTAAGTTCTGGCGATCCCTCTGTAACCAGCTGCAGGTAAAATTGAACTATTCCTCTGCCTATCACCCACAGTCTAATGATCAGGTTGAGAAAGTGAACCAGACTCTGGGCTGCTATCTTTGTCACTTTGTTTGTTCCCGTCAGGACGACTGGTCCACTCTGTAGCCATGGGCAGAGTTTTCTTTATAACTCCTTGGATTCAGTGTCTGCAGGCCATTTCTTATCAATTATTGATTGCATCCAAGTTTTGTGTGATGCCCTGCGCTGTTAATGTGTTTTCCCGTTGTGACCCGGTTCCATTCTTGACTATGCTCCTCCGCTGCCTGCCTTGACCTATTGCTACGTCCCCGACTCTGATCCTATGCTGCCCATCCCGACCTCCTACCTGTCTCTGACTACGAGATTACCTGTGGTTCCTCTACCTCGACCTTGGCTGCCAGTGCAGACAAGTCATGCCTGTGAAACGACCTGGTGGTACCACGCTGCAGAAAGATCATCCTGCTTCGCGTCTGGCTCTGGTGAAGATCGGGTGCCACTTACATTCTGGTCCCAGGTGTCATTGTCCGCGGTGGGTCAGAGGATCCACTACTTCCAATCCTGACACTTATATAGACCTATGAGTCTCCATGGTGATAGACTACAAACAAACCATTCATTCATGTAGTCAGATCTAGAAGTGATGTGTTTCTCCTTCCAATCTCCTCTTCCTAGACTATTTTTTGTATTGGTATCTATAACTGTCATATTAATTAAGCCTTTTTTCTTTTATGTACCAATTATTAGGTGGTGGCCTGCTACAGACACCTAGCAATCTCTGTTGGTGGCTCATCAGATAGCAAACACCTGCGTGATGAATTGAGACGCACACGAGAAAGAGCACAAGAGCTAGCAGTAAGCAACAGGAATATATTAACTGCTGCTCTTCGGGACAAGCAGTTAAGCAAGGAAGATCGGCGGGTGCTGGAGCGGCTATGGGTGCAGTTCTCCAGTAGTCTGGATCTTCTGTACAATGACATGTGCAAAGTGTTTGAGTTGGGCCTGGTTGTCCCCCTCTCACCAACTCATCAACCAGCAATACAAACTGGTGCTACAGGTAAGCAGCATATCAAGGGCCATGCAGGACATAAGCTAAATAAAGGAATTACATAGAGTCAAAGAGGGATAAATATATAATGTTCTTTACTGTGTTAAGGATTAGAAGTCTAATCACTTCTTCTACATCCTTAATCCCTTAGGCGAAGAAATTAAGAGAATATTATTAGTCAATACTGTTTTATGGTCTCACCCCCCCTTCCTTCCTGCTCTTCTCCATTTTCCTAATGTAATATCACTGCAGCAGGTTAAGCTTCAGCACAGAATGAGAGAGGGAAGGCTCTAATAAATGAAACTCCCAGCATCATAGTGATGCTACTTCTGAAGCCTAGTGCTTTATAGTCGGACAATGCACTTTCTGTGAACTCCAGTGACGAGCTAAGTAAATGTGCCCCACATTGCCACAAACTTTGCATAAAAACAATAGTATCATTGAATATAGCACACTTTGTATTGCATGTTACCTGAGCAAAATGTACCTGTAATGCTCTTTCTTGCTCCTCCCCCTTCATTTTTAAACTTACATTCACTCTGTATTCTTTGCTGAATCCTTCCTTTCCTCAATTCATATTGGTATTCTGCAAGATGGCATTCTGGAAAGCTGTTCATAAACTTTTTAACTAACAGAGAAATTGAAAAACAGTTTAGACTGTGGGCGTGTCCTAAATATTACAGTAACAAGTAATAATTATTATCATATTTCTATCACATAAACATTCTTAATAGTGTGACATATAATCTTGTGTGCCTCTTGAAGGTTGCAAACCCCCAATAATTACATTGTGGATGATTTTGGGATATAGGGAGAAGTTAAATGCATGCAAATAATCTGTGTCCTTTTATCTAAATGGTTAGCATATATATAAATTTAAATGTGTCCTCCAGGTCTTGGCCTTTTGAGGTTAGTGACTGCAGCGTGATTGACATGACATTACCATTTTAAATATGACATTTCTAAACTTTTAGTTCCACCAATGGTCTTGAGCATGTGTTCATGTCTTTAAAAAAAAAATCTCCTATTACATTTATGATGGCAGGCAGGTGCATTACTGCCATGGCAACCCAAAAGCATCACGCACGTATGTTTTGGGGATACTAGTGTGGTAAAAGCAGGAGTCTTCTATCTAATATATTAGATACCAAAGTAATTTAAAAGTAAGGGTTTTCTCTGATCCTGAGTCACACCTGATTTCCATGGTGGCAGAACTCTTGTTCCCACGTTACCTCTATGCTGTTCATTTATGCACTTGCATAGTGCCACCACATTAAATATACAGCAGATGGTACCACTGGGTTAAATGCCATATGCATTTCCAGCCTTGAGATTTGCAGTGCGTGTAATGCAGAGTACTCTCACCTAATCTCCCTTCACCTCTATAGTGACCTATCACAGTAATATATTACGCTGTTAAGAGATAGCAATCCTCTCCAACTGTTTTACAGTCCAATCACTAAAGAAATTGTAAATTCCATTCCCTCCAAATGCACCCAGTGAGTTACAATACTAAATAATTAGGGTCACCTAAAAAGTAGGTAAAGCATTAGGCAATAGGGCAGCAGATAGAATGCATTATTATTAGCTTGTCTACTGGGGTGCTCAATCAGTGTGGAAGGTACTCCTGGCACCTCCACCAATCAGACTTTACAGAATTACATTTCCCATCAAGCACCAGATCCAGAAAGAGCTCAGTGCACAAAGTACCAGCCATTCACCTGTGTATTGTCCATGCCTGGTTAAACCACCTCAGTCACATTCAAGTTAATAGAAGAGACCAGATCTAACAAGGTAAAACCATTTAAAGGAATTCTACCACTGGTTTATGAGATTTTAAAGCTAAAGGCACTTTCTGGTGGGCTCTGTGCTGCTGATCCTGGAACATATCATGGTTAGGCACAAAAACCATTGCTTTTGTCAAAAAATCAACTTTAGATGATATTCAAATGAAGCTCCACGCCATGTAGTATAAAATGCATACAGAGTACCGCCATGTAGTATAAAATGCATACAGCATGCCGCCATGTAGAATAAAATGCATACAGTGTACCCCCATGTAGAATAAAATGCATACAGTGTAGCACCATGTAGAATAAAATGCATAAAGCCTGCCGCCATGTAGAATAAGATAGATACAGCAAACCGTTATGTAGTATAAAATGCATACATGGCCCCCCCATTTAGTATAAAATGCATACAGCGTACCGCCATGTAGTACAAAATAGAAGTCCTGATAAATATTACAAATACAGCATATACATGCAGCATATATACACATATACAAACTGTAGATACAGCATATACACACACTGCACATACATATAGCAAATATACACACATATACATTATATATATATATATGTATACACACACTTATTCATATATACACACACGCATATACATATATACATACACATATACATATATACACACACACACACACGCATATACACACACAAGCATATACATATATACACACATATATACACACACACATATATACACACACATATATATATATATATATATATATATATATGTGCAAAGATAAAATACCATTACCTTTCTTTTGTGGTCTTGGGGTCTTGGTAAGTTTGCTGCCTTGTCCAGCGGTGGCGGTTTCAGGCTGGGAGCAAGAGTTGGGGGGGGGGGAGTCGGGAGCGGGGGAAGGGGGGTCGGAGCTGGGAGCCAGCAGCCCAGCAGCAAGGGGAGGTTGAGAGCCGGGACCGCAGGAGGGGGTCGAAGCCGGGAGCTTAGTTTGGGGGGAGTGGAGCCGGTACCGCGGGAGCAGGGTCGGAGTCGGGAGCTTGTGTTAGGGGAAGTGGAGCCGGGACCGGGGGAGCAGGGTCGGAGCTGGGAGCTTGGGCTGGGGGTGTGCAGCCAGGACTGCGGGAGCGGAATTGGAGCCGGGAGCTTAGGTTGGCTGGAGTGGAGCTAGGACGGTGGGAGCGAGAGCAGCGGGGGGAGCGGCGGAGTGTGGGGGGCGGGAGCGGAGGTATGCGGGGAGCAGAGGTATGCGCGGGTGGGAGTGTCGGCCAGCGGCCGGAAGCATGGAGATAGACTTAGCACTGGAGTGCCGGAAGCAGCGGGGAACAGCGAGGGCGGGTGCATAGTGCCAGCGGGGAGCATGGTCCTGGACGGAGGGCTGCAACGCGGTCCTGTCCAGCGGCAGCGGGGGTAAGGCACACGGTGCCTGCGGGGAACTCGGTGCCGGCTGGAGAGGAGTGGGAGCACGGTGCCGCCCCCTCGTCGAGCAGGAAGCGCGCCGCCTGAGACGAGATGCTCAACTCGCCTCATGGCAGTTGCGCCCCTGCCTTTAGCTAAAAAACCTTGCGCTAAGTGCCTTTAGCTAAAAATAGTTATTCCCAACATTGAACACCGAAACTGAAAATAATGCCCAAATGTCCGACACGCCACTTTTTTCCCATTTTGCAACACATAAATATTTATATAAAAAGTGATCATAAGGTAATTTCATGGTAGAATTGAAAATGACAGCTCATCTTAAAAATAATGACACCTTACACAGCTCTGTACAATGAAGTAGGAAATTTTTAAAATTTATAAATGTAATAAAGTACAGTAAAACCTGTATAAATTTGGTATTCCCATGATTGCAGAGAAAGCTGTATAAACCAAGCCCTCAAGAAAATAGCGTAAATGTGTTTTTTCACCAATTTCACCACATTTAATTTTTTTCCCCACTTTCCAGTACACGGCATGGAAAAATAAATACCATCAATTTGAAGTACCATTTATTATGCAAGCCCTCACACAGCTCTGTTTACGGAAATAAAAATTAAAAAGAAAAATAGATTTTCGAAGGTGGTGAGTGAAAAATTGAAATGCAAAAACAATGGCCAAGTCTTTAAGGGGTTAGAAGGTCAACTGAGCGAGGGACCTACTACTTTTTAAGATAATTTCTATTTTTCTATGAAAAATTTTTCTTATATTTATAACGAAAACATTCTGAAAAATCAGAATATAACACAATTATTATTGTATGGCGAAAGTTATACAAACCAATTCTGCAACCCTAGCGCAGGCCCTAAAAAGGCAACTTTAAATACAATGGAAAAACGATTTATTGCGAATGCCAATAGTCTGAATGTCCGATTGTTTTATTTCATTGAAATACTAACATTTTATTAAACGAACATGGTATAAAGCTTCAAAAACATCTTGCCTGTCCCTATCTATTCTTCTATAAACATTCTATCTCTAAAGATGTGCACTTACCATTCTTATTGAGACTTCTAAAGTGCTTTTTGTGTTCCAGGCAACACTTCAGCTATTGCCTCTAGGGCACTTAGCGTCCAGAACATCAACTACAGCGATTCACCAACTAACAAAGAGAAAATGGAACACAGTGAACTAGAAAATGAAATTCTGAAGGTGGACCAGATGATTACTGACATGGAGTTGAAGGTTAATGTGTTAAGGTGGACTGTGGAAGCCACAGCTAACATGAATGATGAGATTGATAGCACTGATGTCTGCTCAACAGCACTGCTTTCTGTGGATGAAGGAGGAGACAGACGCCAGTGCTGCAATGGAGGACAATTTATTGTGTCATTGATTCTATGTGGTGTCGCACTTGTCGCTGTTACCCTTTCTTCTGTGCTATAAATGTGGTAAACATTGAATTTGTATGTGGTGAAACCACCTTTTCCACAAAATACAGAGTAGGCAGTTTCTGCAGCGCAGGTATTGGGATTGATAAGAAAAAATGAATAACAGGATCCTCATATAGTTGGCCCCTTTAGTACTGATCACACTTACCATTTTCTCCTAGCCTTCCTTACCAATTATGGCTACCACTCATCTTTTAAAACAAAAGCCCTCTTATTAATAATAAACGTTTGGAAAATTATGATGTAATTTCCTATAGTAATCTAATTTAAAAAAACAACTACTATTCTATATTAAAGTTTTCCACTTTTCCAGAAGGAAGTTTTAAGTTTAGATTAAATTCATGACTTATTAGTCATATATAAGGACTCAGTGCAAAAAAAAATGCAAAATAGAGCCATCAAATCAGATTACTATAATACCTGGCGTTTTAAGAACTAAAGCCATGGATGTGATTATGAGGCCAACTGAGGCAGCAGAGCTTGTGCTTGCTGCAGCTGATGTACAAGGTGTGGATTTTACATTGTTGTCTTGAAGTAGTATAATACATATATTTAATGAATAAAAAATTATGTATTATGACATCCTATAATAAAACAGCTATACAGCCATACAAAGTAAGGCAGTAAGGAAATAATAAAATACTTGTTCTTTATATGGCCTGTGTGTTCTGTAAGATTTACTAATGTACACATAGGTACAACGAGCAGAAGACATTGGGGGATATATTGTCAAAGTGTTGCACGTTAGAACAGTGCAGAGTATGAGTAGACAATCTTCTTCTGCGCCAGATTTACCACTGTGTCTGATGCTGGATGATAAATCTGATACATTTTTGACATGCCTTTGCCCCAAGATCATTCCCCTTAACATACAAGTCAGAAAAGTTCCTAAAAAAAACACTAGAAGGGGGGTTTTCTCATGACATTGGCACCAAACATGGCCGTCGAACAACTTAAAGTGGTTGGCCACTCTTTAACATAAATTGCCTATGTGCCTTTACTACCTTAATAATAATCCCTGAATGCTCACCCATTCATTCATCATCCCTGGTGTTTCCTTTTTTTGCTGTGTGTAGACTCTTTGTGCACCTTGCACATAGACATGTAATCAAAGATTCTACATTGTTAAATAGGAGGGACCTGCAAGAGGAGATTATGACTCATTCTGCTGCTCCTCTCCCACCTCCCTGTGAAGGCCCCATTCAGACGAACGTTTGGGGGACGTATGTACGGCCACAAGCTTGTGGGGGACACATACGTCTCCCATAGACAGTAATGGGCACGGCCATGCATCTCTATGGAGAGAGGAGTGTTCACCCCTCCTCCTCTCCATGGCACTGAATGTGTGAATGTATCCTAAGTCAGTCAGACGGACGAAAAGATAATATACGCACTGGAGGCTGCCATGACAGATGGACTGAAGGAGTAAGGCACAGGAAGTTTTGTGGAGATGCAAAGTGCAGCGTGTGAAGAACAGGGAAAAGCTGAAGCTGTCACAGGAGGCAAAGACACAGGTACATACATATACATGCACAGACCTGTCTAAAGGAACAGATTTATTGAAAAGTGGCCCACCCCTTTAATGCTGCAGTTGAAAGAAAATGTGTAGTCCCCCCACCCATATGTCACCTGGAAGGGGTGGCTATTTGTAGTAACAGCGGGGTATTTACACAATGTTGTCCAGCTTCTTGTTCTCAAAGAGTAGTACAAGAAAACAGACAATGGGGGGGATTTACCAATGTGTCTAAGATTCCGCTAGTTTCCAGCTGGAAAACATTTGTCTTTTGCTGTGCCAGATTTATGACTGTGATGAATTCTGGTGCAGGATAAGACTGTCAGTTCCTACTTTAGACCTACTTCTAGTCGGTCCAAACTGTGCGCCAGAATTTTGGGCACACGTCCGATTTCCAATAAACAATGCTCCTTTCTCGCAAGGCCGCGCCCATTTTCTCGAAGGCCACGTCCCTTAATCAGACAAGTCGGAAAAGTGACAAAAAAAAAAAGGTCTAAAAGCCTTGATAACTGTGGTTTAAGGCATTTTAGACAGTGTTTTTGGCGCAAAACCCCCAGACTTGTGACGCAAGTTTATAAATCTCCCCCAATGTGGTGATAAATTCCCGCCATAGTTGCTGAGAGCCTTCAAAGTCAGGTTGAAATAAGAATGTAGCGTAGTCACGATCTATTGCAATATAAAAGTACATTGTATATTGAGTGATCACGCTCCATAGGGTTCAAACACTCGAGGGGGCCAATTAGAGTAAAAAAAAATTTGCTGAACAAAATTCTATATGATGGCCTGAAAAAAAACAATGGGGCACATTTACTTACCCGGTCCTGTCGCGATCCCCGATCCGAACTATCCGACGAAGATGAAGTACAGCCGATTCACTACGATTGTGCGCCCGATATCCTGCATGCTGAAGTCCGCCGGAGATCACCTTCTTCTTCGTGGTGTATGTGAGTGCATGTCTTGCGACACAATTTGAATTTTAAATCCTGCGCTTAGTCCGAATCAGTCGTGTTGTCAGACGGCCACCCCCCCCCCCACCCCCGATTTGTGCCACCTGAATGCCAGCGCCGATGTGCCAAAATCCGATCGTGTGCGACAAAAAGCCCTTCTAAATGCAGAGCAAAACGGAAATCAGATATTCCAAGGATAATGAGGTCCACGGACCCTTAGTAAATGAGCCCCATTATGTTTCACAATGGGCCCCTTTTTATCAGGAGGCATCTATCAAACATCACAAATAATAACGTAAATGTTTCGGCACTGCCACTCTGCCAACACTCAAGGGACATTTATCTTAAGTCGGGAAATTAGTCTTTTTTTTTTTTTTTTTTTAAGGTTTTGGTCTTGCTTGATTTATCTAAGGGCCAGTTCCCATATGCTGGGAGAGGGAGGTGCATTGGTATGATTTTCTGAAAAGCAGAAAATTTCAGAATTAATTTTCATAAACGCAATACATTTCACCCACATTATTTAAGCCTACATGAAGTACAAAGTGTGAAGAGAAAACATTCTCAAAACCCAATCACATAATGGGGCACATTTACTTACCCGGTCCAGTCGCGATGTCGCGAGGATTCATGTCTGCCGGGATTCACTAAGGTCGTGCGCCTGATATCCAGCAGTTGTCGCTGCTACGCTGAGGTCCGCCGGAGTTCACCTTCTTCTTCCCGGTGCATGTAAGTGCTGATTTTGCGACACAATTCTTTTATTAAATTCCGCGTTTTGTCCGAATCCGTCGGGTTGTCTGACGGCCACGCCCCCCCATTTCTGTCACGGCACCGATGCGCCACAATCCGATCGCGTGCACCAAAACTCGAGCCAATTCAGCGCAAGACGGCGCAAATCGGAAATATTTGGGAAAACCCAGCGTAAATGAGCCCCAATGTGTTTCTCGGGAAATGCATTTGATCGGTAGTCAGCACCCAGTGTCTTGCATTTAGTCAATGCAAGAAACCGGGTTATGGTTACCAATTGCATGCGTTTCCATAGAAATGCATATTCGGTCTGGCAGTAGCTTTGATTCAGTTTCTAAATAGAGTCAAAGTGGTACATGTGACAGCATCCTCATGACACTTTTCAGATTAACCCCTTAAGGACGCAGCCATTTTGTAGCTTAAGGCTCAGCCCGATTTTTTGGATTCGGACTTGCTTCGCTTTATATGGTTATAACTTTTGAACACTGTTACTTATCAAAACGATTCTGAGATTGTTTTTTCCCCACATGTTGTACTTCATTTTAGTGGTAAATTTTGGCAGATAAGTTTTGCGTTTATTTACAAAAAAAAAGAAAATATGATAAATTTTTTGAAAAATTTGCCATTTTCGAAATTCTAAATCATTGCGTTTTCAGGCAGATAGATTTACCACCTAAATAAGTTGCTGAATAACATTTCCCATTTGTCTACTTTACATTTTCATAATTTCTGAAATGTCTGGATAATTTATTTTGATGTCACGCGGCTTACAAATCGAATATCGGTTTTCCGGATTTTCAGAATTGACTATTTTGGGGATAAATACAGTTTTGAATGAAATTTTACATATTTAGCATCAAAACCCCCTATATAACCAACCCATTTTCAAATCTGCACCCCTCAAGCTATCAGAAACAGCTTTTACGAAGATTGTTAACCCCTTGAGATCTTCATAGTAATTGAATCAAAATGGAGGTGAAATTTAGAATGGTCATATTGTTCCCTTATACGTTCATTTAGCACTAAAATTTACACATTTCCAAAATATAAAAAGAGAAAACCCACCATACAATTTGTTCTGCAATTTCTCCTGAGTACAGAGACCCCCCACATGTGGCCGTTACTTGTTTTAAGGGGGCACAGCGAGGTGCAGAAGGGAAGGAGGGCGCTGCAGCTGCCAGGATTTTAGTTTCCTCATTGGCCCCTTTTGAAGGCTATACAATTTTCGCTTTTTCGTTATTGGGGCCATGTGACGGCATTTTTTTTGCGGGATGAGATGCTTTTTCCATTGTTACCATTTTGGGGTTGGTATCACCTATTGTTGAAAATTTAGGAACTTTTTTTGAGGGCAGGAGTAGAAAAGCATCAATTCTGTACTGGATTTTTTACTTTTTTTTTTTTTGGTGTTCACTGTATAGCCTAATAATCATGTTATCTTTATTCTATGGGTTGATACGATTACGGGGATACCAGACATGAATATATTTTCTTACGTTTTACTAAATTTGTCAAACAAAACCCTAATGTGGGGAAAAATCTATCATTTATGTATTGCCGTCTTCCAAGTGGCATAACATTGTTACTTTTTTGGCTACGGAGCTGGTTGATGGCTTGTTTTTTGCGGGACATGTTGTACTTTGCACCAGTATCATGTCTGAGTACATATGGTTTTTTGATCGCATTTTATAGCATTTTTTGTGGGATTGAAAAGGTAAAAATCATAATTTTTGGAGGGTTTATAACAGTTTTTTTTTACGGCGTTTATCATGGGGGTTCAATAATGATTTACTTTTATTCTACGGGTTGTATATGTGGGGTTTGTGTTATGATTTAGACTTTTTTTTGAGTTATATGTCTCTTTATATGTTTTGGGAGTTTGGGGCATTTTTAGTGATTTATGACTTTATTTTTTTATTGAATAACTTTTTTTTTTTACTTTTTCCCTTTTATACCATGGGACATGAACAAGCAATCTTCTGATTGCTTCTTCATGATAATATTCTGCAATACTGATGTATTGCAGAGTATTATCAGTGTCAGCCTATGCACTTGCATAGGCTGGCACTGTGCCAGTAAGATGACGTCACAGACGCCATCTTACCGGCAATTCTTGCAAGTAACTCTGGGGTCCAGATCGGACCCCAGAGTTGCTATAGCAACGATCGGCGCCCCCCGAAAACGGTTCGGGGGGGCCGATCGTGGGGGGAAAGATGCAGGTTAGATGCCGCGGTCGTGCTGACCGCGGCATTTAACGGGTTAAGCACCCGCGATCGGAGACAACTCCGATCGCGGGTGTTACACAGGGGTGCCGGCTATTAGTTACCACCGGCACCCCGTGTTTCCCGATGCCGGTTCGGCTCTGATCCAGAGCCGAGCCGGCATAGGCGCCGTGGCGGATATATCCGCCACTGAGCGCTAAGTCACTGCGCTCCGTGGCGGATATATCCGCCACGGAGCGTGAAGGGGTTAAAAAAACAATGCTCTTGCAAGGGGTTAAAGGACATCTACCAGCAGAATCAAGGATAGTAATCCAGGCACACTGACATGTAGGTGTGTGCCCCTATCGTAAGGTAGGCTCTTTTTTTTAGCTTCTTACACTCTTAGTTTTACAAATAAAGGCTTAAAGAGAACCTACCACCACGAATCTACCTATAAAGGTAGATCGGGTGGTAGGTGGATGTAAGGGACGTGAGGAGAGCTCTTTTTAGAGCTAATCCTCACGTCCCCGCTAACTTTTGGGAAACTTTATTAACCTAATATGTAAATTTAGTTATGCGGCTACTGGGGCGTGGAGTAGCCGGCACGAGGCTACACAGCGCGGCTACTCCACGCCCCAGTAGTCACATTACACCTCCTACCCTGTTGTGTCCAGCGCGCAGCTCCTCGTAGCTGCGCGCCCTCGTCCGATATGATGGCAAGAACGCCGGCTGAGCAGTCCCAGCTCCGAGGCCGGAGCTACTGCGCATGCGCAGTAGCCGGCTTGTCAGTCCTCGTAGCTGCGCGCCGCACACAACAGGGTAGGAGGAGTAATGTGGCTACCGGGGTGTGGAGTAGCCGCGCTGTGTAGCCTTGTGCCGGCTACTCCACGCCCCAGTAGCCGCATAACTAAATTTACATATTAGGTTAATAAAGTTTCCCAAAAGTTAGCGGAGACGTGAGGATTAGCTCTAAAAAGAGCTCTCCTCACGTCCCTTACATCCACCTACCACCCGATCTACCTTTATAGGTAGATTCGTGGTGGTAGGTTCCCTTTAAAGAGAACCCGTCATGCAAAATAACCCCCTAAACTAAATATATTTTCATAAACTGCCATTAGAGAGCATTGCCTCTATCCCTTCATTGTCCCTCTACATGCTGTAAACCTAAGCAATGAGGTCCTAAAGCTGTATGCAAATTACCTGTGAAATGTCCAATGAAGCATTAGCATATTCAAGCTGTCCACTCTATTCATGAGTGGGAGGCACAGCCACACCCCCAGTGCATGACTGACAGCCTGTGTAATGATGTGAGGCTGTATAATGATGTGCTTCCTGGTGCTGGTGGCCAAAAAATAGATGATTTTACAATGAATAATGTATGAAATAACTAGATAAAGGCTGGGATGGGATCCTTTTGAGCTGCTCCAACAGGTAGTAGTGACAAGACTAGTGACGCAGACCTGATGACAGGTGTCCTTTAAAAAAATATGCAGATGAGCCTGATGGGCTTCAGGATCCATAGTTGTTCATTGAGCCTGTAGCCCCTAAGGATAATTTGCATAATTTTTAAATCCTATTTGTTTAAAAAAAAAACAAGGGCATAAGAGCTGATCCTGCCAGAGAGGGCACACACCAGCACATAAATGTGCTTGAGTTACAATCCTTGATTCTGGTGGTAGTTGTCCTTCAACCAAGGAAATTCAACTGCAAGATCAGTGCCCCAAACTCATTTTCACACCACTTACATTTATAAATGAGTAAAAAGTCCCATCTTGTATGTCCCAAACATCTTCAGGCTTTGCCAAACATGGGATATACAGCCGTCAAAAGACAACCATGAAAAATGGACCAACCACAGTGCCTGGGACAAGACTCTTCATAGTGAAATATGATGCACGGGGTCCCGTCCTCTGCACTGTGCTCAGTCCGTTTTACCCTGACCTACCAAGGTGTTTACAGTGGCCTAAACTTGAAAGCGTGCATCCCAACTACCTCTTATGTAATTTAAAAAAAAGAAAGAAACAAATCAAATAAAAACCAACTTTAGAGTCCAGTCGCAAAACACAAAACTAAAGATACTAAGCAATCACAAAGAGCACAGCATCATAAATAAAGTTATTTCAGCAGAAAGCGCCGCCTTGTGTCCGCGCTCTGTAATACAGGAAACTCTCAAAAGGCTCCCCAAAAATGGCCCCCGAGCAGCAGACACGCTCGGATGTGCACAGCTCTTTGCCGGAACCTGACCTAGACACGCCTATTTCCGCATTAAATTTTTGTATCTTTAGAACTTTATTGTACAGCACTAGTAGTTTATTTTTACATATTAAAAATGTGGGCGATGTGACAGGGATTTTCATACTAAATGAGTAATGGTTTTGTCATAGGGCAGGGAAACTGAAGGTCGGTAGTGGCCAGGACTATAGTAACAGGACCCGCCATGGGCGGCCATAGCTGCCTCAGTATATGGAGCTACGGACGCGGAACGATGGAACCGATGCTGCGCTCTTCATACTCCTGTGTGAGGCGTATGCATGCTGTACAGAGGCCGCGCGGGAGAGGTGAGAGCTCGGGCGTCAGAATATAGCGCATGCGCAGCAGCTGATCGTGTGCAGGCTCCATTTTTTGGCCTGTTCTGGTAATTCACAGGGATCTATTCCTAAGGTCCAAACTAGGTCACACACGGTAAATGTGTTACCCATGTAAACCCGCTTATTTGTCACAGTTTCTAAGTGTTCCTCATTGGTTGGTATAGGTGATATTTTAACCCCATGATGACTAAAACTTTTGTTTCGAAACCACGCCTCTTGCCCCAACTACAAGCATAATTTCGACCTATCCTCCATCCTTCCTCATATTGTGGCCCCCTGCCCTCCCTCCGCCGCCTCCTGTGGCCCCCTGACCTCCCTCCGCCGCCTCCTGTGGCCCCCTGACCTCCCTCCGCCGCCTCCTGTGGCCCCCTGCCCACCTGCCACCTCCTGTGGCCCCCTGCCCTCCCTCCGCCACCTCCTGTGGCCCCCTGCCCTCCCTCCGCCACCTCCTGTGGCCCCCTGCCCTCCCTCCGCCGCCTCCTGTGGCCCCCTGCCCACCCGCCACCTCCTGTGGCCCCCTGCCCTCCCTCCGCCGCCTCCTGTGGCCCCCTGCCCACCCGCTGCTGCCTCCTGTGGCCCCCTGCCCTCCGCCTCCTGTGCCTCCTTTTTCACACCATAAGATTACAAGCACATTATCATGCCTTTTTTTTTTCTAGAAAAAGGCATAATTCCTGGCACACAAAATGAAGATTTTTGATTGTTTATTATCCATCCCTCATAACACTTTTCCAAAAATACGACGGCGAGCTTATAGAAATCATGTATGCATAGATTTAATTCCTTTGCACCAGTCTCGACCCCTGACGGCACGCTCACACGTTGCGTTTTGTCCTGCGTTTCATTGCGTTTGAAACGCATTACAACAGCTGAGGAGGGGTGATTTACCTAATTACATTACTGTTTACATTTGTTAACACACATGTTAACAAAACATGTGTGTTAACGAAGTGTTGCCGTATGTGTTAATAGTGCGTTTACAATGTGTTTTGTAAACATAAATGTTAACAGTAATGTAATTCGGCAAATCCCCTCATCTAAGCTGTTGTAACGCAACCAAAGCGCAACATGTGAATGCGCCCGACGTGTGAAGTATTAGTATGTCACGCATCCGTATGGGGGTATGAAGGGGGCTCAGCCCATGAGCATATTGCAGCAAACACCCCCCAAGTAAAACCCGGTGTTAACTCTTTGATTGCCATTGGTGACAGTCAAAAGCCGGGGGGGTGTGGGCGTAATATTTTGGCTTTGATTGTCGCTTCCAATGACATCCTGGCCTAAGGCTGTGTATTTTCTGAAGATCTGTTACAGTGGCACATTTGTAACAGATGATGTGTAAAATCCACATATAGTGCCATACTGTAGTACAGCAATATTTGGTAGGATAAATCAGACAACTTAGGGTTAAATTAGCCTTCAGGGTCTGAAAAATAGTAAAAAAAAAAAAAAAAAACCTAAAATTTCAAATAACCCTCCTTTCTATAAAATCAAATAAAATCATAAACGTGTTAAATATTGCAGCATCCCAGAATGTCAGATCTATCATAATATGATAACCATTATTTCTGGTGTTGACCCTTGTAACAGTAAATGGCGCCCAAATGTCCACTTTTTCGCCATTTTGCAACATATAAGGTTAATAAGCTTGTAATAAGTCCCCAAAATGATAGCACATAAGCTTGTCCTGCAAATAATGACACCTCAAACAGCTCTGTACATAGAGGATAAGTTATTAGTGCCAGAAGATAGCGAAGCAAAAAACATTTTTTTTTGTTTATAAGGTTTGAATTTTTAAAAATATATATTAACCCCAAAACGCAATAAGACATAACCTTACGTCTTTCTGCGCATGGGGGAGTATGAAGAGGGCTCACGGGCTGACAAATATAATAACCGTTTTTCACTGCGTTTAACCTCGTAACGGAAAATAGCGCCCGAAGTCGCAAATGGCATTTTTTTTGTCATTTTGAAAAATAGAAAAAGTTCTATAAAAAGTGATCAAAAGGTCGTACAGTCCTAAAAATAAAAGCATTGAAAACGTCATCAAAAGTCACAAAAAATGACACCACCCACAGCTCCGTACACTAAAGTATGAAAAAGTTATTAGCGCAACAAGATGGCAAAATGAAGAATATTTTTTCTGTACAGGAGGTTTTAATTTTTGTAAATGTATGAAAACATTTTAAAACCTATACAAATTTGGTATCCCTGTGATCGTACCGACCCAATGAATGAAATAGACCTGTCATTTGGGGCGCACAGTGAAAGCTGTAAAAACCAAGCCCACAAGAAATGGCGCAAATGTGTTTTTTCATCATTTTCACAGCATTTACAATTTTTTTCGCGGTTCCTAGTACATGGCATGGAATATTTAATATTACCACAACGAAGTGCTATTTCTTAAGCAGAAAATAAGACGTCACACAGCTCTTTACATGGAAAAATAAAAAAGTTATAGATTTCCATGACGTCCCCCATGACGGCACCTGGAGGTTGCACCTTGACCTTTGGTAGGGACAGGAAGTTGCGAAGGTTATAAGGCCCCTCCTCTGCCGCTGTGCCCCAGTGTATTCCTGTCCCTACCAAGGGTCAGGGTTGCGAGACCTCGTCTCTCCCCTTGGGGGGGGGGGGGGATGAAATTAGAAACCCCCCAGGACTGGCCGCGAGCGGGGGCTGTACCTCCCTTCCTGGCTGGGCGTCTTGCAGGACGTGTCCTGGCTCCCCTCCTCCTGCGGCCTGGAGCTGAAGCCGAGGGGAGCATGGGTCTCCGGACCCTGGATGAGGTGCCTCCCGGCTTCCGGGCGCTACCTCCCACAGCTACTACCTCCCGTGAACGCCGGTGCGTACTGCGCGCCGGCCGTGTATCGCCGGCCGATTCGCGCATGCGCAGTACGCCCGACTTCCGGGTTGGGTCACGTGACCGTTAAAGAAGCCATCTGATTGGCTTAGAAGGTGGCGGGAAGTTTAAAAGTGCTTCCTGCTTTGTGTCAGCCTTTATACCACCAACGAGTTCACTACTGAAGCTGTGGAAATATCCTTTACTATGGCGGACGACCTTGGTTCTTCCCCCATTGTCCCGGGTACCGTGAGTACAACCAAAAAACTTCGCTTAAAGGGGATAAAAATTTGTTGTACATTATTGTTTGGATTTTAATATAGTCTGTCTCCTTGTCCTAGGACGACTCTTCTAGACCTAAGGACAAGGAGAAGAAAGACAAAGACCCCAAAAAAGGAAAATATGTTACTAAATCAAAAAGATGTCTTTCCTGTAACATAAGATTATCAGATTTGTATCCAAAATCACTATGCTCTGAATGCCTAGCCAGGGCCTTACAACAGGAAAAGGAATCAATGTTAAATGAGCTTAAAGCGGCCATGCGGGAGGAATTCCAATCCTCTCTTATGATGTTTACCAATTTAAACCGACCGGTACCGGGACTAGGTCCTGAGCCAAATCCCGAACCTGAACTAGACCAGGATCCGGATTTATATCAAGAGCCAGCTCCTAAAAAACTTAGATCCCTTGATACTGATTCGGACTATGATAAACACTCTGCGGCTCCTACCTATTCTTGGAAGGACTCGCTTGATGATGTCTCCTCGTTGTCCGAGGATAAAGGAACCTCAAAATACCTCTTTTTTAATGAGGAACTGGATAACCTCCTTAAAGCTGTACGCAATACGCTTAACGTGGAAGAGGTGGTAGAGCCAAAATCCATCCAAGATTAACATCCAAAAGGAAAAGGGTTTTTCCCATAAATCAGACCCTAAAAGATATTGTCCAAGAGGAATGGAAGAATCCTGAGGGGCGGGCAAACATCACTAAAGAGTTCAGGAACAGGTTACTCTTTGACCCCAAAGAGACAGAAACCTGGGACAGCCCCCCCAAGGTAGACATCCAAGTGTCTAAGGTGGTGAAAAAAACGGACCTGCCATTTGAGGACTCTTCCCAATTAAGAGACCCCATGGACAGAAAGGCTGATGCCCTACTCCGTAGAGTCTGGGAATCTTCCATGCTTAGCCTCAAGTCTAACATAGCTGCTACTTCGGTAGCGAGAACTCTGTTCTTTTGGTTAGGAGAATTGGAAGACCACCTTAAAACAGATGCGGACAGGGATCTCCTTCTACAAACGATACCGCTGCTGCGTTCAGCGACAGGGTTTCTTGCCGATGCTTCAGCAGAAAACATCAGACTGTCAGCAAAAGAAGGGGCTCTATCTAATTCAGTCCGTAGGGCTATTTGGCTTAGACAGTGGGGAGGGGATGTAAAATCCAAGACGAAGCTCTGCAACATCCCATTCACAGGAGACTTCATGTTCGGCGCTGAACTGGATACTCTTCTGGAAAAAGCTTCTGATAAAAAGAAAGGTTTTCCGGAAATTAAGAAACCCCAGAAAAACTATTCCTTTCGGAATTCCAAAGATCCTAAAGACTCCAGAGGCAGAGGAAAACAGGGCCGCTGGTCCTTCAACAAAGGTGGAAGAGGCCGAGGATATCTATTCTCCAACCTTCCACATCAATCAAAAAAACAGTGACTACCAGGTAGGGGGGCGTCTTCTTTTCTTTTTCCACAGATGGGAAATGATCACATCAAACAAGTGGATCCTGAGTATCATCAAATCAGGTTATCAGATAGAATTCAGCTCCCCTCCACAACAAAAATTTCTTGTCTCCAACCTAACATCTCGGAGAATGACAATACAGCTATGGAAGAATCTTCAAGAATTGTTAACAATGAAGGTAATTGTTACAGTTCCCAAAGAAGAAGAAAAGAAGGGCTTCTACTCCCCCTTATTTCTTGTGAAAAAGCCAAATGGGACCCTTCGACTTATTATAAACCTCAGGCGGCTAAACAAGAACATAAAATACAAATATTTCAAGATGGAATCAGTAAGGACAGCTACCCCACTAATTCCTCCAGGCGCACAAATGTGCACCATCGACCTAAAGGACGCCTACTATCATGTCCCCATACACAAAAGTCATCAGAAATTCCTAAGATTCGCGGTGGAATCACCTCAAGGGAAGGTCTGCCACTTCCAATTCAGAGCCTTGCCCTTCGGAATTTCATCAGCCCCCAGGACCTTCACAAAGGTCATGGCAGAAGTGACGGCATTCTTGAGGAAAGAAGGAATCTCAATTATTCCATATCTGGACGACCTCCTCATAGTGGTAGACTCGACCCTGACTCTTCTCAATCACAGAGATCGGACAATACGAACCCTGGAAAATCTGGGCTGGATTATAAATTTCCAAAAGTCTCATCTAGACCCCCAGAGGGAGACAAGATTCTTAGGAGTAATGTTAGATTCCAGGCGCCAAACTTCTTTTCTTCCACAAGACAAGAGAGAATCCCTTACCTCCTTCGTAGACAAATTCCAGGGGAAAAAATCATGCAGCGTCCGTTCAGCCATGAGACTGCTAGGTCTCCTAACAGCTTGCATAAATTGTGTATCATGGAGCCAGTTCCATATAAGAACATTACAGGCGTGGACATTAAAAATTTGGGACAAGAACTTGGATCATTTAGACTTCAAGAAGGTCATTCCCCTGGAAGTCAAAAATTCTCTAAATTGGTGGAAATACCAACAGCATCTAGAAAAGGGAATACCATGGAATCCGACTCCAGTCCTGATCATCCAAACAGACGCCAGTTCCTCAGGATGGGGAGCTGTTCTTCCAGACCGTTACCTTCAGGGGTCATGGTCCCCTTGGATGAGAAGACAATCCTCAAACCTAAGGGAATTATCGGCAGTATGGGAAACACTAAAGAGGCTACCCAAAACCCAGGTAAAAAATATCAGGATCCTGTCAGACAATGTGACCACAGTGGCCTATCTACGTCGTCAAGGGGGCACAAGATCCTCGGACCTGATGGAGGTCACCAAGAAGATCTTCTCCTGGGCAGAAAATCACCTAGATTCCTTAACAGCGGTATTCCTAAAAGGGTCAGAGAATCAGTCAGCGGACTTCTTGAGCAGAGAAAAGATGGACCCACACGAATGGTCCCTGAACAGGGAAGTTTTTCTTTATCTAACCCAGAAATGGGGCTCTCCGTCAATAGATCTGTTTGCCTCAAAAAAGAATACTCAAACAGAGGTATTTTTTTCCATCTCACCCAAGGACAACCCCCTGGGACTGGATGCCCTAAGCCAATCATGGGGGACAAATCTAGCATATGCTTTTCCTCCATTTCCCCTAATCTCCAGAACCTTACAAAAAATTCAATCGAGTCGGACGACAGTGATCCTAGTAGCACCATTCTGGCCGAAAAAACCTTGGTTCCCACTTCTCTTAAAACTAGCAATCTCAGGACCCATCTTCCTTCCCTGCAGAAGGGATCTGCTACACCAGGGCCCTCTTCTTTACCCAGACCCGAAGTTTCTGAACCTGGCGGCCTGGGTCCTGAAAGGGAACTGCTCCTAGCTAAGGGGGTTTCTCACCAAGTTATACAGACCCTAATAGCAAGCAGGAAACCAATCACCAACAAAATATACTACAAGATCTGGAAAAAGTATATATCCTGGTGTGGGGACCTTTCTCCGATTCCGGGCAAACCAGATATCATTAAAATTCTTGATTTTTTACAGGATGGTTTTTCTAAAGGGTTAAGACCTAACACCCTTAAGGTCCAAATTTCGGCCCTAAGCGCCTGTTTTGACTTCCCCTTAGCAGAGCACAAGTGGGTGAAGATGTTCATGAAAGCAGTCTTAAGACTGCGACCTACAATCCGATCAGATATACCAAAATGGAACTTATCACTAGTCCTAGACTCCCTTACGAAGCCTCCGTTCGAACCACTCTCGGAATGCAGCCTGAAAGACCTATCTCTCAAAACCTCCTTCCTTGTGGCCATAACATCCGCCAGGAGAATTGGAGAACTGCAGGCCCTATCCTCCAAAGAACCCTTCCTGATCATCTCGGAAGACAAGATAGTACTAAAATTAGATACGTCTTTCCTCCCAAAAGTAGTCTCAGACTTCCATAGAAGTCAGGAAATCGTTTTACCATCTTTCTGTAACAACCCAAAGAATGAGAAGGAAGCGCTCTGGCATACTCTGGATGTCAGAAGAGCTGTCATAATCTATCTAGACAGAACCAAATCTTTCAGAAAGTGCAGAAACCTTTTTATTCAGTTTGGGGGAAAAAATAAAGGAGAGAAATCATCAAGTTCCACCATTGCTAGGTGGATAAAACAGACCATCTCTAAATCCTACCAGCTACAAAATGTGAGTCTCTCAAAAAACATAACAGCCCACTCTACCAGAGCTATGGCTACTTCCTGGGCAGAGAAACGGGGAGCATCCATCTCCCAGATCTGCAAGGCAGCTACGTGGTCAAGTACATCGACATTCCCAAAACATTACCGCCTGGATCTACCTTCTAGCCATGACTTGAGCTTTGGACGGAAAGTTCTCCAGGCTGTGGTCCCTCCCTAGTCTATTTATCTGGTAAGTCTCCAGGTGCCGTCATGGGGGACGTCATGGAAAAAGTGAATTAGTCTCACCGGTAATTCTGTTTCCATAAGTCCACCATGACGGCTATATTTACCCTGCCCTGTGTTATTAATGATGTCTGGCTAATATCTTCTAGCTCTCTACTGGAACCCCCGGTGGTTATTTGGAAGACACTGGGGCACAGCGGCAGAGGAGGGGCCTTATAACCTTCGCAACTTCCTGTCCCTACCAAAGGTCAAGGTGCAACCTCCAGGTGCCGTCATGGTGGACTTATGGAAACAGAATTACCGGTGAGACTAATTCACTTTTTTTGAATGTGGGAAGTGAAAAATAAAAGTGCAAAAACGAAAAAGGGCCTGGTCCTTAAGGGGTTCAAACACAAAACCTCTATGAATTTGGTATGCTCATGATTGTGCCGACCCAAAGAATAAAGGATACAAGTCATTTGTGGTGCACAATGTAAGCCGTATAAACCAAAGAAAATTGCACAAAGGCATTTTTTCACCAATTTCACCAAGTTTGAAATTTTTATTTGCACTTCCCTGTACATGGCATGAAATATTAAATACTGTCACTTTGAAATACAATTTGTTATGCAGAAAACAAGCCCTCAAATAGTTGTGTAAATGGATAGATAAAAAGTAATGGATTTTTGAAGGTGGGGAGTAAAAAATGGAAAGCCAAAGCCAAAAAAAGTCGGAGGGGTTAATTAAATTCCCACCGCAGTATTTTTGCCAAATATTTTAGAACTCAATCCACAGCAAAATCGATATGGAAACCTCTTGAAAGAAATCTCCCATTGACAGCAGGAAGCCACACTCCATGTTTAATTAGGTTAGATTTTTGTCCTCTACATGAGAAAAAGTAGTAGCTATAGTGACCTATCAATTAATTGGTAAGGGTTATTTGCATTGTGCCCATCAAACAGAATAACTTTCCATAGAAATCTTTATGGTGGGCATACATTTTCATTTGCTGACAGATGGTTCTAATAGACTCCCTATGCACATGCATGCTTAAACCGCCTCTGACACGCATGTTTTGAATAGGGGAGGGAAATAAACCCCTGCCAGGCACATATTGGTGAAATCTGGATCCTTCTTGTCCCCATCATCATCTACCACAAGGGGAAGTTGTAAGGTCTCGCACACATATTAGAGGGATTGGCCTGGCCTTTGGAAATGAGCAGATTTGGATCTAATGAGACATTAGATACTCGCAGACCCAACATTGGGGAGGTCATTGTGCAAATTAACACCACCTGTTCTTATGAAAAAGCGATTTCCCTGCAGGGCAACAAACACAGCATTTTTAAACTACACTCATGGATGAAATGCACACAATTGATAATTGATCAAATTCAGCTCTAGGCCAAAATGTTTTACATTATATATTTTCTTTTTTTTCCTTTCTACTCTGTTATGTAAGTTTCTCTTCTTTCTCTCTCTTCTAATATAGTCTCCTCCTCATAGGTACTACACTATATCTACTTTAAGCTCTCACGAGCTTTAGTCCATATGTTCAGAGTAACTACAAAGTGTAAATGTGGCCCACAAGGCAAAAAATTTTGATCTAATGTATATGGTGCTAAAAGTCCACTATCTGCTCCTTTCTTACAGTATGCACTGTGTTGTGTGTATCATCCAGCCACACACATAACAGAACCGTGTTTTCATCTGTGGGGAAGAAACTCTACTTTGACACTCATGCAGTTGTTCAAATCCTGGAGGCCAGAGGTAGCTATACAACACACATGGATCCAGCGTGTACTCTTTTATGGTTTAATATCTTTTTCCAGCAATTTTACATTATTATATAATTTGTATTTTAATAGGTTTCACAACGCAGCAGTCAGAGATGATTGTTTCAGCATTGCTAAAAATCATGAATAGCAATATGGACCTTGTATATCAGGACATGGTTACCAAAGTACAGCAGGTGAGGCTGAAGCCTAAAAATGTCTTCATTATATGTATTGATTCTTCTCCTTACAACCATTATTATGTTTCAATATCCAAGGAAAAAAGAAAAAGTGGGGAATTGTAAGTAAACAGCTAGAAGTACAAAACCATGTGTACACATGGTTTTGTAGTATAATTTTGCTGATCAGTTATGTTTTTTTGGGGGGCAAAAATTATTTGTAGAAAACTTTTGCCATTTGTTGTCCTTTTCCTTCCATAACTTTTTTTTACGTTTGGTTATTTTTTACAGATGTTACAATATTTATAGTTTTAGCAGCAAGTTCTTTTGAAGAGATTTGCAAAAAGCTATATTTTTGACCAATGTAGTTTGGAAGTGCCTCTTAGAGACTATAAGTGCCTTTTATGTACTATTAACCCCAATAAGCCTGTAACCCCATTTTGGACATTGCACCTCTTAAAGAATTTATCTAGGGGTTTAGTGAGTATTTTAACTCCTTGTTGTAATACAAAGTGAAGGATTCAGAGTAGAGTAAAAAATGCATTACCTTATATGTGTCAATAATCTATTGTCTGGTCACGCAGCAGGGCTCTGAAGGTATGGACTGGTATTCGGAGCATTTCACAAATGGTTTTTTGGCAACATTTGCAGATCCCCCTGAGGGACCAGTACAGTAATATAAGATCTTAAAAATGACCGCATTTTGGAAAAAACACCCCTTAAAGAATTTATCTAGGGATGCACTGAGCATTTTCACCTCGCAGTGCATGGTTCAGAGTATAAATTGCATTTTTTCTCAAATATGCCATTTTAGTCCACATATATTGTGCCCATCTAATGCCACTTTAGACAATCCCCCCAAAAATTATTATGTGGGTTCTCACAATATCCAATTTCCAATTTTTGTCAATGATCTACTGTTAGGACACATGGCAGGGTTTAGAAGGGAATTAAACATTCAGGGAGGTATGATGGAGTCTAAAACATTCCCATATGCATAGTACAGGTTTATCGGGGCATGTGAGGTACTGGTAAATGGATCCCCTTTGTATACCCCTTTTTGAGCACATCCTGCACCTTTTTTGATTCCTTCCCTTGCTTTCAGTGTGGCTAACCTCTTCTCACCCCATATGGGTAACCCCCAGTAATAATGTTCCTTGGATCATAATTAGGCAACACTTTCCAGAAGTCCCAGGCACTTCAGCGTAAGCCCCAGGCACTTCTTCAGCAGAAGTCGTAAGGTGCCTTCTCGGGGGTTCTTCTGGATCGCTATGGGATTAAGGAGAAGACAAAATTAATCCCCACTGGCAGATTCTGTATCAGTGGGGAAAAAAAACTGTACACCTCCAATACTGTAAAAGTTTGTGTGTAACACCTTAAACCTTTGTGTCCTCCATGAGGTCATAGAAGACCCCTGGTGGACATTTTTGAAAAACATTTTTTTAACTTTCTTGTTTTCACCTGTAACTGGTGAAAACAAGAAAGTTGGTAATACACTGCTTCTGCCTTTTCCCTGGGGTCTTTGGCTGTGTCTGACACTGTCGATGTGACTCAAGACCCACGCCTGCTGACACCTAAGGTCATTGGGTGGTTGGGATCGAGTACACTTGCGTGTTAATGATCTAAAAAAATGTATTGGATAAAGTTTTTTGTTGGATATTTTTTGGTGTGCATTCCCCATTAAAGTACCTGTTTTTTATGACAATGTACTTGGTGTTGTAAACTTGGTTTGCACCCTCCTCATTTGCCTGCCATTTATTTCCTAAATATTTGACGCCTTGAAATGGATGAAGACATGGGGGGGGGGGGGGAATTATATGTCTTTATTTGTGCCAAAAAGTTATACAATATGCGCCACGTTTATAAAGGCTCTTAGACAGTTTTCTAACATTTTTCCAGCTAATATAACAAAGTGGGTGTTTCCTATGAAAAGGAGGCCTGGCCCCACCACAAAAAGTCAGTGCGCCAAAACATCTAGTCGCAGCGTTAAACCAAACTAATAGACTTGACACTGTAAACGACTCCAAATTAATCATCCAGCATCAGACGCCGTGGGAGATATGTATTAATATGTCAGTCATTAGACCAATGCAGAGTAGAACTAGAAACTTCTCTGCTGCACCAGATTAATCAGTGGGGGAGATTTATCGGACTTATGCGCCAGTTTTTTTTGGTTTACAAGCCCTGAAATAATTGCAATTATTTTCCCCTTAACACCAACAGTGGGCCAGCATTGTCAGTACCTGCCCAGCTGCTGTGCACAAGTTATAGCTATAGTAAATGTTAACAGGTTTTTGCACAAATTGTCTAAACCTCTTGATGTATCCACTGGGTCTGATGCTGGGTGATAATTCGGTGTAGTATAAGACTTGCAGGTTGTACTTTACCTCCTTTTAGTTGGTCTAGTTTGCTGTGCCACAATATAAAATTTTCTTTTGTACATCCCCTTTTCGAACAGGTCGGAAAACTGCCTAAATGTGTGCTAAAACTTTTTTTTAAATGTGGCACACGTCATTCAAGTGCAAATTACTGCAGTATTCTGGTGTAGACAGATTGATACATCTCCCCTATTGATAAATCTGTTGCAATAGAAGACAGGTCTAGTAGTAGACACTTTGCTAAATCCACTCCAATGTCTCCCTTACGCACAAGACGGGCAAATTTGTTTGATCACCACCACTTCTACTCCCAACAGCCATGATCCCCCGTACCTCTGTCACAACCACTGTGGTGGCACAGGTCACCCAATAATCGGACACTGTTCTAGTTGCTCATGGCAACCATTAAGACTTCAGCTTTCACTTTATTAACTGCTGTAGGAAAATGATTTATGAGCTCTGGTTGCCATGAACAACTAGAATAAGTTTGGTCTCTGACACTTTTGATAAATCAACTAAATGTCTAGCCATTGTGCAACTATAGATAAATATGACATGGAATGTCCAGATTAATTGGACCAGGCAATACAAATTTGGAGCCCAATGCAAGACAAATTGGGGGAGATTTATCAGAAGTGTCTGGGGTAAAATTATTGTAGTTGCCCATGGTAACCAATCACAGCTCATCTTTTATTTTATAAACTCCTTTGGGAAAAATAAAGCTGAGCTCTGATTGGTTGCCATGTGCAACTAGAACAATTCTGCTCTCAGACGCTAATGGTAAATATTCACCAAAAAATATTGCCCTTCTTTAGTAGCAAAAATGCAAGTGTCATTAATTATTCGGGTAGGCACGATTTAAACTAAATACACTTACTGGTGGACCATTCTTCCTGGACTGTGGAAAATATTTTGATTATGCCTAAATTTTTTTTAAAATATGCAAATTAGGGCGCACCTGTGGACTAGATGAGGGGAGCAGCCCCATTCATCTCTATGCAGATGACAGAGATTGCTGAGCACTGTACTCGGCAATCTCCGTCCACTCCATAGAGATGAAGGGGGCAGCCCGGATATACACGTCCTGCTGCTCCACTCATCTTGGGGAGCAACGAGGGGTCCAACTGGGCTACATTTTATATAACTTTGTAATAGTAATCTGTGGGGGTCCCATCACTGAGACCCCACCTATCAGGCCGCATGCCGTGGATAGGGCCTATCTTTTTTTGTAGGAAAACCCCTTTAAAAGGGTTGTACCATCAAAGAAAGTTTTCCAATTTTAATACCCTAGTGATGTTTATACAATAAAGATCATTTTTAACCCCTTACTCAGGATAAGATTAAGATTTTAAAATTTGTCATTATATTTAGATTGCTATTAAACTCTGCTCTATCCATGTCATTACAGGAGATCAGTCTTCAGCAGGTCATGTCACACATAGCTTCTGCAAAAAAAGACATGATCATCTTGGAGAAAAGTGAATTTTCAGCTCTCAGAACAGAAAATGAGGTAATTTGAAGGCACTAGGTTTTTTTCTCAAATTATAGTTTGGGGCTTGCCTGACCTTTTTTCCCTGTGGTCACTTTTTACATACAAATTTAATGTAGACTATTTCTTACATTTCTGTTAACTTAGAAATTTACTGAAACATCCTTTACTCAGCTAGTTGAGAACCATAATCTTGGTAACATGCTTATATGTGTTTCTGTATGGGGCTTTTTCTATTTTATTTCTATTCTTTATTAGCAATAACCATAAACTGGACAAGAAAGGAAATATAACAATACTGTAAGAGGCTCTTTGCCATCACGCTCCCTCGGTGTACTCACAGCAGATCAGATCTACCACCAGGATGAAAGACTGTATTCAAATGAGCCTGGAGCATGGAGCCCCTCAGGCTCATTTGCATATGGTCTTTTATGCTGATGGTAGATGCCCTTTACCTCCTTACATAGTTACTTGATTGACTAATCTCCTTACAGAGTTGTATACTCCATTAAAGTATTATTTGTGTTTGTAAGGAGTTAAACAGTAGCTTCCTCTCAATCACTACTAGGAAAGAGGAGAGGGAAGAATAGGGCAAAGGGACATTTTTCTTTACAAAATGTATCATGGTCACCTGCACTATAAATTTGTAAAATAATAAAAATAGCTTCAAATGATAACCTGCACGTTTAAGGAAATCTACCAGTTAAAAAAAGTGAAAAACAGATACAAATACTCACCCATGCTCCTCTTCATCCAAATCCCGTTGGTGTTCTTCTTTAATCTTGACATGCTGGTATCACAAGAGCTGTCCGGCACTCCGGGCTGCTGAAATTAATCCTCCAGCATGATAGAGGCCTCCCTCTTTCATTGTAGAGGGAGGTGACATCACGCAAGAGGCATGAATAATTATCAGGCCGGAGCACCACAAGCTTCTTTTTTAGGTGATCCCGGCGTGCCAGGAATGGGAAAAAGAGGAGTGTAGATGAGTATCTGTATCTGTTTTTTAGTATTTTTAACTGGTAGATTTCCCTTAAGTAATAACTTTTAATAGGTTTTCTTCATGTACAGTGCATGTGAGATATCATAACAGTGAGTAGAGATGCAAACTGGTAAAGATACTGCGAAATATAAAAAGCTAAAAATTTATATGACAATTTCAAAATTCTGAGCAATTGGACAGTTTTATTTCTTTGTTTTTTAGAAATTAAAGAGTGAACTAGAACAACTGAAGAAACAGTTGACGGTAAGTGTTGAAACATATCAACCCTACAAAATCAATTCAGGTTATTAAATCATTTAACAGATTTTTATTTTTATGTTTGATTTCACCCCTTCACTACTATATAAATGCTGTATCATGATCATAGTGACCCAAAGAATAAAAGGAGATGGAACATATAGTGAAAACTGTAAAGGCTGTAAGTGCTATAGCCCTACCTGCAGCAGGTAATCCGCCCTGACAAGGGTTAACCCTACAAGGTGACAGGGAAGACTTACTTTGTCTGGCAGATGCTGGATGCTGGAGAGGACAAGTAGCAGGAATTTGGATATATAGACCAGTGTTTACACTGGTACACAGAAAGCCAACACAAGACTGTGACGGGGAAAGCGAGGTCACACCAGGAGCAACACGAGGCAACAGATAACAACAGATATACACAGACAGAGAAGCGGAGTCTGACAGAACCGGGTCATAAACATGGTGGCGGCAAATGTACAGATTTGTAAGGCAATAGAATGGTCGGTAAATGTAGCAGAGGTCAAATAACACATAGTAGCAAAGAAACAGAACTAGAGAACACAGAAAACTGAATAACCAGCAAGGTCTGATGGTAGGTACATAAGGCAGTTCCTGGACACGTCTCCAGCTTCAGGCTGGAGCATCTGAGTGAAGTTGGCCCCTCACCTTGTTTAAATCTAACTAAATTAATGTCAAACTTTGTGCTAAGTTTGTAGCGGTTTGTGCAGCAGAAATTTTTGTTTGTACCACTATCGTTTTTAAGATATTAATAAAAGTTTCCAGAGCTCAACCAGCCCCCCTGATTACACATATCAAACAAAACTGATGCCAATTATTTGTGCTACGTTTGTGCTGCTCAAGTTTTTGTTGCTGCTTTTGTTTTGAGAGTACAAAATTTAATGAAGTGAACACACATACAAATATGTATAAATAAATATATAAAAAAACATATTAAAGGATATGAAGAATCAATTTGGAGGTGAGCGCACTTACGATCGTTTTCCTGCTGATACTTGGATTTCTTTTATTTGTCTTGGAACTTGTAGAATAAAGAGAAAAATGCTTTATACATATATTCAAATGAGTGTCTTTCTGTAATTATGTCCTTTTCCCTCCCCTGGCCAAGAAACACTGACATCAGCCACACTAACTTGCACAGCCAGGCAGTGCAATGGGAATTGCAACCGTGCAGCCGGCTCTCATCATAGTCTTAAGCAGGCACACGGTGCAACGAGGCTCACGACCAGGCATGAGCAAGACTTTGATGAAAGCCAGTTGTATGAGCAGTCGTTAATGCTTCACTGCATTAGGTGGCTGTCCGAGTCCGTGCGGCTGATGTCAGTGCCTCTCGTCCGATGGAGGGAGGAGGACATAATTATGAAGGTGTGAATAATCATCTATAGCAGGAGCGCCGAGAGGGATAGTAGTTACAACCGAGGGCGCTTAACAGTCATTTGAATATTTTTATAAAGCATTATTTTTCTTATTCTTTTGAATTCCAACAAAATAGAAAAAAAGAAATGAGTATCAGCAGGAAGCCGACTATCGGTAAGTGAACTCCGCTCCAAAAAAAATTTCAAAATGGTAGATTTTCTTTAAATAATTCCTAATAAAATTGTTGCTACACTATAAAAACAAGAACAACACTTCAGAATAAAGAAAGAAGAAAGGCAATACTTCTTTGCAAACTCGGCATCCAGCTTTATTCATCACATAGACAGCATTAAAAACAGTACATAGCAAGCAAACTGATGTGTTTCTGACCGTAAAAAATCATTGAAGATTAGTTGCACTTTTTTTTTAGTCGCAATTTAGACTTCTGTTGTCATTAATAGTAGTGACATTAAACACAAGTGCCTAAAGATAATATCCGTTCTTACATTTACCAAGAATGTAGGAAACTTCACTAAAAGTGCTCTGCCTGTGTATATATTGCTCGGTGCGCCAGATTCATTAAGGATCCCTGCACTGGCCCGACAGAGTCCACCAACTTTTTTGTGGTGCACCTTTAACATAGGGTGTGCAACTTTGAATGTTAAATCTGACTGAGTACCGGAACGCACCCTAATTTGTGTCTCATGGTGCCTAGTGCAAGCAGTTTACACTAGAAAGAATGTGCAAAGTCTGACAGAAAACCCTTAAATGTGCCCTATTGTGTTGTAAAGTACTTGATAGCAGCTCCACGGAGTCAAAATTATATTAAATGAATGGTTGTGTACTGCAAACCCAGTAGCATTGCAGGTCTCACAAGCAGCTTCCCTTTACCTTTCTATAGTTAAATATAAATCCTCTAGCAATATGTGTGTTTATATACTGACAAATCTTGTGATTTTTTACTTTTAAGGATGAAATTACCAAAGCTCGTGCAAATAACAAATTAGATTTTAATTTGGAGAAAAGCAGAGTTAAAGAAATGGTAAGCAATGTCCCCATGGCACATGTGTTTTTTTCATCTTTTTGAATAGAAAATGAGTGCTTTCCTGCAATTCAAGAATGATATTGATGCAAAATAAATTCCATTAATGTTTATCAAAAAAATTGCAGGTCGGGGGGCCTAGCTTGCCGCTTTGTGAGCTCTGAGCGCTAGGCCTAAAGATTTCCTCAGCAAATAGGAAATAGTGCACCTACCATGGTCAAGTACGGAGGTAGCAGACCTAACAACCGACAGAGCCACAAAACCAGTGCACACAGCAGAGAAACAAAACCAAACTCGCCTACAGCGTTCAATATATGTTATATTGTACCTTTCATTAGCGTCTGCTGTGTGACTAGGCAGTTGCCAAAAGGGAGGGTCTGGAAAAGAGCAGTCCCCCCACCCATGGGAAACATGTGACCTTTTCAAATATATGAATAACTCCCCTCACTCGGGATTGGCTGTAGAGGAGCAGGGGGCGTCGCTAAGCCCAGTGATGGGTGTTTTCATATATTTGAAAAGGTCACATGGAGAAGCTGAATCCCAAGGGTGGGGGGGAACTGCTCCTTTCCAGCCCCTCCCAAAAGGCAACTGCCTAGTCACACAGCACATGCCAATGAAAGGTACAATATAACATCTTTTTTTCTGTAAAACCAATTTTTTTATACAATAGTATGTACTATGCCCTGTGGGGACTGGGGGAGTGCTAAAAATGGGTCTCCTGGTGACAGGTTCCCTTTAAGCCCTGAAGCCGGTAACGAAGGAGCTGAATAAAATCAAGGCAGATGTTCGCTATATTGGCCAGCAGTAATGAACCAGGTATTTACTGTGCTTCTGGGAGTTGAAAGAGTGATAGTAATAGAGAGGATACCCCATGCCCCTAGAGATGTGGTATACGACTTGCAAAGTTTTAATGACACTACAGAGATTATGCAGAAAGAGAGGGAGCAGGTGGACTTGCACTACATAGGGGCCAAGCTAGCTATATATCAAGACCTAGCCCTGTCTATGCTGGCTAAAAGGCGTAACTTGCAACCCCCTCCTGCTCATGCTCAGGGAGCATAACATTTTGTAAAATGGAGCCCAAAAAGATAAGCCATTTATAAGAAGGGCTTGCGTCAAATAGTCATCAGATATCCAAAAGATCTGGAGGCCGTGTGGAAATGCTTAGACGTACCGCCACTTAACATTAAGTCATGGCAGCCCACTACGGAGGATACCACTATCAACCCGCTGAGATTTCACACCATGGCAATCGGCGGTACCTCCTAAGCAGCTGAGTGACATTAAGAAAGCACCCAGGAGGGATGATCCGCAACTAAGGATGCCTTCCTGGTAATGAGACTTGCCGCAGCGCAGAGGCCAGGCCTGACAGGCTACGTTTCTATGTTCCTGATTCATCATCTTCATTGCTCAGGGGTCCGGTGATGCTTACTTTGCACTGACAGTCCAGTTTTCAAGAGGGACTATCATTTTTCTCATAGGATCTGCACACTTGGCGGTTCCAAGATTCTTTTATCCTTAAGTTTATAACACGGGACTTTAGAACACATCTCCCAGATGCTACTGAAAAGTTCCCAGACTGTTTGTGATGACCATTGTTCCCAAGAATAAGTCTTTTTCTTTCCATATGGGATATATTCCATTTTCCCATTAATATATATTTTATAGTGTTCTGATGAAAGGTATGGCTGTTCCAGCAGTGACCAGAGTCAGACTTTTTCATTTTTTAGTTTGCATTATTGTAATGGTTTAATTCTGATGTACTATATGTTCCCTCTCCCGCCCCCCTACTTTGTCCCACTCCCTGTCTGCTCACCAACCCCACCTGGCCATGCTCCACCATGTTCCACATCTGATAAGTGGTACCATAGTTGTCATCCCTCCTCGGCCTCTAGAGGGACCACTATAGGGATTCATAAAGATATACCTTTTTTTTTTAGAGGATAAGTATTCAGACACGAACGACAGGGCAGTTTTTGTCAAGGGCACGATAGGAGCAGTAATATACACCTTTGTATAGCTTTATGCGCCCTATCCGGGGCAATGCCTCTGGCTATGAAAAACACTGGGAGTACTTAAACTCTTTATAGAGGGTATGGTAATACCTGAGGGTGACGTCTACATGATTTTGGACCCCCTGCTTTATTCATCAACAGGAAAGTCTGCTCTATCCTTCAGAGCCTTAGCTCTGCAGGATATACAGCCAGAGGCAGCAAAACCCAACAGTAAAAGACTTTACTTTCAACTTGGGTCCTCATGGTTTCTTCCTGAGGTCATACCACTTGTTTACGTATGACAGACATTTACGGTATGTTACTTCAACAGACGTGAGGATTATCTCTATCTCATATCATGCACCTGTAATGGCAGACTTTTCTGCACCACAGCTCCCAGTCCTAAATTGGACATAGAAGCTTAACGACACATTAATAGGGGACCCATTCCTGCTACAAGAATTGAAGAAAAACTCCTTGTGTTGCTTCAACGCAATTCCACACATGAGGTTGATCCTCTGCTGATGTGGGAGTCCTTGAAAATGTTAGCTAGAGGACTGTTAAAAAAAGATGGGAGCCAGGGCGCAGAAGAATATAAAAGGAAAGATCAGAGACCTACGGCGCAAGTTAACAACTTTAGAGAGGATATACAACAGATGTCAAGCGGTAGCCATTAAAGAGATATTACAGGCAGTCCCCTACTAGGGGACTAAGGACACCTACTACTAAGGACACCTGACTTACAGATGACCCCTGGTTAAAGACGGACCCTTCTGCCCACTGTGACCTCTGGTGAAGCTCTCTGGATGCTTTAGTATAGTCCTAGATTGCAATAATCAGCTGTAAAGTATCTGTAATGAACATTTATTGATAATCCTTGGTCCAAATATAGCAAAAATATTTGAAACTCCAATTGTCACTGGGGCAAAATAAAATTTTGTCTGGATCTACAATTATAAAGTATACATTTTCGACTTACATACAAATTCAATTTAAGAACAAACCTATGGACCCTATCTTTTACATAACCCGGGGACTGCCTGTACTAAGAACCAGGAAACAACTGAAAGACGAGCTGAATGTGCACATGGCTAAGATATACACTCACCGGCCACTTTATTAGGTACACCATGCTAGTAACGGGTTGGACCCCCTTTTGCCTTCAGAACTGCCTCAATTCTTCGTGGCATAGATTCAACAAGGTGCTGGAAGCATTCCTCAGAGATTTTGGTCCATATTGACATGATGGCATCACACAGTTGCCGCAGATTTGTCGGCTGCACATCCATGATGCGAATCTCCCGTTCCACAACATCCCAAAGATGCTCTATTGGATTGAGATCTGGTGACATTTGAGTACAGTGAACTCATTGTCATGTTCAAGAAACCAGTCTGAGATGATTCCAGCTTTATGTCATGGCGCATTATCCTGCTGAAAGTAGCCTTTAGATGTTGGGTACATTGTGGTCATAAAGGGATGGACATGGTCAGCAACAATACTCAGGTAGGCTGTGGCGTTGCAACAATGCTCAATTGGTACCAAGGGGCCCAAAGAGTGCCAAGAAAATATTCCCCACACCATGACACCACCACCACCAGCCTGAACCGTTGATACAAGGCAGGATGGATCCATGCTTTCATGTTGTTGACGCCAAATTCTGACCCTACCATTCGAATGTCGCAGCAGAAATCGAGACTCCTCAGACCAGGCAACGTTTTTCCAATCTTGTACTGTCCAATTTTGATGAGCTTGTGCAAATTGTAGCCTCAGTTTCCTGTTCTTAGCTGAAAGGAGTGGCACCCGGTGTGGTCTTCTGCTGCTGTAGCCCATCTGCCTCAAAGTTCGACGTACTGTGCATTCAGAGATGCTCTTCTGCCTACCTTCGTTGTAACGGGTGGCGATTTGAGTGACTGTTGCCTTTCTATCAGCTCGAACCAGTCTGCCCATTCTCCTCTGACCTCTGGCATCAACAAGGCATTTCCGCCCACAGAACTGCCACTCTCTGGATGTTTTTTCTTTTTCGGACCATTCTCTGTAAACCCTAGAGATGGTTGTGCGTGAAAATCCCAGTAGATCAGCAGTTTCTGAAATACTCAGACCAGCCCTTCTGGCACCAACAACCATGCCACGTTCAAAGGCACTCAAATCACCTTTCTTCCCCATACTGATGCTCGGTTTGAACTGCAGGAGATTGTCTTGACCATGTCTACATGCCTAAATGCACATGCCTAAGTTGCCGCCATGTGATTGGCTGATTAGAATTTAAGTGTTAACGAGCAGTTGGACAGGTGTACCTAATAAAGTGGCCGGTGAGTGTACATGTGTGCTAAACACCGGTTTTATACCCATGGAGATAGATGTAACAAAGTCATGTGAGCCCTGCTTAAGAAAGCGCAACCGCCCACATTTGTGTCTGGGATTAAGACAGTCTGGGGATAAGGTAACAGCTTCTGATGACATTGCAAGGTTATTTAGTGATTATTATGCTGGGTTATATAATCTGAGGCAAATTGACACTGTTGAAGAGGGGGAGATCAGAGGGTTCCAATAATGCTAGCTAGCTAGTGTAACACTGCTGCATTGGAGATAGCACTAGGAGCTGCTTATTTTAGTAAGCAGCTCCTAGTGCTTTTTTTATGGGTGACAGGTCCTCTTTAACCACTCATACGGATTTTCCAGGTGTGTGCGCTTACTGGAAAATCACTTTCAGCCATCAGTAAGATTGTATACAACACAGGAGGCTTTGCACCGGTGGGGCATTCACCCTTCATGTATCTGCTAGCGCTGTAACGGGGCAAGAGGGTTGTCCAAACATATCTGGTGGTCGTATCCACTAATCTCTCCATTTTGGTCTGTGATACAAGCAGAAATTAGGGCCATCTGCTCCCCAAATTTGACCATATTTTTCCACCTGGCAGCTTGCAGTTAACAGTGTCAAAACTGGTTACACACTTGTTAGCGGCAGCAAAGACCAAACACACAAGCTTTATTGCAACTTGTTGCATATATAGGGAAGGCTGGTTATTCCACCAGCTAGGTTTCGGACACCATCAGTCTCAGGATGACTAGATCTTGGAGGTCAGATTTTAAAAGCCTTGCGAAGGTCATTTACCCTTCTTCCCTCTTTCTTCTCCCTCCCCCCCCCATCTTCTGGTTCATTACCTTCTTTGTATTATTGTACTTTGTACATTTATGGCATGCAGTCTCTTAAAGCTCTAAAAGTACGGTGATCAGAGAAAGACATCATTATCTCTATGTACTGTTTTGCTGCTAAGACACCTTGTGACTTTGCGATATTTAGAGATTGCTCGTCTGTTATATTCATGTTGTATTGCCAATAAAAACAGAATTGACAAAGAAAATGTCAAAATGTATATCAGTGCTGCACATTGTATATTAAAGAGCAACTTTCACCATGCCAAATATATCAGATTCCACATACCATGATGTAGGAGCCTGCATTGTGATTCGGGGGCACTTTGAATTGTGTACCTAGTCCTCTCCGTTCCCAACATAAGAGCCCTGGTCTCTTGTCCAAGATCGTCAGAGAGGTGGAGCTACTTCAAGGGTGTGGGGGTGTTTGTGAATATGCTAAATTTCTGACATCTTCCAATCAGCAGCGGACGGTGTCAGAGAAGAGCTTCCTTATGTACTGTGAACATGCAGAGTGGTCTCGCTATGCTACTGCTAGCAGATCACTCTGCCAGCTCCTTTACTCGGCACAGCGCAAGATCTTACTTGTCCTTAAAAAACATAGAATCGTCTTTTAATGTACTTTCCCTTGTACATTTTCTTATTTGAGGCCAACACCTTTAAATTAAATGCTAAGTTTCGCTACAAACAAAACAAGGAGCTATTTTTAAAAGAAATCTACCATCAAAATCCATCATGATAAACCAGGGACACTCACTCGCTCATAGATCCCGGCACCGTGACTGTGGTAATCTTCTTATGGTTCAATCAAGTTTATTGAACAGAACAAATAAAAAACAACCATACAACAAAAAAGACAATGTAAAATAAGTGCATTTAGCTCAGACAATTGAGAATCATGTTCAAATATACAAGAACAGAGCATGTTTACAATGTAAAGAATCCTCCATACAGAACTGTACAAATTGTAGTCATAGTAAATGAGGTCTCCTCTAAATATACAGTACATATACAAATGTTGTATCCCATTCCTCCCCCACTGAGAGAGGTCAATTCCATGGGGAAGTTAAGGTTAAGTTAAAGCCCCCCAAGAGTCACAACATAATAAAGGATAGGGAGACACGGAGACAGTGGGACCTCCGTTAGGATTATGACAATATATGAGGCCACCCTCCGCAGCACTAAATGACTTAGCAGTAGGAGAGTATGATCGAGTACCTGGTTCTAGATATGAGATTGTATCAACAAAAATATATACAGTAATAAACAAACTTGTAATAGAAGTAATATAATAGTAAAGGAGTAAGTAGTAATGGGGGGGGGGGGGGCAAAGGAAGACAATGCATGAAATGACATTACGGAACACACATTTAAAGCCCCCACCCAGAGACGTCAGGTCACCAGGTCTGGGGAGTGCAGATCTTGCCACTATGAGAACAAATCTTAAAAGGCCCAGTTTCTGGGTTCCAATAGAACCTGGGAGCATTGAGAGCAAAGCCACTTCTGGAGTACTATCAACTAAGGCACCTGAAATTAAATGGTATTCTGCAAATACATGGTCCCAGAAGGTCCTGATTCTATTGCACCCTCACCAAATATGTAGCATGTCTAATAGATGTTTCACAACTCCAACAGGTATCAGGGACAGAGGGGTAGATTGTGTACAAAAGAGAGAGGACACGGTACCACCTAGAAAGAGTTTTGTAGTTCTTTTCCTGGGCGGCATAAACTGAAGATAGCTTAATGACAGTATAGGAAGGCTTTTTGCCAATCCTCAGTATAGTATGATTTACCCAAGTCTCTTTCCCATCCTGCAAACACTGGGGTGGAAGTGTTAGACTCCTGAACCAATAATGCATATATTTGAGAGATACCATGCTCAGGAGGGGAAGGAAGACGGAAAAGACCTTCAAAGGCCATGGGGGAGGACGCAAACCCATTCCAAACGTAGGCACATTGTCAGCCTTGACAATGTGCCTACGTTTGGATGTTAGCTCAGGTCACCAATCAAGGCTAATGACAATCCGACAATTATAACAACCTTACAAGGGTCGTAACTCTAAACCTCAAAAACGTATCCCTTGTTAGTGTAGAAGAAAATTTCAGTAGTTCCTGCCTTGATGCCACAGCTGAACAGAGTAAGGTCATAGACTGAGATGCGGGTGGCATGGGTGTAGGTGCCATGGAAGTAGTTTAATGGGGGATTGAATGGTCCCATTGTTCCATTGTGACCCATTGCTTAGTATGTGTGTGATATTGCCAGTCAAGAAAACAGAGTAGAATTGATGCTTAATGGTATAGTTTCAAGTCAGGTAGCCCTGCTCCCCTTTCTGATTTGGATCGGATTAGGTACCTCCAACCTTAACGGGTTCCCTGAATTGAAGCATCTCCATACTTAAGGAGTGGAAAAAGGAAGGAGAGGGTTGGATAGGGACTCCTTGAAATAGATACAAAAAGTGGGGTAGCACATCCATCTTCAGTCTATTAATACTCCCAAACCATGACAATTGCTTCTTCTGATATGGTATTTTAGTGTAGGCTCCAATATGGGTTGATAATCCGTGAATATAGATTGAAAGATTGGTGGGTACCATTACATTAGATACTTAATCGCTGAGTTCCTCCACTGAAATGAGAAATTGTCCTTTTATGTGGCTAATTTCAGAGGGAGAAAGAGATATGTTAAGGGCTTCAGATTTGCTATAATTCATTTTGAAGTTACCAACCCGACTGTACCTCTCGAACTTCCTGATGAGGGATGGGAAAGAGTCGTGAGGCTGAGACAGATACAAGAAAAGATCATCGGCATACAATGCCGCCTTACAGGATTATTAAGCATCCCATTGCTGAAGTAAAGAGTTAACTGCTGTCGCATTGGATATGATGAAACTATTAACCGTCTGTCCTTAAGTAGGTTGTCATTCAACCTCCATGACTAAATGTGCTTGGACATGTATGGAAGGCTCAAAGTAAAAATAGATCGGGGCATGGTCAGAATGGATCCCTATGGTTGTGACAGGATCCCATGAAAGTGCACTACAACTAAGAAGAAAATAGACTATATACGGCTATAGGGGTTATGAAATGGGGAATAATAGGAATAGTCCCAAAATCCCCCTCCCCAACAAACACACACGGTCGAGCTCTGTTAATACCATCAGAGCCCCTCGGGCTTATTAGCGTAATTTTAAAAGTTGATTTTAGAAGGTAGGAAGCCATGGATGACAAATTTAGGAGGATTACCTTAATCACAGTGCCAGTATCTATGAGTACCGTATTTTCCGGGCTATTAGGCGCACCGCACTATTAGGCGCACCGAACTATAAGGCGCATTAGTGATAAAGGCCTTATATATGGAATAAATCCATATATAAGGCGCAGGGTCCGGGGGCGTGGCTTCAAAACCGAGCGGAGAGGTCGCAACCAGCGACTCTCCACAGACCCGGCAAGAGGTAAGCGGTCTCTCCAGGGAGAGGGGGAAGGGGGTCCGTTCAGGTGGAGGAGGGCAGCGGACCCTACTTACATAGGTCCCCACTACCGGAGACAGCAGATCTCCAGCGGGAACTGCAGACCACGCGGCAGAAGTTGGTTCGCGCTATGGCGCCTGTTGTCTGTGCCGCGTGGTCTGCAGTTCCCGCTGGAGATCTGCTGTCTCCGGTAGTGGGGACCTATAGAAGTAGGGTCCGCTGCCCTCCTCCAGTCACTGCCCTCCTATAGGGCGCACCGGACTATAAGGCGCACTTTGGATTTCTAAGGAAATCTTAGGTTTTTATGTGTGCCTTATAGTCCGGAAAATACGGTAAGTGTCCCTGGTATATCCATTATTGATTTTGTTGGTAGATTTCACTAAAGACAGTTTCAAAGTAAACTTTCAGTATTATTCATATACTATATATTATTTTTGAACTTATAAATTTGTGTTTTCATTTTTACATGCAGTATACTGACAATGAGCGGAAACTTCTGGAACTTCGAACAGAAATAGTAGAAATGGTAAGGACTGTATTTTTTTCCATTGTTAGCAGCAGCTGTTTGCAGTGACAGTTTTTCTCTGACACTGCAGGAAAATGGTTCTGTACATGGGAGCACTCTTAAGGTACATTCACACAGCGGTATGGCCTGTCCTGTGCCCTTACACAAAACACAGGGTTTTTTTTAACTAACACGAAGTGCAATGTCTCACAAGAAAATAATCTCAAAAGGGGTTATCCGGGTATAAAAAAAAGTTGCTTATGGCCGGGCTGGGGCCGGCTATTTAAAAATAATAAAGGTTTACTTACCTCCTCCAGCGCCGCTGATGTCCTGCACCGTGGTCCGTTTGATCCGTGTTTACAGGGGCACATAAGCCGCACACAGGGAAATTCCGGTCCTTGATGTGGCCGGCTCCGCACAGATGAGATGGACTGCGGACCGGAGGAGGTAAGTACACGTTTGATATTTTTAAATAGCCCTCCCCAGCCCGGCCCTAAGTCAATATACCCGGATAACCCCTTTAAAACTTTGGATATGTTAAAGTTATAACCACCTATAGTGACACACGACAGATTTGAAAAAGTGGACCGTGTTAGGAAGGTGCAAAGTCGTTAAGGGGCTAAAATGATTGTGATATTTGTGACGTTCTTTGGAATAGACCTTGTTTTCAATCATCAACAAGAAAACAAGTAATGTAAGAAAAAAAATCTCCTGGTAGTCTGATTACAATAGACCATTCTTCTACTTTGCCATATTTTTTAGCACACTTTGTCAAGGGCCACATCCAAGTTTCATCAAGCTATGACCTTTTATCAAAACACCTTACAGGTTAACAAATACCATATTCCCTTTTATGAACCTGCCATTTTTTAACTATAAACACAATCTTGGCTGAAAACCGTTTGGGTGGTATAAAAAGAAATCAACAAATTATTCAATACTTTTTTTTTAAGGAATTTAGGTGTATTACCGTGTGTCTGTGTGCTTTTGTAGTTTTGAGAAACCAAATAAAATCTAGTACAAGTTCAGCCCAATGAATCACACAATATAATTTGCTGATATATATTATACCATAAAGATGATTATTGCTGTATATTGGAATGTGACCCATTCAGAACATGTTTATCCTGTTTAATAATGTAATATGATTAGGTTACAGCCTCAGGCAGCACTATAATGCACCACATTGCATTTCTGTTTGTGCAAATAGAACTGCAATTATACCCTGTTCAAATGTTATGGTTTTAAGTATTTACCCTTTTGTGACCAAGAGTAACTGGTACCTGAATGTCCAATAAAATGTCTGCTCTTTAAACTATTAGATCTTTAAAACAGCTTTATATATGTTAGCAATTGTTAGTTTACAATTATGACATACGTATGAGGGTACATTCACTTGGCCGTGCGCTCACTAGGCCCAGGTCCCAAGCGAGCACTCTTCACCCCTCCTCCCTCCAAAGGCAGATGCGTGCTTTCTGTCACCGGGAGCCATATAGGTCTATCCCCATAACTGTCTTCTGAATGAGCCCTGGGAGTTTAGATTTAATAACATGCATTTTCTTTATAGAGCCGGCAGAAAAAGTGACAAAAAAGTAAAACTTTCCATTAAAGTAAAACATTCTTCCCATTAAAGATTCTTTGATTAGCAATATGTCACCCTTTCCCAGGTTTAGTTACTGATGCAGAGTGTACATGTAACTGTAATCTCTGCCTCCCTGAAGCTCTTACTCCATTCTGCCTTCAGATGACAGGCTGGAGGAGGGCCCATCTCTAATGGCCATGAAGCCCTTCAGGCTGAAACGCCTGCTGCAGAGCTCAATTATAACTTACCTTTTCACATTCCTGGCACTACTAACAGTATACACATAGCTATGATAACACAGATCTCCAGGGCTTCTCCCTAACATTATCTACTATTATCTGCTATTATATTCTTTTTAAATCTACATATTGATTTAACTAAACATGGTCTGTTTTCAGCATTCCCAACAAGACAGAGCACAGACACAAACAAAAAGGAAGATCGACACCGAAGTAGCTGGACTCAAGACTATGTTAGAATCCCATAAACTTGATAGCATTAAATACCTTGCGGGTAAGTTCCTTTTGTTTTGTAGCAAAATATGCATTTTATATGTCAGTCATGAGTTCCTTAAAGCATAACTTAACAAAGTTAGGGACAAAAAATAGTTTTAGCGTGGTTGGAGAGAGCCTTTGACAACAATTTTATTGATACTTGTATTATGCTGCTGGCTTCTTTCTAGCCTGAGATATATCTGGTATAGTTAGCATTATTTCTTAATAAATTAGATTCAGCTATTCCTGAAGTGAGTGGGCACTTCCTGGTTGTCATATCAGCTCACCCCACTGAAGCCAGAACAGGACAGCATGTTTGTAATTGGACGACCTGAAGCATGTGATGAGTCACATGCTTGTGACATCTCTGCAGGTTCTACAGCCACTTTTATCAAGCCTCCTATCATCTCTGGCTGTTCTATACGGTTTTCCATGGTTACCAGAAAGCTTGGAAAATAGAGATTAGCTGGGAAAGGGGGGGGGGGGGCCAATGTAAAACCTCTGCTATCTGCTTAAAGGAAACCTACCACCACGGATCTATCTATAAAGGGCTAATCCTCACGTCCCCGCAATCTTTTTATAACTTTTATTTCCCTAATATGCAGGTTTTCTAAAGAGGATACTGGTGCGTGAGTAGCCACGCCGGGTAGCCTCCGCTCCGGCTACTCCACGCGCTAGTAGCCTCTTTAGAAAATCTGCATATTAGGGAAATAAAAGTTATAAAAAGATTGCGGGGTTAGCTAATGAGAGTAAATTAGGGATTTACATCAATCGGATGATTCATACTGCTGCTGGCTTTTCATTACACAGTAGAACGAGCTTGAAGCATTTTGGATGTGGTTGACATTCTCATTTACTTACCAGAGAATGGAAGCCAAACAAGCAGTACCTCAGATTGGTCACTACCCTGCAGAGATATCTTCTACATGTCGGCTCCCCACATCCTAAGGGTGCGGTCACTCAGTGTGTTCTTGGGCTGTTCTTAGTGCATTTTTAAATTCACTGAAAACATGCGTTTTGCATGTTTACCATGGGTTTGGTTGGTTTGAATCCGTTTTTCTTTATTTGTGGAAGTTTAAGCATCTGTTAAAATGTTAATACAGCTGCTAACACATCCAGAAATTAAGAAAAATTGATTCAAACCAGCCATGATAAACATGCATTTTCAGTGTGTTTAAAAATGCCCCAAGAAGGGGGCATGGCCTACCACTCCATGTAGAAGGAGGCAAAGTGCCGATGTTCCGTCACAGGAATCCTGTCCATAAAGCCTTTACCTACAATCCCGGTCACCAGAAAAGGTGCTGGAGGCTGAGGAGAGGCACTGGGAGAGCGGATCAGACGGGCCCCCGAGGCCGAGATGGCGCCCGCACATCCACGGGATCAGGAGCCTCCAAGGGTTGAGGGCAGAGATGGCGGCACTCCTCAGCAGCTTTGCCGAGGAATCCAGGAGGCAACCGGGCATGCAGCCTGCAAGTGCTGCATCTGGTTCCAGGTGTTTGTGGAGAATGGGGAGGTGGAAGATGGTGAGGAGATGGAGATGTCTGCAGATCATGTAGCAGAAGAGGAGGAAGCTGCACCAAGACTTGCAGATGTCATGAGGGCCCACCAGCAGAATACATCTACTTTGCTTAAACTGACTGGTCACGTGGGGAGTCTGAAGGAGGATATACTGCTTATGCGGCATAATGTACAAAAGGTGTCAGCGTACCACTGCGGTGGAGTGACGCCTGCAGGAGGTGGAGGGGAGACCATTCTCCGGCAGTTTTGACAGGAGACCTGGAAAACAGGCTGCGTCGCAACAACGTGAGACTGTTGGGGGTGTCTGAATGGGTGGAGTGGCAGAACCCTGATGATTTCTTTGAGAAGTGGCTTATGGATACATTTGGAAGAGATAACTTGATCCCCCTATTTGCTCTGGAAAGGGCACATAGGGTGCCCACCTGCCTGGGACCACCCGGCTGCCAGCAACTGCCTCTTCTAGTGAAACTGCTGCATTACAAAGACCGAGACTAAATCTTGCGCTAGGCAAGGCAGCGCTGGGACACAATCAATGGAGCTAGGGTTTTTTCCAGGATTTCTCGGCGGAAGTCCAGAAGCAGAGAAAGCAGTTCCTGCATATAAAGAGGTGCATGCGAGCACTAGAAGTGCAGTATTCCATGCATCTTTCCATGTTATCTTTTCCTAACCACATTGTATTGCAGGTACAAAACTTGTAGTTTTGTTTGTGACTGAGCTATCTGCTAAGTTAAATTTATGGGGGATGTTATTGTATACCAAGGGTTTTACACCCCAACAACGGGATACATCTGCTATTGTTAAGAGCTACTCTGAGCTATGGCTACAGTGGAAGCCCTTAAAGGGGTATTCTCATCTGGGCACTTACATTCAGTTTCATTAATCTGCCATATATAAACATTTCTTCAATTGGATGTTATTAAAAAAAATGTTCCTGTGTGAAGATAATTTCTCATAAATGTAACCATGTTGTCCCTTAGAAACGAGATAGCTTCCTCAGATACGGCCACGTCTGATAGATTGAGTGCACAAAGAAACAAAAGGTTATTGTATATAAAATGTCCTGGAGTTACTACATGTCGCACAGCCGTCCTGTGTTAATGATCGCTGAATCCTGGTGGTTTGGCAGGACTCCATAGCGCAAGTCTGGCCACCGCTGCCAGAGTATGACGTGGTCGTATCCGAGGAAAGTATCTCGTAGGGACAGAATAACTACATTTATGAGAAATTATCTTCACACAGGAACATTTTTTTTAATAACATCCAATTGAAGAAATGTTTACATATGGCAAATGAATTTAATTAAATGTAAATGCCTAGATGGGAATACCCCTTTAAGGCTATATGTTACCTCGTACTATCTGCGGCAGGTAGGTTTACTGGTTAGGGGAAAGGGGTGGGGGCGGGAGGGTTGCGAACTGGCTTGCAATGATCTACTACATTTTCGTACACTTCTTAACTGTTGTATTGGGGGATGGGTATCTGAGATGGGGGAATGGAGGTGAATGTTATTATGGGGGAAATATTTAACTGTGGGTCCTAGAATGTCCGGGGCTTGGGCAGTGCAAATAAAAAGTGAGATTGGTCACTACCCTGCAGAGATATTTTCTACATGTCGGCTCCCCACATCCTAAGGGTGGAGTCACTCAGTGTGTTCTTGGGCTGTTCTTGGTGCATTTTTAAAAGTACTGAAAACATAGGTTTTGCATGTTTACCATGAGTTTGGTTGGTTTGAATCCATTTTTCTTCATTTGTTTAAGCAGCTTTTGGTAGACATGCATTTTCAATGTGTTTAAAAATGCCCCAAGAAGGGGGCATGGCCTATCACTCCATGTAGAAAGAGACATGTGTTTGATTAGTTGAGGGATCAATCTGAGTCCACTATTGGATTGCAGGAGACACTTCTTACAAAAGATACAGTGCATGTGTTACAATGGTCCTGGATCAGTCACGGGTATCATGTCTTGCATACCTCCTATTCCAGAGGGGTGAGCCTGTTGTGCATTATAGTTATGTATATTCCGTTGCCATATTCTAGTTTACCATTATGGGCCCTGTTGGAGAGCTTGTCCTCTCTGCCAGATGCACCATTACTTATAATGCGAGATTTCAATGCAGTACTGGACAAGAGTATTGACAGGTTCCCAAGCACTAATGGCAGGGGGACACAGTGCCCTACATGTCTAGGTGGGTTGGGTGTAGAACTGGGCCTGCATGATCTGTGGCAGGAACACCATGTTGGTATTCATCAATATTCTTGTGTTTCCACCACACACAGGACCATGTCACGCATTGATATGATTCTATATTTCTTACCTGCCAAGGACGCTGTCAAACCATTCTCTGGGGCTGTTGAAAGTGAAAGGTGGATGTGGCGTCTGAATGTTTTGTTGCAAATTATAGATAGATAGGGTTCAAGTGAAAGAGAAATTGAAAGACTTTTACCTTTTAATAATGGGTCAGTGCCCAGGAGGGTCTTGTTGGACTATATAAAGGTGTATCTGCAGGAAGTCTTTAAGGGGGAGATTAAAGGAAACCCGTCGCCACATTTTTCACAAATACAGGTAGTGACAGGTTCCCATAGAGCCCTAGTAAATAACTGACACCTCTCTTTTAGCTAAAAATTGTTCCTGTGAGATTCCCATATTACCAACTTTATAGTTTTACCTGGTATCTAAGCATGGTTACAGGGAGTCTAGGTGCTGAATCGGGCTGAATCCAGCAGCTCCTCCCCATCCTATAGCTGTATGCAGCCAGCTGTAATGTCATGTGACCAGGGTGACAGCATCGCAGGTTCTATAGCTTTTGTAGCATTAGAAGACTGTAGACCAAGCATATATCTCATGAGATCACAGCATATTGTATCACTTGAAATCACAGCAGCCTGCATGGAGAGGAGTAGAAGTCCATGGAGGCTGCTGTGATTGTTTTATGTGGTCTGATATGTACATGGGGTACAGTTTGCTAATTTCAAGTAGCTGAAGGACCTGTGATGATGTCACCCTGGACACATGACATTAGGCCACACCCCCTCAACTCACTCCAAAGATGCATAGATACCAGGCATGATTATAACTCTGATTTTATGGGGATCTTAGCTAAAAGCAGGTTGTCAGATAGTTACTAGGGCTCTATACTGACCTGTCACTAACTGTATTTGTATTTGACAGGTGGTGACAGGTTCTCTTTAATGTCATAGACAGATAGGGGATTTGCAGAACTGAGTGGTGGCGTTGGATGAGAATTATATTACAAGGTACTACAGTGTCTAAAGGGCTATGGGTGGAAGCACAAAAAAAGCTCACAAAGTACCATGTGGCGCAGGCTGACAATAAACAGATGTTTGTTGAACAGCATCACTATGCAGAAGAGAAGCAGACCAGTCGGTTATTGGCCAGGATGGCACAGGCTCAGAAGGATAATACTTTCATATATTGGTTGTGAAATGTGGAGGACGTGCTTGTAGAGGACACCAGTGGTATTTTAGAAGTCTTTGAGAACTTGTATGATCACTTCTATACATCCAGGGTGGACTATGGCCCAATTGGATTAGGAGGAATGGGACATGTCAGAAGGGCCTATAACACTAGAGGATTATGGTTAATGAAAAGGCCCTGGGGATGGATGGCATGCCCATGGAAATATAGCAGTCCTACTTAATGAAGGGAAGGATGCTTAGCTACCTGAGTCATATAGACCGGTTTCACTGCTAACATCAGATATAAAGATTCTACTAAAGTTCTAGCTATCAGATTAAGCTGGGGACTGTTGAAGCAGGTGTTTTTGGGAGAATGGCTAGGGGCTCCCCGACTTTATCCCTGGTACAAAAGACTTTGCAGTTTTTGAATCGAATGCCAGCAATACATTATTGGAGAGACTCCTCCAGGGTCAACGCTGCTCTCTTCTAGTAATATGCTGGGGGTTATTGGCAGGGGTGTTAGCTTAACGCCATTGAATGGGGAGGTAAGCACTGAGAGTGCTTAGTGCACCATCAACACTAAATACGGCCCCGGCAAGATGTAGCGACTTTGACCCGAAGATCAATGTAAATTTAAAGGAAACCTACCACTTGAAGTGGCAGGTTTCAGATGGAAATACCGAGCACCAGCTCAGGGTGAGCTGGTGCCGGAGCTTATTTTTGTTAGTGTTTTAAACCCTGGTATTGCGGTTTAAAACACTTTTTAAACTTTATAGCCGGCGCAGGGAGGTACACGCTCGGCGCTTACCGTGCGCGCGGCTACATAGGAAGTGAAGGAGGGCCGCGCGCATGGTAAGCGCCGAGCGCGTACCTCCCTGCGCCGGCTATAAAGTTTAAAAAGTGTTGTAAACCGCGATACCGCGGTTTAAAACACTAACTAAAATAAGCTCCGGCACCAGCTCACCCTGAGCTGGTGCTCGGTATTTGCATCTGAAACCTGCCACTACAAGTGGTAGGTTTCTTTTAATGCTAGATTTTATTCACCTTAGGCTGCATTCACACACACGTCCCCCATACACTTCTATGGGCTCACGGGACATGTCCTATCTTTTCCTGTGTTACGGCGCCGTGCGCCATATGTTCCTATGGAGAGGGGCGGTGGTGAGCAGCGCTCACCTCCTCCTCCTCTCCCCGTGCAGGCAACGGCAGTGTGCATGTAGCCTTAAGGGAATATATGATACAAAGTTGCAGAAAGTGTTCTTTAAAAGCTCTGGAGATCTGTTTAACCATACCCTGTGTATATTTTTAGTAACAGCAGTTCTGTGAAAAATGCATTTCTGTTCCAGGATTGTAGCTGGACTTGGTGCATCTGTGAGGTAGCAGGCTTCTGGTTGGATTTAAGGGCAAAGAGGAGGTGCTGGGAAGAGTTAAAATGCTAAATTCAAAAACTACGGCAGCTACAATCCTGGAATTTACATTTTTCACAGTCCTGCTTTGATGAACAGGTGTGGTTACACAGATCTCCAGGGCTGCTACCTAACACCAGCTGCAGTTTTGTATGCTTAAAACTGCTGGTAGACCCCCTTTAGAGGGGTTGAGGGGCATTAAAATGTTCTATTTAGGGTCACAAATGTTTAAAATTAAAATAATGAAAACTAACTGACCTTTTCTTTACCCTGTTGATCCAGCACTGCACTTCTTCCTCTGGTGCTCCTGCCTTGACCATGGCAGGTGGTCCCTACAGCCAGTCAGTGGCTAAGCAGCAGCGTTTTGTGGTCACTGGCATGAATTCTTCACTACAGGGACCATCAGGCCAGTGATTACAGAACATGGCCATTTATCTGTATACAATGTACAGTAATGGTTGCATTCTAAAATTTTCTTTTCTTCACAGGATCTGTATTTACATGCCTTACAATAGCTCTGGGCTTTTACCGCTTGTGGATGTAACCTTCTTCCCCTGCACAGTTCAGGAAATAGGACTGTGGTCGTCTCATGCTATGAGAATTATATACTGTATATGAAGATGCATTGGAATTTATTCATGGACCACGAGGAATGGAGACAATTCTCAAGAACCACACAACTCAGAGTCAATGTTGTTCTTTTTCCGTCCACTCAATAAAAAGGTGCTTTATATAACGTGCGCCCACTTTTCTGCTAAATAACGTGATACTGCTTATATCATTGGGCAAATCTCCTCTCTCTCAGCTGTTGTATTGCATTTCAATGTTTGAACGCAGAACGTCAGGTGCTTTGTGTGCAGCCACGATCTCATAAAGGGTGCGACCAGTATCTTAAAAAAAGAATTTCTGGTACTGAACCTTTTTCACAATTGTACAACCCTACTTTTGGGAGGTGCTAACTACTGCATTGCTGCTAACTACTTGGCATTCTGTGTACCTGACACATCAGTAAGCTTTTGTCTATTTTGCTAGCAAGACTGAATTCAGTGAATGTTTCAGAGAGAAAAGATAAGAGCTAAAGGAAGCGGAGAACGAAATATATAATTTAAAATTTGTATAAAAGTTTACGATAATAGTAAGTCCTATGTAAAATTCTGTTGCCAAATCCATAAATCCATAAATGCATAAATGAATGTAGAGGAAAGTCTTTGAAAGATTGAATGTTCGCACTGAGTTATTGGCCGGCAATGCCAAAGTTGGAAACTGCCATACCTGTACATATACAGCTAAAAATGTATAAACTCAACTGCTTTTTAAATACATAACACCCTTCCTTGCATTGAATCCATACTTTTATGCAGATAGCTGTGTATATACCTTGCTTAGCATTCCCTGGACAATAAAGTGTGTTAAACTTTCTTTTATTCATCATGATGTTTAATATTCATAGCTACAAACAGAACTTGTTTCACTGTTCCTTTAAAGCATTTATCTCACTATTAGATGGTAACATACAAGAGGATCAACAGACCTGAACAATATTTGCTAGTGTGTAAATTGTTTTCTATGTTATTACTAATATAACTGAATGCACTAAAAGATTTTCCACACCAAACTAGCCCCAGACCTTTCCTTCACTTCCCTTCACTAAGCTTTTACTTTTAATTTACCTTATAGGGGTTGGCCACTTTACCTCATGTTTTCTGTATTGTGTGGAGGGCAGGATATTAGGTAAATAGGTACCAATATACATCTATTAAATGTTCTGCACTTTTTCTTGAAATGAAAAGTAAAGCCCCTGGTTCAGAATAGTCTTATCTCATCAGCTGACAGTCCTGTACATTAACCCCTTAACGTATTACTATGTCATGCATTAACTGGTTAAGGACCGGGCCCTTTCCTGTTTTTTCATGTCCATTTTTCACTCCCCACCTTCAAAAATCTATAACTTTTTTATTTTTACACGTAAAGAGCTGTGTGAGGGCCTGTTTTCTGCGTAACAAATTGCACTTCATAGTGATGGTATTAAATATTCCATGCCATGTACTCGGAAGCAGAAAAAAAATTCCAAATGCAGTGAAAATGGTGAAAAACCGCATGGTGAACAAATCTCAACACAATGCTAATCCATACCTTATATTGCCATATAGCAAACAATTTGCAGACATCAAACATCTAGTTTTAAAACATTTACCTATCCTTTATCAGGATGAGAAACTAGCACAAATATAAAAAAATGGCTGCAATGTAGTTTCTAAAAAAGCAGTCACCATCGGTAACTTGATTTCACCCAGTTTCAGACTTAATAACAAGAATAAAAACACATGGCTAACACACAAGGGATTTTATCACTGTGGGGCACAAATGTGTAAAACATGTAGAATTATCGAAGCAAAAAAACAATTTTCAAATACAACTAATTCTCAATTTTTTGACATTAAGTCCTATCTGAATTGCAATAGTGATTATGTTGTTTACATCATTGAATGCACCTTATGTAAACTTAAATATGTAGGCGCAACTACCCGCAAATGTAAGAAGAGAATATTAGAACATCTGGGAGATATAAAACAAGTGGAACCAAACAGTGTCACCCGTATCAAAAAAAACATTTCAGGAGCCTCGAGACATTTTAATGAACAACACGGGGGAAACCCCATGGTATTCAGAGCCTATGCCATCGATCTAATTAATCATAACATTAGGGGAGGAGATCGGAGTAAACAGCTCTTTGATAAAGAAGCTTTCTGGATACTCCAACTGGAGACCAGATTTCCCAGGGGAATGAATTATAAGCAAGAATTTATGTTTCATTATTAGAAGTACTTATTGTGGGGTTGTTATCCTCTGGAGTCATGTTCTTTAATAGTCTGGTCTTATTTACCTGCTCCCAGCACCTGCACATACATATTAACATCAGTCTGAATAGACTCCTATGCCTGGTGGGGCTGGGAACGTTTATGTTAGATACATGGAGTTCAGACTATTTACTGTGTCTAGTGGGTATAATAAATATATAATTATAGCTCATATTGCCTACTGTACTTAGTGGGCATATTAAACATCTATTTTTGGACAGTCCGGTTTACTATCTATATTTATCTACTATGGGCTTGTATTAATTATATTATAAATTTCCCACACTCTCTTGTAGTCCTCCATACAATTAGTTCCTAAAACCAGCTGACATAAAATATAATTTGCTCATTCCTCCTGCTTCCTTTTCTTACATCGGGACACAAAAATAATTTTGTAATGTATCCTTCTCTTTTTGTGTCCGTCCGCATTGAACCTTTTTCTGTTCGCAAGACTACACACTATGTATAATATTTTATACAATAATGTTGATCTTAAATGTTGATGTACTGTACTGTTTAGTAGAAACAAAATAAATGTGTTTTTATTATACTATACAACATACCTGAGAGAGGTCTCCCCAAACATGTCTGACGTCACCTATACGTAAATTTACCTATAAGGTAAATTAAAAGTGTCCTCCCCCCTCTGTCCTCCCCCCTCTGACGTCCCTTCTTTTTGTAGTATAAAGTCTCTCCCTCTCAGATATGTATGAGCCTTGACAAAGAGTGTGTGTATGCGCTCGAAACGCGTAGGCTGGGCATTGTAGTCCACCACATGGACACAGCGCTAGGGTTTATGTGATGTCAATATTTTTTTATGGAAACCAAATAAAAATCCTGGAGTATTTCTTCCTAATTCACGCGCGGGATCATTTCTTTGGATTGTTTGCTGTTCCACACGCTGGTCACGTGGGATCCGAGTCGCTTTATTGGAAGTCTCCTCAGGATGAACCTGGTTGGGTGAGCGTTATCTACCTTCCATTTCACACTATATTCATAAGACTTTAGTGAATAATTATAAGCCAAGGGATCACCAAGTAGCTTGGCTGATGTTCATAGGAGTACCCAAGCCACATCACTATTCCCCGACATAGTGACAATTGAATGTTCTGCATTTAGTAACATTGCATAACTTTTTGTTATTTTGTGATTTCGGCTCTTTATTTATCTAAATATCCATTTTTTTTCAACGTTTTTCAAGTGCCAGAAATATTAACTGTTAAAGTGCTGCTGGGAGTGAATTTTGTATATGAAAATCACACCCGTAATTTTCACTTTAAACGTGAATATCTCAGGTTCCATGGCAACTAGAAATGCAATTCTAGATTCATATGAAAGTGAAGAACTGAGATGCCACTGATCCGTAGCTATAGCCCTCTGAACAGAGTAAGTATGAGATACGTCCTTGGCAGCAAAAGGGAAGACCTGTCACCATATTTTACTACCCTGACTAACAATGCCCGCTGATAAAGGGTACCACCCATATCACCTAAAACTAGCTGCCAGTGAGGTGCCATACCTTAGTTAAAGCCGGTTTTCTTATATGCAAAATAACTTTCCTGACTCTGGCTTTGACTCTTCTCTCTCCCAGGCTGCCAGTGAACCACATCCCCTTATTCTGACTGACAGCTCTGTGTCTCTTCAAATCACTGTCCTGCTTCTTTGGAATTGGGGAATGTCTGCTAATATTCAACTACAGGCACATTTAGTGTTTAGCTCTATTTAGTTATAGGTAATATTGTGTACCGATCCGGTCTGGTAGAGCAGGGTCCCGTCTGTCATGAGACAGCCGGGGCCTTGCTCCTCCCCCTTGGAGAACTTGGGCTTGGCCGACGGAGAAACTTGCCGGCCTGGCCTAGCCTAAGGCCCCTTAGTGACAAACGCAGAAACCTGTATGGGTGGTCACTAAGGGGGTTAAATAGTTTTTTCCCTTTCTTTGCCTGGCTTGCTAATTGGGAGGAGAGATTAGTGTGTACTGGTGATAAATTATGGGATAGCAACTCAGTTGTGAGCTTGCTCATTTTGGCTTGTGCTTGTAAGTGGCTTGTGAACATAAGTAGAATTTAAACAAGCCGATTTTGTATGTGCTAAGAGTGAATCTGTGGTTTGGGTGATTGTGAATTGAGAAGATAAATAAAAGCAAAGCACTTGATGTCACAATTTAAATATTTTTTTTTCCTTCCTTTGTCTGGCTTGCTAACTTAGGGATAGCCACTCAGTTTTGAGCTTGTTCATTTTGGCTAGTGCTTGTGAACATAAGTGGAGTTTAAAGAAGCAGAGTGCAAAAAAAGAGGAGTCCACCATCTTCATTTTATATCTCTTCATTTATACACTCCTCACAGTTTTGTAACTAGGATATGGCTAGCAAGATTGGTGGTATGCTCCAGTGCACACTCTGCCGCATGTATACACTGCTGCAGCAGGAGTTCCAGGGTGAATACCGCTGTGACAGATGTGCCCATATTTTTCTACTGGAAGCTCGTGTTAGAGATCTGGAGGAAGATATTGCACGGCTGCGAGCAATCGACAATCTTGAGAGGAGTATGCTGCTCACTCAGCAAGCAATAAGCGGGATAGAAGTGGAGGGTGGAGAGGAAAGCCAGCAGGGCCAGGTGGGTAGCTGGGTTACTGTAAATAGAGGGGGTAGAAAGAGAAGGTAGCTCTCCTTAACAGCTGGGGAAGCAGACCAGCTAGTAGTAGGGTGGATGGGAGTGCAGGTAAGCCAAGGCAGCTAGTAGTTGTAGCGGACTCTATAATCAGGAAGACGGATAGAATAATTTGTTGCCAAGGTCGCCTGAACTGACTGGTTTGCTGTCTCCCTGGTGCCAGGGTTCGGCATGTGGTGGAAAGGGTGGATAAATTACTGGGAGGGGCTGGGGATGACCCAGCTGTCGTGGTCCATGTTGGTACCAACGACAGAATAGATGGAGGAGCTTGAAGAATAGTTTTAAAGAATTGGGTTCAAAGCTCAAGGGAAGGACCTCCAAGGTAGTATTCTCTGAGGATGCATTTTGTTTTATTCTGCTTTGTTGCTCTATACACTGGTATATTCCTTTCCTAGCAGCCTTGATTGCTTCCCTACCAAAGTCTGCGTTCTGTTTTTTTTACAAAGTGCATAGGCATATTTATTCATTATCCAATAAGTGGCTACAAATTTACATTAGACTTTTTATTGCAGACCCTATGGATCTACTTGGTGGCTGTTTGATGTTGTTGTATACTTTTGGTAACAAATAAATTGTTGCCACCTCGGGTTGTCTAACGGAGAGCTAATACATTTCATTTTTGGTGATAGCTCCAGTGTAATAACCTTCTATCATTTACATTGAAAGTCTGCATTTGGGGTGTCCTCTAACTTTGTAGCATTTCTTATCATGGAGCTATTTGTGAGCTTCCAAAATATAATGATCCTTAGAGCACACCAAATTTTGGGGCCAGGTTTGCAGACCTGTTGAACATTTTAAAGGAAACCTACCATTTGATTTGATACATTATGAAGCTAACATACCTGGAGAATGCTGTAGCTACACTGATGCAGGGTCCTATCTTGGTCAATCCCTGAGCTGAAAAGTTTTGCTGAAAAAACAATTATAACATTCAGGACCTTGGGAAAGCAGGGTCAAACTGGCTGGATCACTCATACACAGCAGCTGGAGGATGGTGCAGCAATTGATTATTCTCTCTGGCAAGGAGAACACTGCATCATTCTCTCCTGCAGAGAAAAACTCAGGTGCTAGGAGAAGCTCTCAACCAAGCGCTCAAGGAGCCATAGAAGCGACAGAGCTTCATTATCATGTTATAATTGTTTTAGCAGCAAAACCACTCAGCTCAGGGATTAACCAAGATATGATCTTGCATCAATGTAGCTACAGCATTCTCAAGGTATGTTTGCTTCATAATGCATGAAATCAAATGGTAGATTTCCTTTAAGACAGATGATGGTCCACAAGTTGATAAACAATTACACTTGTTAGCAACTATCAGGAGACTTCTTATAAGCTGCTCACCCATTGGTACTATGTACCAATTACACTCAGCAAGATGTGAACCTCAGCGCCATCACAGTGCTGAAGATGTAGGAGTGAAGATGGAGTTTTCTATGTGTTGTGATTATGCACAGACATGAGTGACTTTTGATGGGGGATTCTCAGTGTAATGTTGCCAAAATCTCCTGCTCATAATTGCCCCAGTGTTTTATTTACTAATGTTGTCTGACCTCTTGCTAAAGACATATAGGAAGTTGATTAGTAAAATACTCCTGCGTGCAGCGTGGCCATGTATCCCTGCTCTCTGGAAGATTTCTTCATCTACTGCATTGATCATTGATGTTCTCGACATTTACAAAGAATGGAGAAGTTTACCCTATATCTAAAATCAAAGATTAAGCTTTCACTTTGGCCAAGTAACACAAGATTATTTAGCCCTTTCAGGTTCCACTGAGTTAGTTATTTTACATATTCACTGTTGTATTAATCCTCCGACACATTTCATAAGCTAAATAGCTTTCTTCTTCAAGGACTGGTGGTGTCAGAGGAGTAATGATCCCTGAAGAAGATAGCTATGATGCTGTTGAAATGGATTGGAATTGTGGACTTTCATACTTTGCTGTACCCATGTTATGTGTCCTCTGATTATGGTGGAGTTTATCTACTACACGTATGGAGTATACCAGTGAGTGGTATAATTGATATATCTATCCTGAGTGTAGAGTTTTTAAGTTGCTGTAGTCACCAACTACATCCACTTTTATTTCAATTACCATAAGCCTCATAAAATAATATTACAGAAATGAAAGGCACCAATCAGTCAGGTGAATTTGGGACACTAATCCACTCACAGGTCCTTATCCCAAATTGCCCTGTATGATGACTGTTTGTGACTGCATTAAAAAAAAAGTTTAGCTTGGTCTGGGGCTCCCAGCACCTGTGTATTACTGATAGTGAAGCTGGAGTTGTAGACTCTGGCTTTTCTGCACAAGCTGTGTAGGTTTGCAGTGTGCATTATGAAGCCAGAGAGAGAAAGCGCCAAGAGATTCAGTTTTTAGTCTAATATAACAAGGTGTAAACACCCCAAAAGGACCTGTTGGTGGTTTAGTGTCCCAAATCCACCTTATAAGTAAGTGTTCGGACTGTGAAAGAAGTTAGAAGTCACTCACTGTTTAAAATCATCAAGGTTTTATTTTATGTCTTCTTAAAAGTCAATGAAGCATCTGTGGCACGCGGGATATGATGCACGGGCAACAGCCTGTTACATCCTTGACATAGGGCTTTCTGAAGTTACAGCCTAGTTTCAGGTATGAAACGGCTGTTGCTTGTGGATCCTGCTGCCTACTCCCACCTAAGTAATACAGTTCCACCGCGGCTGTTCGGACAGAAGAGGGAACGCCCCTGCATTATATTTCTATATAACACAGGGACTCCCATCTACTGAACTATGTGCAGTTCGTAGGATCCTGCCACCATCCGACACATCTACACAAGCTGGATACATTTGTGTGTAACCGATTTAACCCGTACACGACCCGTGACATAATAGCATGTCACGGGTCGGGCGCGGGTGCATGGAGAGGGCTCACGCGCTGAGCCCTCTCCATAAATAAACAGTAAAAATCATAAACACATTAGGTATCGCCGAGTCCAAAAATGCCCGATCTATCAAAATATGATAACGGTTTTTCACTGCGTTTAATCCTGTAACGGAAAATCGTGCCCAAAGTCGAAAATGGCACTTTTTTGTCATTAAAAAAAAAAAAAAAATTCTATAAAAAGTGATCACAAGGTTGTACAGTCCTAAATTTGATAACATTGTAAACATCATCAAAATCCACAAAAAACGACACCACCCACAGCTCTGTACACCAAAGTATAAAAAAGTTATTAGCGCCAGAAAAATCCACTGAAAAAATCCCCCCAAAAAAATTTGTACAGGTTTTAATTTTTTTTAATGTATGATAACATTATAAAACCTATATAAATTTGTTATCCCCGTAATCGTACCGACCCAAAGAATAAAGTAGACTTGTCATTTGGGGTGCACAGTGAAATCCGTAAGATCAAAGCCCACAAGAAAACGGCACAAATGCATTTTTTTACCAATTTCATTGCATTTTGAATTTTTATTCCCGCTTCCCAGTACACAGCATGGAATAATAAATACCATCTCTATGAAGTGTAATTTGTTATGCAAGTTGTCACACAGCTCTGGACATGGAAAAATAAACAAGTTATGGATTTTTGATCATGGGGAGTGAAAAATGAAAATGAAAAGACTAAAAAGGGCCAGGTGCTGAAAGGGTTAAGGATACCTGCACACGGCAAGGAAATGAGGACATGTGCTATGTGTATTTTTTAGAGCTTGCAGACATTCTCATTTGCTTCTATAGGCTCATGCACACAGCTGTGAATTTCCATGCATGTGGCGATTGGTTATGATTCCATCATATCATGATTTATTGTACTTACTGTAATATATCAGTCTTTGCGCCTTCTAGATAAGGATAGATTGCTCTTTAAATTGACTAGCACAACAGCTACAGTTATTCACATGTAGTTCATCTGCCTCAACTTCATTACCACTTCAAGGGGTAAACCGTTGTCTGTTGTTTAATGAAACAATAGCTGGTGGTACCTGTAGTCAATGAAGACTCCCAGAGCTCCTAGAAGCTGTAATTTCCATGAGTTTCTGCCAGTCATCTGAGGAACCACCTGGAAATTACTAGAAGCCAGACATAAAGCACCAATGGGAATTAGCCAACTAGCATGATGGTACTTTCTGCAACATTTTAACATGGATATATAGAGAGAGGTAATGGGGGAGGAGAGGAGAGGAGAGGAAGAGCAGAGACCAAGATAGAAGGATACCATCAAGAGAGACCAGAAAGACCATCACCCAGAGATCCAAAGAGAAGATCATTTTGCTGAGCACCATTTTGGCTTCATACAAGATCCAATAAGGAGAGGTATAAATGTAACTTTATCTACAAGGGACAAAGGGTGAGATACCAAGTGTATTGTATGCAGTTTAACTAGTAATTGTCTTCTAGTTGTAGGGAAAAGGAGTGTCTGTTTATTATTACCTATTGTACTCAAAGTAACTTTTATTTTATATAAATTATAAAACCATAAATTTGTGGTGTTCATTTCTTTGCTACATCATCCTAGAACCTCAAGGAATATTTATGACAATATTCTTACACATGTGCTGAGTGCCCGAGACGCAAAAGATAGAGCAGGTCTTATTCCTATATTGTGTCCCAAGAAGGCATTTTCAATGGTCATCGGCATGTGTGATAGCCTAAAGGTATTACTATAAAGATATGACATTACCAAGATTCTACACACGTAACATCTCATGATAGATAAAATCAGCCATGAAGAAGAACGCATAGTGCATTTGAAACGCGTCGCTGAACATGCTTAAAAACGTGTTAAAAATTTGCTCAACAATATATCCATGGGAGAGGAACGCATGGGAGAATGTGCGTCACACTACTCCGTACCCTCTTCATTGCGTGTACTTGACTGAGTAGAGCTTGGCCCGATGCATAATTCCTGACCTAGCTAGAGAAACGGGGACGACTGTATGGTAAGTGGAAAGAGGCACTATTAAACTTATTTCACGTAGTACAAGTACTTAGTGAGCGCACCTTGTACCACCATTTGGAGAGGATGACCAGCTTTTGATGTATTGTGGCGCTGATGGTGGACAATGTAGTCTGGGTTGTAAGTTGGGAAAAATGTTGCTGTTCTGGGTAAATTCTATGCATGCTACTGTTCGTGTCGTATGCTGAGGAAGATTGTATCATCGACATCCCCTGTCAATTTGGAAAAGTGAAGGCTCAAACAGATTCCAGCAAAGGTAGGTGGTATAGAGTGACTGGGTTTCACAATGACTAAAACTGGAACAAAAAAATGCTAATTTAGGGGTAATTGTAACTAACAGAAAAAAAAAACAACTAAAGCTAGCAAAATAGATAAATTGAGAGAAAACACTGAGGCTAAATTGGACAATTCCTGGTCTCCAAGGACATCTAATCTCACTTCAGATAAGAGCCAAAAGAAAGTCTCTACTTTGCAGCCCTTGGAGATTAGAACAAGTGATTTATCTAAGGAGAATAAATGTGGCCCTGCTCCCCCCTGAAGGAGGTGCAATCATAATCATCCCTTCCCTTCTCAGGAGGGCATTGAGGAGAAAGAATATCTTTCCCAATATGATCAGAAAGGGTAGCCTTATAGTTTTTACTAAAAGCGCAGGCCCTGCTGGGCATAAATATTAATCTCCATCTTTAAATGCTATTCTGCAGTGTAAAGCTGCCATTGGGATCTAACAAGTTGCATACTATACTACTATACCATATGCACTTGAGTATAAGAAAACCCGAGTATAAGCCAATGTACCTAATTTTAATACAAAAAAGTGAAAACTTATGGACTCAAATATAAGCCTAGGGTGGGAAAGGCATTGGTCACAGCCTCCACTCAGTATATAGCCACCCAAGCCCCTTGTATATAGCCAGCCTGTGATCCCAGTATATAGCCAGCTAGCCCATTCCCCCTAGTATATAGCCAGCACATACCCCCAAAGTATATAGCCAGTCCCCTGTCTCCCAGTATATAGCCAGCTAGCTCATGCCCTCCAGTATATAGCCAGCCAGCTCATGCTGCTACTAAATAGCCACCCCCTGCCAGCCTATGCCCTCCAGTATATAGCCAGCCAGCCCATATCCTCCAGTATATAGTTAGCCAGCCCCCGCTCCCAGTATATAGCCAGCCAGCCCCTGCTGCCCGCATGTAGCTGGCCTGCCCATGCCCTCCAGTATATAGCCAGAAACCCAAGCCCCCAGTTTATAGCCAGTCAGCCGTTGCTCCCTAGTATATAGCCTGCCAGCCCATGCCCCCTACTATATATCCAGCCAGCCCCTGCTCATAGTATATAGCCAGTCTGCCCATGGCCCCCAGTATATAGCCAGCCACTGCCCCCTAGTATATAGCCAGCCTGCCCATGCCCCCTAATATATAGCCAACCCCCTGCCCAAGGTATGCCATAGCAAACTGTTGTACCTTTCCAACGCCAAGCCCCATCCCCCCCGCAGTGGGCCTTTTCTTTCTTGCGATGCTCCAGCTCCGTGTCCCTGCGTGCTGCAGTCGCATACACCATGACGTGTGTGCTGACATCATAGTCTGTGCACCCCCAGGCCATTGGGGCACACACTATGATATCAGCAAGCAGCTGACATCATGGTTTGTGCAATGGCAGCGCGGAGGGACATGGAGTCAGAGCATCGCAAGAAAGAAGAGGCACTGTGTGGGGCGTCGGAAAGGTGAGTACAGAGTTGTTGTTTTTTTTTATAGACTCGAGTATTAGCCGAGTTAGTTTTTTTCAGCACATTTTTTGTGATGAAGAACTCGGTGTATACTTGGTGTATATATCACTGGGGGGCAGGCTGTGTATACTATCTATGGGGATCTGTATATGGGGGCTGGATTTTAATTAAACTCAGGTGGTCTTATATTGGGTACTGTATACAGGGCGAGATTAAGGGTCACAGCGGTATGGGGCCACCTCCCACAACAATATACCTGAAAAAAAGATACCACATACTTAACCTGTTTCAAATATCAGCCCAAGCTCTAAAAAAAAATATTATCGCCATACTATTATACTAAATGATAATCTATACACACAGACCAGTATTTACCACCATATAGTAACTATATAGGAGCAGACACCAGTCCTGCACAGAGGCTGCAGTGTAATACAATGGGGCTTATTTACTAAGGGTCCGCGGATCGCGCGATGCCAGCTTTCATGCGACGGGGGGGGGGGGGGGGAGGGGGCGTGAATAATATCACCACTACCATTACCACTGCATCATGACTGAATAATACCACCACACAACTACCATTACCACTGCATCATGACTGAATAATATCACCACTACCATTACCGCTGCATCATGACTGAATAATATCACCACTACCATTACCACTGCATCATGACTGAATAATATCACCACACCGCTACTATTACTACTGCATCATGACCGATTAATATCACCACACCATTACCACTGCATCATAACTGAATAATATCACCATTACCATTACGGCTGCATCATGCCTGAATAATATCACCACTACCATTACCACGGCATCATGACTGAATAATATCACCACTACCATAACCGCTACATCATGACTGAATAATACCACCACACAACTATCATTACCACTGCATCATGACCGAATAATGTCACCTATACATTGCCCCCTTTCCCCTATACAGCGGCTCCTCTATATATAACTTACACCCCCTTGTCCCTTATACAGTGACTCCTTTATATACAAGTTGCAACCCCCGTTCCCTATACAGTGGCTCCTCTATATATAAATTACACCCTCTCCCATTCCCTATACAGTGGCCCCTTTATAAGTAAATTATGCCCCCGTAACGGAAGCTCCTCTATATATAAATTACCCCCCTATACAGTGCCTCCTCTATATATAAATTACAACCCCATTCCCTATACAGTGACTCTTCTATATATAAATTACCCCCTGTCCCCAATACAGTGGCTCCTCTATATATTAATTACCCCCTCTCATCGCCTATACAGTGGTTTCTCTATACATAAATTACACCTCCACCTGTCCCCTATACAGTGGCTCCTCTATATATAAATTATACCCCCTCCCCTATACAGTGCCTTCTCTATATATAAATTACACCCTTCCCTATACACTATACAGTGGTTCCTCTATATATAAATTACACCTCTTTGTTTCCTATACAGTTTCTCCTATACAGTGGCTTCTCTAAATATAAATGACCCTACTCCACTATACATTTGCTCCTCAATATATAAAAAATACACCCCCCTCATACACAGCGGCTCCTCCAAATATATATTACACTCCCCTCCCGTCCCCTATACGGTGGCTCCTCTATATATAAATTACATCCTCCTGTCCCCTATACAGTGCCTCCTGTATATATAAATTACAACCCCCATCCCTTATACACTGACTTGTCGAGATATAAATTACCCCTCCTCCCCCGTTCCCTATACAGTGGCTCCTCTATATCTAAATTACATCCCCCTGTCTTATTTACTGGGCCCCTTTATAACAGTAAAATAATAAAGTTCACTCACCTTCCAGATGATCCCCCGCAGCGCTGACAGGATGATCTTCACCCTGGCTCATCCCCTCCAGTGAGGAGACACAGATCGGCCATGTGGAGGACTGAAGGTGCAGGGAGAGGTCGCCACTCTATGGTATCAGTGCCTTAAAGGCACAGGCACTATATACTGTGTGCGTGTCAGTATGGGGCCGCTAATAACGTTTAGCAGCCCCATACTTAGTAGCTGATACCTGTGGGGCCTCTGGAGCCGATCTGACCATATTTACAGGGTCGGATCTACAATGCCAGATGATGGGGCCCCATAGGGAGAGGACAGATCGAGGGGCCCGATGCAAGTGCTCAAGGAATGCCACTGTAGATCCGGCCCTGGAGTTTGGGGGACTATATAAAGGATGTTTTATGTGGTGGGATAGAGGATAATTTATACTTAGGAACATGATTTATTATACTTGAAGTGAATGTGGTATTTTAAACCCTTTACTACCCGCGACGTAATAGAATGGCGGAGAGAGCTCACGGGCTGAGCCCTCTCCACAGACGGTAATTCGGTCGCTCGCGTGCGGTCATCGGTGATCCATTGCTATGACAGCCTCGGGTCTTCCCTTTTAACCCATTCATTACAATGTGTTAACTGAATGAGGTTTTAATTGTAAAATGTATGAAAACATTATAAAACCTATACAAATTTCCCATGATCATAACGACCCAAAGAATAAAGTAGACATGTCATTTGGGGGGCACAGTGAAAGCCGTAAAATCCAAGCCCATAAGAGAACGGCGCAAATGCGTTTTTTCACCATTTTAACAGCGTTTGGATTTTTTTCCCTCTTCCCAATACACGTAATGGATTATTCAATACCATCTCTATGAAGTGAAATTTGTTACGCAGAAAACAAGCCGTCACAGAGCTCTTTACATGTGAAAATAAAAAAGTTATAGATTTTTGAAGGTGGGAAGTGAAAAATGAAAACAAAAATGGGCCAGGTCGTTAAGGGGTTAAGGGCGCCATGTGGAGTTCTGCTGCATGGAGCTGAAGATATTTGACTGTGAGATGTGAATTCAACAGAGATAAACTGTGGCTGAGAGAAATCGTAAAGAAGTCCTCTTCCTGATGGAGCAGATAATCACCTTTAAGGTACTAGATACTAGATGTCACTAAAGTCTGTGTCTGACTACTCGTGTCAGAGCCAGACTAAGGTTGGTGGGGGCTCCTGGGCGCAAAATCTGGTGGGGGCCCCCATTGAATGTAGTCCAGCCAGGGTAAAGCAATTGTTATATACTGCCCCCCCCCAGCAATAACAATATACAGCCTACCCAGTAATCACTATATAGAGCCCCCCAGCAACCACTATATTCAGCTCAAGCAACCACTATATACAGCTCCCCCAGCAATCACTATATACAGATCCCCAGTAATCACTATATACAGCTCCCCCAGTAATCACTATATACAGATCCCCAGTAATCACTATATACAGCTCCCCCAGCAATCACTATATACAGCCCCCAGTAATCACTATATACAGCTCTCCCAGCAATCACTATATATAGCTCTCCCAGCAATCACTATATATAGCTCTCCCAGCAATCACTATATATAGCTCCCCAGTAATCAATATTTATAGCCCCCCCCGTAATCACTATATATAGCCCCTAGTAATCACTATATATAGCCCCCAGTAATCACTATATAAAGCTCCCCAGTAATCACTATATACAGCTCCCCAGTCATCAATATATACAGCCCCCAGCAATAAATATGCGGCAACGTCACACACTGCGCCGTTAGCGGCTGGGCGCCACCATCTTGGCACACCTCCTTATGTTACAAATTATTGTTCCCTCGCTCTGCCATAGGCTTAAGTCGGAAGCATGCCGGATAAGTGCTGAGTATAAGTGCCCCCCTCAATAATCCAGCCCTGACTAGTGTGTCAGGGGCATCATCGAGTCAGGGGCATCATCGAGTGCGGGGGGAAGCATTTTCAATTTTCCTATCAGGCAGCAAAAAGGCTAGAGTTGGCTTGATTAAATGTGGCACAAGGTGCGACTGAGAACCAGAATTCCCCCTTCAGTGCATAACTCTGTGTTGCATAAGGACTAGTGCAGCTGCACCATAAAAGGGTCATACGCGACACAAACGTGGGGTAGGCACTTCTTAAATACCTGTGCAAGAAGTTTGCACTACAAAGATTGTGCAAAGTCTGGCAGAAAACTGTTGCACAGCCCTTAGTAAATGTGCCCCATTGGGTCAGGAAGTTATCTTCACTATCATCATTTGAATGTGCTGATAGACTTTGAAATAAAAAGACTTTCCTGGGGTAGTTAACCAAGTTTACCACAGTAGATAAAAAAAATGCTATTGTCTAGAAATAGGAATATGGTCCTAAAGAGGTCAAGAAGAGTTTAAATCAACACATTTTCACGAATACATCTAGTGACAGGTACCCATAGTGCCGTATTAACTAAATGCCTCTCTTCTTTTAGCTAAAAATGGTTCCCTCCCATTCCCATAAAATCATCTTTATGTAGTTATGTTACATGGCATCAGAGGGGGCTTGTCCTCTACTCCTCCATATGCCTTATGCTTCCTCACTATTTAGCACTTAATTTCATGTGACCAGGCCGATGCCATCTAAGGTCCTTTTCCACTGAAATTTGCCATATCTATACCATGTAGGTATCTGATCACATGAAATCACAGCAGGACAGCAAGGACTTCTAATTCTTATCATTCTCCATGGAGGCATGCTGTGATTTCATGTGATCAGATACATAAATGGGGTAGATATGGCAAATTTTAGGGGGAAAAGGACCTTCGATTACATCACCCTGATCACATGATATAAATGTAAGACAAGGCACGTGTATAAATATGACACAATATCTCCTATAAGTAAACAAAGCTTTATATGTTGAATTTTGGCAGGCAGTCACTAAGTATGTCCTAGCAGTGAGACCTGTCAATCAGCAACAAGGAGGCAGGGCATTGCCCAAGATTTGAAGACATGAGCTGTCAGTCAAAATAAGGGGGAGTGGTTCATTGGCAGCCCAGAAGAAACAAAGAGTAATTTCAGGATAAAAGAGTCAAGTATGCTAATTTGCATATCAGAAAAATAGCTGTAATTGAGGTATAGAGCATCACTAGCAGCTTATTTTAGGTGTTATGGGAAGGACTCGTAACCAGCTGGCATTGTTGGTTTGGGGGGTAAAATTCCATTGGCAGGTCTTTTTTGAAGAGATTTCTTCAGTGACATACAAGTTAGCACCCAATCCACAGAATACAAAAAATAAACTTATACTTACCTTCTCTGGAGATCCTGGTGTCCTGCGGCGCCATCCGCCTAAGCCATGCACCCATTTCTTCATAGGGGCAGGCATACTTCGACAAGTTCCAGACCTCTGGCACTTCCACCCATCCCCTGTAAGATCAGAGAGCTGACATCATAACTCTAGTGTATATAACATATATATATATCCAAAAAATGACATTTTTTTTTGGATATCTGACCTTACATATCGGTGGATCGGGTTTGTTGGAGGCGTGCACCCACCATTGGACTTGATCCATTACACTCACTGTGCTGCTCCACCACTGGACTGTTTGAGATATATATATATATATATACAGGTTCGGACTGGCTTACAGATGAACAGGTGAATCCACTGGTGGGTCCATGAGCTTGGTGAGCCCCAGGCTTTGCATGAATTGAACAGAACCCCCACAGTACATCATACAGATCACTATACAACACATAGCCAGTCAAATTTTAAGTATTTTTTATAAAATGTTTCAGTTTGAATCAAAATTGCATGAAGGCGCCTATGTCTATAAACTCTTTAATACAATTTTGAAAATGGGGCAAGTGTCTGCTTTCAGAAAATATATGGTTTGTTGCGGCTTTCTTTAATTCTATTTGCTGTTATTTGGATTTTATTTGTAAACGTTAAAATTGTACAAATTGCTCTGGTCAATAACGTGACAAAATATCCAGAAATGCGCTGAAAGGGTTAATACCCCTTGGTTGAATTCCCGGATGAAGATGCTTATCATCTATCTCCTGTCTATATATCTATCATCTATCTCCTGTCTATATATCTATCATCTATCTGTCTAGTTATCTATCTCCTATAATCTGATCATTTATCATCTATCTATCTCCTATAAAACTCTCCCCTATTACAGTTTGTTTTACGATACTAAAGGGAGCCTCTTGCTGACTGTGGCTGGTCATAAAATAGTTTTATTTTGGGGCCCCACTTTGTCTAGAACCGCCCTGGATCAGAGAGCTGACCTCATAGCTCATGGTGTATAGATATTATCCAGTATATATTAGCTAAGAGCTGACATCATAGCTCATGGTGTATACATATTACCCAGTATATATCAGCTGAGAGCTGACATCATAGCTCATGGTGTATACATATTACCCAGTATATATCAGCTGAGAGCTGACCTCATAGCTCATGGTGTATACATATTACCCAGTATATATCAGCTGAGAGCTGACATCATAGCTCATGGTGTATACATATTACCCAGTATATATCAGCTGAGAGCTGACCTCATAGCTCATGGTGTATACATATTACCCAGTATATATCAGCTGAGAGCTGACATCATAGCTCATGGAGTATAGATATTATCCAGTATATATCAGCTAAGAGCTGACATCATAGCTCATGGTGTATACATATTACCCAGTAGATATGAGATCAGAGAGCTGACCTCATAGCTCATGGAGTATACAGATTATTCAGTAGATATGAAATGAGTGCTGACATCATGGTGTATACATATTATCCAGTATATATGAGCTGACCTCATGGTGTATAGATTGTATACATATGAGCTGAGTGCTGACCTCATAGCTGCTGCTGATAGGATACAGTGAGCCCCAGCACAGTGCCCCATCCATCTGTATGTGTGACACACACTGTGTGCTGTCCTGTGGGCGGCTCCTCCCGCTTCCTGTGCCGTGTTATGTGTGCTCTGCTCGGCCCCCGTGTGGTTGTGTCTTGTTGTGTTGTTGTGTCTCATGTCGTCTCCTCCTCTGCTCGCCCCTGTAGTCGGGGGATCCCCGGGTCTTCTTCTCTCCCGGGACCCGCCACCCCGAGCTTGGAGTCCCCGGGACAAGTGCAGCTACCTGGGCCTGTCCCACGGTAACCTGCGGGTCCACTACAAAGGTCAGTACGGCACCGGGGAGACTGGATGGCTGCCGGGAGGGGGTCGGTTCTAGGGATTGGGGCTTTTGGGGGGCTGTAGGAGATTTATGACGGTGTATAGACAAGGAATCTCTCTGGGGCCGGGGGCTTGTGTTTACTAGATTACGTATGGCTCCTATAGGAGGACGTGTGTATAACAATGCAGGGGCCCGGGCCCTGTGCACATACGCGCTGTTACATGAGCGTTTCTTAGGGAACCCTGGACTGCCTGAGCTGGCGGATCATAAAGCAGGGGGTGGGGGGATGGGTTGTTTGTGAAGCTGACAGCCTATAACTCCTGCAGTGCTGTCCTCCCTGTGACTCACTGCTAACCACTACAACCACCATCATCCCCACAATATGCCCTGCTAGGCCTCAGCTGACTGTCACATCTCTGCCTGGGACTTGTCAAACAAATGATTCACAGTATTTGCTGTTTGTCTTTGAAGCCCCCCAGATGACACCAGGCCTGGGGGATTGAGTGGCCACATTAGACAGTAGAAGTTTTAAGGCCTCATTCACACATACACAGGCTTTGTTGTAGGGTGATTTGCACTGAACACAGTTTTCATTGTGTGATCGTACACCTTCTAGAGGCTGCTATGCCTGCACATTACACAATCACACGGATCTGCTGTGTCACTAGCCAAAAAAATAATCCACAGCAGCTCAGTGACCCCTTTGGCTGGTATTGCATGTCATCTGCCATCATGCATCTGGTACGTGTGACTTGCCATGTAATCAGATGTTTCTTGGTGTCTGCGGTGCTCAGATATGTGATGAACCCTTTGGTTGTGTTGGTGTAGGCCTATTCGGTGTGATGTCATGTGTTTCCTCTGGGATCTCACAGCTGCAGTGTTATTCTTGCCATTGCAGCAGAAAGGTAGGGCCCTACAGCTCCTGGTGTCGGGGTCAGAGGAGGATTTAGGAGGCCATTGTGCTGGGAGCTTGGAAACTTCTAGGCTACTGAATGCAGCTTCTGAATTATGATCCTGCTTGGGGTTATAAGAGGTCAGGAGAGGCTTTTGGAGGTGACGATCACTTTATGCTGCCCATAATGTACTCCAATGTCTATAAGGACATGCCCTTCCTCCGCTCTCTTCATTGAGCAGGTTAAAGTTTACTTGCTTAGTTTATTTGGCGTTATCTGGCTATACTAGTGACGTGTCATTGACATATACTAGATTTTACATAGGGGTAGGTTGCCTTACTGAAAATGGCATCTTGCTGTCAGTGTTATAAAAAAAATAGTTTTATTCCAAAATCCATGTTAACCCTATAAACACATGTACTAAAGATCTGCAGGAAATTGTAGTTTGTACTGTTAACATGCACCAAAATACACAATTACCTCCAATACTGACTAATAAGCCTCAAAATATCATTGTAATTTTCTATATGGTCAGCTTTTTCGATGGGATTTGTTATTGGGCGAGCTGGGTGTCATACCTGTCTATCCAGTTCTCTAGGCCTAGGCTGGGGCTACAAGGCTCCTTGTTGTCCTGCAACACTTGCAATGTGGTAGTGATCACAGCTTGAAATCAGTTGCTGGTAACTAGAAGGTTGTAAAGTGACCCTTTTCACTTGAATTACTTTGGGGATCACAGGGCGTCACGGCAATCTACAGTTGCATAACAGGAGTTGCTTCCATTGTGTAGGCCTCATTCACATGGACTTCATGTGCACTTGTGATCCCCTGTTGTGGCCCGTTTCACATTGGCGGGTCAGTTCGGCTCACTCCATCAATCTCAATAGTAAATTCCTGCTAGGCATGCAATGGGCATGGGCATGAGCACATAGAAAGTATAGGGCAGTGGTGGCGAGCCTATGGCATGGGTGCCAGAGGCGGCACTCTGAGCCCTTTCTGTGGGCACCCAGGCCATCACCCCAGCATGAAGTTCACCAGACAGGACTCAAAGAATCTTCCTACCATGATAGGTGAATTTGCCCTCCTCCTTTCAACTGCGTTGGTGTCTTTAGGAGGCTGAACGATTGAAAGTTGTCAAAGAACAAGAGAAATTAAATACTGCTTAAATTGCTGTGCTGGCACTTTGCAATAAATAAGTGGCTTTTGGTTGAAGTTTGGGCACTCAGGCTCTAAAAGGTTCTCCATCACTGGTATAGGGGCTCTGTGCTGGCCGCCAGAAAAAATTAATGGGCAAATGGGGCCTCAGAGCAGATGACCACGACAGTGATGGCACACGGCTGCACTAGATACAATACTCTGGGACGATGTGTCAGTGCTCGCAGCCGTGATTTTAATAGACTGTGCAACTGATCCATTAAAAAGCAGAGCATGCCCTACTCGGAGCATGCACTAAAAGTGCTATTTCCTTGTATAATGCTGGGTACGGCAATCCAATTAGATCATGTGCTAGAAATCATGAATCAGTTGCTTCCCCGCACTGGACCGACAGAGTTTACCATCTTTTTTTTGTGGCGCACCTTTAACATAGGGCGTGCGACACAATTTACAAGTTAAATACGGTGCTCGGTCCGAATCCACAGGATAGGGCCTAACTTGCTGATCAGTGGCGGTCTCAGTGATGAGACCCCCACAGATCACTAACACGAGTGGTCCGATGGGGTCCCACGTACCTCCGTCGTACCTCTGTAAGACTAATGGCGCAGACGACGCATGACGGTTCTGCTCCATTAATCTCTATGGGGCTGACAGAAATTGCCAAATTTTACCAAATTATTATGCGATTCCCCCTTTGAAAATCTGAAAGTTAGTCTGTCTGTCAGTCTATGCCCTCAGGCTGGGGCCAGATAGCTTGCCCATAGATCCAATGATGCCTTGTGTTCTCTCTCAAAGTAATTTAGCATTAAAGTGAACCTGTCAGCACATTTTTCACAAATACAGGTAGTGACAGGTTCCCATAGAATCCTAGTAACTGACACCTTTCTTTGAGCTAAAAATTCTTCCCCTGAGATTCCCTTATATTTAAAGGGAACCTGTCACCATGGACCTAATTTTTCACTAAAGACAGATTGTAAAAGCCCATGACACCTCCAGTGCAAATCTGCCTTTCTGCCTTTTCTACGCATTTGCATTACAATATAATTGTGTGTTATAACTTACACTTGCATCCTGACAAAGTCCTGGGGTAGTTACAGGGGCTGGACTTTGGTTTGCATGCATTTCAAAAAACAACATGTGACCTGTTTGAGCTGCAGGCTGTCCTCCATGTTTGTGCTCCTGTACAGCTTGTCCCTCCCCCACTGATGTCAGGTTGACCAGGCTGTGACATCTAAGAAGAAGCAGGAGGTGGAGCTAGACAGAAGCACAAAGGTGGGGGCCAAGCTCTGAGGGGTGGGTAACACAGGCAAGCCACATCTTGTTTTTTGAAATGCATCCAAACCAAAGTCCAGCCCCTGTGACTACCCCAGGATTTTGTCGGGGAGTAAGGTAAGTTATAACACACAATTATATTGTAATGCAAATGCTTAGAAAAGGCAGAAAGGCATATTTGCACTGCTGGTGTGAAGGGCTTCTGTAACTTGTCTTTAGTAAAAATGAGGTCCCTGGTGACAGGTTCCCTTTAACTTTATAGTTATACCTGGTATCTAAGCATGGCTACAGAGAGTCGAGTTGGGTGTTGGCTCCTCGGGCTGAATCCAGCAACTCCTATCTCTGTAGGCAGATGTATTGTCATGTGACCAGGGTGACCTCATCGCAAGTCCTTTCGCATTTTACCATTAGAAAACTGTACACCAGCATATATCTCCTGAAATCACAGCATATTGTATCACATGAAATCACATCAGCCTGCATGGAGAGGAGTAGAAGTCCATGCAAGCTGCTGTGATTGTTTTATGTGGTCAGATATGTACATGGGGTACAGTTTGCTAATCTTAAGTAGAATAAGGAAGTGTGATGATGTCACCCTGGTCACATGACATTAGGCCACACCCTTCGACTTGCTCCAAAGATGCATAGATACCAGGCAAGATTATAACTGATTTTATGTGGATCTGAGGGAAACTATTTTTAGCGAAAAGAAGGGTGTCAGATAGTTACTAGGGCTCTACAGAAACTTTCCACTACCTGTATTTGTGAAAAATACATTTAGTTTCCCACAAGTGAACCCACTGAACACTGCACAGTGCACATACAGGATGTATATAGTGACCAGCCTGGCAGCTTCCATCACATGGAGGAGCAGGACACATGTACAGTGCACATACAGGAAGTATATGGTGACAGCCTGGCAGCTTCCATCACATGGAGGAGCAGGGAATTTAATAAGTGGTAGAAATCCTTAGTACATGACGTCTATAGCCTGTGCTGTGTGAGGACTAAGGGTAGCTAATCTACACAGAGCTGATACTGCCAATGGCAAGGTGGAGGAAGGGAGCAGCATGAAGTGCAGAGAGAGACAGAGACATTTCTGTAGATTTACAGACTGGGATGGAGGGACTGATGGGGAACTGGGAGATCTTCTACCTCACTATTCTGTACAGGAGACGTCTGCATTCACACATCCAGCTCTGCTTCATACACTGTCACATGGCGGCCTTCTCTGTGAGCAGGGAGCAGCAGCTCCTCCCTTCCCATGAAACCGACAGAGAAACAAAGTATAAACAAAATACGACTTCACAGGGCTTATCAGCAGAGGGAGAGGAAGCATCCATTGCAGCTCTGAGGTAATATAAGAGGGATAGCAAGAAAACTCCTGCACAGTAGTGATGGGAATTACGGCTCTTCTTAGTGAGCTGGCTTATTACGCTCTGCTCACTAAGAAGAGCCAGCTCTCTATTAAATATATAGTAGGGCCAGTCAATCAACCCACACCACTCCACTTTTAACCCGATTGTATCGGGTTAAAAAAGGCGTGGTGAGCCGGTTAGGGGCTGGGTTAAGTGAACCAGCGGCTCCCTAAGGAAACCCATCGGCTCCCATAGTTTTGTTCGCGAACAACAGTTCACTACTGCATAGTGGTAACAAAGATAATAGGCAAAGTTACCCTGGTGTAATGTCACCAGAGCACCTCTGGGAGCCCAGTATTTTAATTTATGCACTTCCGGTGGCTCAGTGGTTAGCACTACAGCCTTGCAGTGCTGGGGTCCTGGTTCAAGTCCCATCCAGGTCAACCTCTGCAAAAATTTGTATGGTTTCTCTGTGTTTGCGTGGGTTTCTTCCAAGACCTCCGGTTTTCTCCCACACTTCAAAAAATACTGGTAGGTTGATTTAGATTGTGAGACCCAGGGGGACAGGGACTGATTTGGCAAGCTCTGTGCAGTGCTGCGGAATATGTTGGCGCTATATAAAGGAATTATTCTCATTATTATCATTAATCTCAGGATTATCAATAAAGCTTCATTACCTTACAGCTGATCACTGCAGTCTGGGACTAAAGTAAAACCGAGAGCTTCACCAGAGTTCACAGTGGGCAGAGGCGTCTGTAAGTCGAGTGTCCTTAAGTAGGGGACTGCCTGTGCTGTGCCACTATGATTTGTAATGGCGCCCTTCAAAAATGGCCTCATGATGGAGAGGACAACTACGTATAGGGCATAAAATAATTGTTAGCTATCCAGCCAGAAAACAACCCAACACAATGACAAAGGGCACGTACAAAAGAGAAGAATGAGAAAATCACATGATGGAGCGGAGAGATATGTAATAGGGAGTGGAATAGCACTGGGGTATTCTTACAGATCAGCTAACTGCTTATGACACTAGAGGCAATTTATTTGGAAGTGTGTCCAGCAGTAACAGAGTGTTGTAGGCCTCAACCTGTCATTCCTTCATTTGATCTCACAGTTGTCAGTACAGCTCCGGTTTTTGTAGCAGAAGTGCCAGGGGCTGATTGAGACCGCCATGAGCCCTGGGCTGAATATTATTGCCTCTACAAGTCTGGAATTCACTTCCTACATTTGGTATTAGAACTGAGCTTCTTGGGGAATGGAGAGTGTGTCTATTCTGCCTGCTTTCTTTTGCTGACCATTGGAGGACTGTATTGAAATCATGTATTTGGAGCAGGTACAGATTAATGAGGATTTAAAGGGAACCTGTCATCAGGAGCCTTTTTTCTGCTGTCCCCATAGAGAATAGTGGTCAATAAGGAGGAACCACACATATGGTAGAAAACTGGGCACATGAAAAAGCTAACTAAACAATGATACAAAATGACCATGTGCTATGCCAAAGTACACAATCTTTATTGAATATGAATATCACATAAATATTGTACACCAAACCAAATATCAATAAAAGCATTTAAAAAGGCATGCAAAGTCCTCTATACAAAACCCAGGGGAGGGTAGGGCCCATGATACCGCCCACCAAAAAGCAACACCTCCCTACCCAGCCCCAAACCCTAAGCCTGTCAAATAGCAGAGATGTATCAAAACAAAAAAGTGACCAAGAAATATCTGTGAAGTAGTAGCGTAAGAATATAAGGCACAAATGATAGGTATAGTTACCAGGCAGGCCAGACAAAAGGGTAAGGGGCTGGGAGAGCCCCACGCGTATCGCTACTCACGGTGGCTTCCTCAGGGGTCACCTGCTACTACTTCACAGATATTTCTTGGTCACTTTTTTGTTTTGATACATCTTTGCTATTTGACAGGCTTAGGGTTTGGGGCTGGGTAGGGAGGTGTTGCTTTTTGGTGGGCCGTATCATGGGCCCTACCCTCCCCTGGGTTTTGTATAGAGGACTTTGCATCCTTTTTAAATGCTTTTATTGATTTTTGGTTTGGTGTACAATATTTATGTGATATTTATATTCAATAAAGATTGTGTACTTTGGCATAACACATGGTCATTGTGTATCATTGTTCCCATAGAGAATAGTGTACACACTGCCAAAGAGTTTTTATAGTAGAACTGACTTTTTTCCAAAAAAAAAAAAAAAATGTTTGAGGAAAGTTTACCTTTTTGTATGCAGAACTGTGTCCCTACTCCCATGGGAGTGGCCAGTGAGGAGTGCCCCCCCCCCCTCCCTTAGGAGATTGCTCTGTCATGCATCGATTATTTATTTATTTTTTAATTTAAAAAAAACTCCCTTGTCCCCCAAATCTTTTCTGCCCCCTAAGGAAGTCATACATGTCTGCCACACATCTAACTTATCTTTTTTTCAGGAAAAGCAATGTGGCACAGTATTCTCTATGGGTACATGGGGGGGGGGGGGCATAAAAAGGGCTCTTGATGACACATTCCCTTCAATGGGTAAAAGGTCCTTATGACCATGAAATTGGTGGGTTGTTTAGGTGGCTATGGGCCACCTAAAAGGCTTGGGTCTTGGGCTTCCGCCCAAACCGCCAGTATTATTATACCCTACTAGATGTAGCTTCTAGAACCACAGCTAAGAACCAGAATTGAGTAGCTTTATCTATGTTCAGAAAAGGGGTATTCCTGGATGACTTGATTGATCACCATTTTCCTGACCTGTATAACCCTTGTTTCATAAGAGGTCAGGATTTAGAAGCAGACAGATTAATATCAGTAAGCACGTAAGGTATTAGTTGTCAATGCCATCTATATTTATAACTGGAATGTAAAATATGTGGAGGACAGAGGCTGTCTTTAGATTTCATATCTCCATCAATCTACAGTCTTCCTTCAGTGTATGAAGAGTCGTTTCCTCCAATGACTCTAGTTGTCTATCTTACTTTCTATTTTTTGCAGTGAGAATGTCACCAGTCTGTCTTCTCTAGTCTTTCTCTTTTCTTTTGGGTGATATAATAGTCTCGGTAATGAAGAAGTGGATATGTTATCTGAGTTTTACACTATCCAGAAAGAGGTGTAGGCCAGGAAGCAGGCGCTCATATGACGCTGTCTTGTACTGTTTTCAGTGAATAATGAAACAGGATATTTGCTGCTAAAATGACTTTTAAAAAATATGTAAATGAGCCGGAGGCACTCAGGGTGACGTCACCTGAACTCTTCTTGGTATCGGCAGATTTTAACGTATGCCCAGTTCCGGCGATGCCAAGTGGCGCTCAGGCGACGTCGGCCTGATTGCCTCCGGCTCATTTACATATTTTGAGAAAGTCGTCATTTTATAATTAAATATGCAGTTTCTTTATTCATAAAGAAACGAGCATTTCATGCTGGACATCTACCATCAGTCAAACTGATGGTAGATATCCTTAAATACAATAGGCCAAAGCCATATGAAATTAAAATCGATAGCAGCAGGGACTTTCTTATAATCTATAACTCATTTGTGTCTCATATTAAAGTGACTGTCCAGTCACTTTGCTTGGTGTATCATCAATGGTCTCCACTATAGGCTTCATCCGTTTGTGGTCTGTTTTCTTAATATCTACCTAAATAGGCTCTTTGGTTCATCTTTCATACCACTGCATCAGAATGATCAGATGGGAAGTCAAATGACATCTTCTTTGCCCAACAGCTGTATTTACTTTGCTGACCGCTGTGGAAACAGGACGCTGTGCTGGTCGGAGTCCATGGAGCGAGCACAGTGTAGTGGGCAGCTGCTGCTTTATTCAGAACTGTAGGACTACCAATGAAAAGCTCAGGGCTGTCTTTGGAAGTGCTGTAGAATTTTCTGGTGAATCAAAGAGCATGTGTGTCACTCCATTCTGAATGGGTACAAAGGACTCCCAACTCGCACTCACTTTTTATCGCTTGGATTCCCAGCAGGTGGAATGAATAAAACCATTTGTTTGTATCACTGTGTTCCAAATTATCCATCTATCTTAATATTTTAAAAATTCACCCTACGTGGTGATCGTGTAAAGGGAGAAAGAAACATCCAAATGTGCAAATCACCGCTTTCAGAGATTGCACTGTCCCAAAGAATAAATGGGATTTGACATTTGGACTGCACAGTATAAGCCATTAAAACACCTGAAAAAAAAACAAAAATAGAAAATTGTGAATTACATTTGGAATTTGTTTCCAGCTTCCTAGTACAGAATATTAAATGGGGCCAATAGGAAGTACAATTTGTCCTTTATATAACAAGCTCTGAAAAGGATAAACCAAGTTATGGCCATTGTACCTTAAGTGTTTAACTATGATCATGGCTTTAGTGGCCATAAATTCACTTTCTCTTTTAGATCCAAGCAGTTATGTATTGTTTTGTAATTTTTTTTTGTGGTCTGCAATCTCAATAGATCTTCTTGGTATTTTCCTGTGAAATCCTCATTGACAGGTGATTATAATATGTCAGTCACTTGTATTTTACCATTTGTCTACACTAAAATAAACCTAACAAATCACTTGGTAAACCGTTCTCGAGAAACCTTGACCATGACAAAGATGCTTTCAGTCGTGTTCTTATAGGCCTAGGGCACAGAAATATATGGACATCCAAATTCTTCCTACATAAGTTCCTGTTGAGTTCCTCCTTTGAAAAGCATGGGTATTTCATGAGTATTTCTTTAGAGCTAGTACACTTTAAAACATGGCTGGGGGTCATGCCTCCATTGAACCACAAGAATATTTGTCAAGACTTGGTTTGTCTTTCTTTCTCTTTAAAGGACGTCTACCATCCGGTAAATTTGTTCTAATAAGAAGTTATTCTTTTATCATAACTCCTATTTGCCACGGAAACATATAGTGCAGGGTGCCACAGGGAGCCTCATATTTTAATTTACTTACTAACACCATAGCGCTAGCGGTCCTGCCCCCTCCCCCAAAGTTTATGGAGCAGGTGTTGGGTGGGACCGCTAGCGCAACGGGGTAGCTCATAAATTAAAATACAAGGCTCCCTGAGGCGATCAGGTGGCGTATCCTAAGTGCCCCAGGGTAATTGGCAGCATAAAAAGTTATAATTAAATAAGTCTGGAGGAACATCGAGGCCACATATACCACCAGTAAACTGATGTTATGATGTCCTTTAAGTGATTTTTAGTTGACGCCTTATACTGACCAAGTAAATTGTGAATGAAGTTTTTGTTTCCAAAAAGTTGTAGGTATACAAAATGAGATTGTATGACCAAATGAAAAACAACCCATGCCATTATTGAGCAGGGAAACGTCTCGTGACATGCCCCAAATCAAGAGTCATTCATTAGTCTGGCAGAAGTTAATGCCAGTGGTGGCTTTTAGCAGGTAGAGATTCCAACTCCAGGAAAGTGACTTGAAATATTTTTGCTTCACACAATAAACCCACCTGTATTGGCACAATTCTTTTATATGTTTTCATTGTAGGGTGAATTCTGCAGCACAATACTAAACTGTGCAGAAGGCACTATGGACAAAACTAATGGAGTTCTCCATGGGAACGGAAGATCAATAGATCCGATAATTGCTTGTAGGCTGAACAAAGCCTCATAGTATCTCAGAATTGAGATATCTGAATGGAAATTTAACAAATTTGTTTCTTTTCCTCACCTTAAAGCCTGATACATAGGAATGATTGAATTTTACAGGCTCCAAACAGTGCACCCATCTGTCATCGGCCTGTGAGGTCCGCTCGCCCACCGATGACAAGATAAGACTGTCTATGAACAAGAATAGGACCTACTTTGAGTTTTGCGACTGGCACAGTCCGCTTAAAGGGCACCTACCACCACAAATCTACCTATAAAGGTAGATTGGGTGGTAGGTGCATCAATGGGACGTGAGGATAGCCCTTTTAAGGGCTAATCCTCACGTCCTTTCACTTTTTTGGTAACTTTTATTCCACATATATTTAAATTTACTTATGCGGCTACCGGGGCGTGGAGTAGCCGCATATGAGATTACATGAGGCGGCTACTCCACGCCCCGGTACCCACTTTACCCCTCCTACTCACCCATCTTCGGCGCGCAGCTCCGCATAGCTGCGCGCCCTCGTCCGGCGACCCTGCTGTCTGCGCATGCGCAGAAGAGCAGGCCCGCGCCTGCGCGGTCACTGCTCCGAAACAGGCGCGGGCCTGCTCTTCTGCGCATGCGCAGACGGCAGGGTCGCCGGACGAGGGCGCGCAGCTACGCGGAGCTGCGCGCCGAAGATGGGTGAGTAGGAGGGGTAAAGTGGGTACCGGGGCGTGGAGTAGCCGCCTCATGTAATCTCATATGCGGCTACTCCACGCCCCGGTAGCCGCATAAGTAAATTTAAATATATGTGGAATAAAAGTTACCAAAAAAGTGCAGGGACGTGAGGATTAGCCCTTAAAAGGGCTTACATGGGCTCACAGAAATATGTGGGGATGTGAGACAATGGCTAGCACATGTCCCCAAAATACTTTCATGACCATAAGGCCTTATTGTTTGGGTTTTTAAAGATATCCCAAGTTTCTGGGAGTAGAGAAGTAAGCTTACATCTCATTGTGATCACTAATCTAGTACTCTGGTGGGCCAGACTCTGCCCTATGTCACTGGCGTTGTGGTAATGGCTTTTAATTGTTAGCAGGAACTTCTAGTCTGCGATCCCATGTGTTTCTTAGCTCAGCTTGCTTTCCTACATTGATCTCTACAGGTAACGTAGCTATAGTCATGTGATGTTGCCCTGCAGACTTTAGAGGACAATGTGAGCTAGATAGCTGTCTTGCTACTATATATAGTGGTATACATTAATGGGGGTATAGTATAGAATAATATTTATATACTGTAGGCTGTGAGGACAAGTTTATGATGCATGCAAGTATACATCTCTTCCCAGCTTTACATAAGAAGTAATAGTCAAAATATTTCCTGGCCTAAAGCTTTAATGTATGCCATGGTAGTGCCTCAAGGTAGAATATTTCTCATGTTGGCTACAGTGTTTAATAAATGGTGTTGTACACCAAGCACACTTACACTTTCATCCCATTAATCTGTTCTCTTTTTTTTTTTTTGTTTTTTTTGTTTTTTTTTGTTTTTTATTGAAAGTGTTCACATTTTTTACACAATAAAAAAGGAAGACAAAAAAGATGTTAGATGTACATAAAACCAGACTTCCCCACCCATTCTTGATTTATCTTCTGATGGCATAGTTCTGTAGAAAATAGTTTTTTAAATTGATGCAAATGAACCTCAGGGCACAGAAGCCCATTCTGACTTTGCCTTCTGCTAGTTATGCACGCCTGTGTACAGCATTACAACCCTCCTTCTGATGTGATGCTAGACTGAGCCAATAGCGACTTCTGTGACATAGACTAGAGCCCCTGAGGATCATTTGCATAATTTTAAAAGACACTTTTGGCCCAAAACTAGTCCATAAGAAAATAATGGAAGGCCGAATCCTGTTTCAGACGACACATGCCAGCATGTAAGTGCTTGGTGTGCAATACTGCGTCCATGTGCTAGATTTGCTTTGTGTTTTTATGGAGGCCATTTGTGTAAATGGGGACTCTGAGCTTTTTAACTATGGAGCATCCCCCTAACAATTCTTTCCAACCTGCTCTGTATCCACAGTCGCTCATGGAATACCATTATTATTCACTTGTAAGTTTAAGTACCCTTTGCACAACTCATGGGAATGATTATTTTAGGCTTGGTTGGCTAAATCTTGGCTTATCGAATGTTTTGGATGATCAGCCACCATCCAATGAATGAGTAAATGTTTGTCAGATCCAGTTTAAGCTTTTTATACAGAGCTACTTCTTTACTGATGCTTTTGGTTCCTTTCATTTACCGTACTTGTTACTTTTCAGCCATTATCAATGCCATAGGGCAGTGAAGGCGAACCTTTTGGAGATAGAGTGCCTAAACTTCAAGCAAAACCCACTAATATGTTGCAAAGTGCCAACATGACATTTTAAGCAGTAAATGATTGATCCCTGCTGTGTCACAGGTTTCAATCATATTGGCGTCCTGAGTTCACCAATACAATAGAAAGATCATGGAGAAATGGGGATTGTAGCTTCCTTCCAGGGTCCGCCGAAAAGGAAGAATCAGGGTTCCCAGAGCAGGAACTCCAACACTAATCTATCACTATCCACACCTCCTTGTTCCCCCAGTATCCCTGGCAGCCAAGGATGTTGCTTTAAAATGGCGCTGAGCATGGCACCTCCTGGGCAGTATTGGACCGCAGGCCTGGCAACCCACAGAAAGGGCTCTGAGTGCCGCCTCTAGCACCCGTGCCATAGGTTCGCCACCACATAGGGTCTGGCATGGACAGCAGTATTTACCTTAATAGTGATTACTGGTACTTGATCACCAAAGCAACCATTGTTGAAGCAAGAGTGACCAACCACTTGGCTAACTTCTGCTGTGAGTGCTAGAGAGTTCAACACCATCCACAGATCCACTAGGGAGAGTACCAGTAAAATACAACTAGTCATCGATTATATCAGTACTGATGCCACTCAGGCATAACTCACTGTAGGCTAATAAAAATCCTGCACTGCTGGTTCATGATTCAGAAATAAAGCTTCTCATGAGTAAGTAGCACTGGTATTCCTTTACATATTGACACCTTTTATTTTTAGTGACTTATTATAAAGATAGTAGAAAACATCAGTGTCCTAAGGTTGGGTTCACATGTGGCCTAGTTATTGTGAAATCCTTGAGTGAAAATTCAGGAAAGAGTCCAGTGGATGTCATTATTATACTGGGGTTTTTTTTTTTTTTTTACAGCAAAAAGTTTTTCATATGCCTGGCACACATGAGAGAGAGTTCAGTTTTTATAACGTATGGAGGACGTTTATACAGCCGACGTATATACGGCCGATATACGTCCTCCATAGACGTCAATGGGCTCACGGCGCACCGTACCACTCTGTACCTGGAAAAAAATAGGACCTGTCCTATCTTTTGCCGTAATACGGCGCCGTGCGCCATTACTTCCTACGGAGAGGGGCGGGGGTGAGCTGTACTCACCTTCTCCTCCTCTCCCCGTACACTGCTGTTGCTCGCTACGGTACGGTACGGGCGGGCAACGGCAGTGTGAATATAGCCTTAAAGTAGATTTTCAGCAAAAACCATTACACTCTTTTTTTTTTTTTTTTTTTTTTTTTTTTTTTTTTTGGTGGTGGTCAACTTTTCCTGATATACAGGTCAAAGTAAACATGCTGCGCCGCTGACTCCTCAAGAGAGAACAGAAAGGCCAGTCGTAGTCATAAGGCCCCAAGGAAATATTGGGGGCTCCTTTTATTACATTTTTTGTTTCTTAGGCTACATTCACACTGAATGTGTGCCCGCGGTGCATGGGAGAGGAGGAGGGGGTGAGCGTTGCTTGCGGCTGAACATAAGTTCCCCTTGACGGTCGTGTGCATGAGCCCTTATAGTGAAACACAGTATCATTTCGTAGGTTGGACTTGATTAACTGATTCCTTTTTGTAACCTTGTTTACTATAATGCTATGATATTTCATGGTAGTTTTCCTCTTTTTGTAAGTTTAGTAATTTGTTCTTGAGAAAACCCAGATTTAGCCCTTGGGACATATTTCAGTCACCATGACAGTTATCCAACACCATTGATTTTCCATGATTGTGTCTTAATTTTGGTAGCGGCTGGAAGTGATAATGGCAGAACTGAACCCTGCTTGTCAGTTTGTCGGAACATCCCTAATGCTACAATTTAATAAATAACCACCATGAACCCTAACCACATAGTTTTCTATTGTTTCCTTTTGATTTGTGGTGAAATTATAACAAAATCATAATTTTATGTCACTATACCACTTTTTTGTTTTGATTTTGGAATATCCTTGTGCTGGACCAATTGCCACTGGTTTCGGGCTAGTTTACAATGTTTTGTCCATGCCTGCTACTCTTTGTTTATGTCTTTGTGTTCAAGATAATCCTGTAATCATGAAAGGACTCCTCAAAGTATTCTAACTTCCCATGGTAATGTCTGATGTCACCAACCTTTATGAAGGGGTACAGTAACCTGGAGTTATGAATTATTTACCGATTTCTAGGAATTGTACATAAGATGCTCCAGAATTATTTTGCAAGGATTTTGTGGCAGCAACCTGTAACATTGAATAGGTCATTGTGCTCCTAGTGCTAAATGTGCAGCAGACTATTATTGTAGATGACTTGCTGTATTACAGGCCGTACTGTGTACTGGGCAGTAGATTGTGTCTTCACATTACACCCGGCTTCTGTTACATTTCCTTCAGGTCACCCAAGTTGTAAGTGGAACCAGTCGTTTCCAGTGTAGAAAATTTTACTTTGCTGTGTGGCTCTGCTATTTTTAGTCAGCTTTCACAAAATGGTTTCCTGAGTACAATGTGTTCAATAGTTGTGCAGAAGGTGTGGTGTTCTCCACACAGTTTGTTTTTGTACAGTGTTCTCTCTGCTGGGTAACAGCTGTGCCTCCCCATGTCTGTTTAGTGTTATAAGCTTTCCTGCTCATCACTTAGTAAAAATCCTATGTAAAGAAGGAGATTACTGCCGCTTGCAAGAATGGATACTTTTATATATCTAAGCTGCAGTATATATATTCGCTACAGGTCTCCTAATGCATTAATGAATAAGATATTGATGACCTGTACTTTGGATAGCTCATAAATCTTGGATTGATGCAGGTCGGGGAGCCAGAACCCCCACCTATCAGCTGTGTAAAGAGGCAGCTGCACCCTACTTCACATTCACCGTGAATGGCAACCACAATGACTTTACAGTGCACTGCATCGTGCTTGGCTAAACTCTGGTGATGCACACATTGGATTAAATTTGAAGGATATGTCTGACAATAAAATAACCTATTTAAAACTAAGTTTTACGTTGATCATATTTACCAAAATGTATTAAAATAAAAGCTTTATTTTAGAAAAAAAACCTTTGATCATAATAAAGAACAGCAATGACTGTAGAAATATAACTAAGATTATAACAAAATTTTCTGAAAATTACAACCATTGCCAATCGTGTAGGAAAGTATTCAGGACTTTTCTGTGAATGACTTCAGCACGCCCACAGGACATCACGGCTCTCACACTGCTGTGGTGTGATTTTTGGCCACTCCTCTTCCAGTCTCTTCCACAGTTAATTGTTGTGGGTTTCTTGGTCATATCTTTGTCACCAAGGATTTTCCAGAGGTTTTCTATGTGCTTTAGAACTGGCCTCTGAGCTGACCATTTTAATTGTTTCAATGCTCTCTGCTTCAAGGAACTGCTTTACCCATTTATGTGTCATAAAGGGCTTTATCCTGTTGGCTGATTGAGTGAAGAAGGAAGGAACCATGTCTTGTTGAGGATGGTTCTGATACACACTTGCATTCAGTCTACCATGTAGCTGTATAAGAAATTATCCAATTCCTGCTGCAGAAAACATTCCCCATACCATGAAACTTCCTTCACCACTTTCACTGACTTCTTGACACTCTTTGGATTCAGTCATTCCTCGGGTTGTCGACAAACATAATTTTTCTCATCAGACCTAAATATAAAATAGCTTTCATCATTAAAATGAACTATGGACCACTTCTCCTTTGTCCACACTGCATGCTCCAGCAAATGTTAGTCTTGCCTTTTGATTCATTTTCCTCCTGAGAGGTTTGGTCACTGCAGATTGGGCTTTTTCGCAGTGTTGAAATTATTACCCATGGAGATTCTCTGTATTATCCTGTCCTCTCTTGCATTTGTCGACCATCCTTTTTGGCAGACTTTAATGAGTTTTGTGCTTTCTAGAATATTGCATCTTTACAACATCACAGACGTTCAATGACCAACTTCTCTCGCTAGGGCTGACAGGGACACCCGTTTGGCCTTCATTTTGACAACCTGCTTCCGGTGCAAATTGGAATGTTAGGTTGTCAGTTAAAGAAAATCTACCATCATAATCAAGCATGATAAATTGGGGAAACTTGCTCATAGATCCAGGCACCATGTCTGAATCTGTGTGCTGAAACTTCCAACTCTTTTTAATGTGCTTTTTCACACTTCAGTTTTTTCACTGATCCAATGTTGTCAGTGAACACAGAAAGAACATGTAGCAAAACAAATTCTTAATTAACCACTGAAGTGGGAAAAAGCAGATTGAAAAGAATGGTTCAGTAAGGCATAAGTGAAAAATAACTGAAGCTAGGAAGAGAAGCCCAATCTGTATGTGTGTGTTCCAGAGAAAGCTGGTACATGTCCTATATTTCTCCCTGCTACGGGACGGTACGGTGCTGCACCGGTATTTAGCTTCTGAACATTCTACTAATATCTGACACACAGATCAGAGATGAGAAACGATGAGATCTATGAGATGGGTATAAAACACAACGACATTCTCAACTCTGCTAACTTGCCTAATGAATAAAACACAGTCGGCTCTGCTACAAAGACCTTGTCTTGCCTGTAACTAGTAGAGTAAGTATCTGCAAGCTGCTTGCTGTTAGGAAGTGCCTGTGTCTGAGCTGGTCTTGTAATGCACTGGGGAGGGTTAGAAGGCATAGAGCACTGCAGTGTGCAGACAAGTGAAGTTTTTCATTAGAAGAATCTGACCATAGTCAGAAGATTTAAGGTCGGATCCCGGGCAACCAAAATTGTAAACGCCAGAACTGAAAGAGACAGGTTAGAATTATATCTATGAAATGCTATATTTTTCTTAATAATGGTGAAGTAGAGAATGTGTTATTTTGTTCGTAGGAATTCCCCTTTAACAGGTGCAACTCTTACGCAGGGTATTTTCGCTCATTTCTCGCTCTTCATCTTCAAAAATCCATAACTTTTTCATTTTTCCATGTACAGAGCTGTGTGAGGGCTTACTTTGTGCGTAACAAATTTTACTTTCCCGTGATGTTATTTGTTTAAACATGCCGTGTACTGGGAAGCCGGAAAAAAATTCCAAATGTGGAAAATTTTTTTAAAAACCGCATGTGCGTCACGTTCTTGAGGGCTCAGTTTTTACGACTTTTACTCTGCGCTACAAATAACACGTCTATTATTCTTTGGTTCGGTGATACCAAATTTATATAGTTTTTATGGCATTTTCATACATTTTTAAAAATTAAGCGAATGTGTGCAAAAAAGAATAAAAAATTGCCATCTTCTGACGCTAATAACTTTTTCATACTTTGGGGTACTGAGTGTTAGCAGTTTATAGGTTTACAAACTGAATTTTATAACATTGCAGTTATGGAAAGGAATACGGGCAATGGTTTGTAATCATAGTTTTTAATGAAGTTTTTATTTAGGGAGGGGTTAATTGGCATGGCAGGTTCTCTAAGACCAAGAAAAGGACCATTCAATAAAGTGTTAAAGGTAAGGAACGGCCTGATAACATTTATTGACTGCATAGAAGTAACTTGCTTCCTAAATCTGTTCTTTCTTGTACAATGTAAATTGACACCTTGTAATTCTGTTTGAAAGCACAAGGTGAAATGTCTCTCTGCTAGGATCCAGCTGGTTCCTTGTAACTTTAGGCCCAAGTAATTTGATGAACGGATTGGGCAATCTTCTTTTTTGTGTAGTCAGATGTTTCATCCTGATGAAAGAGTATTAAAGTGCAGCTTATTAATGAATTGTAATAGCAACTATCACCTGCGTACTGCTATATTTTATGTGAACATATAATGTTGTAAGTATTGTTCATAAGCGGGGGACAGCCAAATGAGCCCCTGACCTCATCTCCCTTTACAGACAGGTTACTGTTTGTTCCCACTTGATTTCTACACTGAGCACAGGGCTGTGAAACGTTTCACCGAGAGTAACCCCCACCTTCAGGCTGCCTTGAAAGGGCTGATTCTAGTCCTAAGGCCTTACGAAACCCCACCATGTGCACAAACTTGCCACAGCCATTTTTGTTGAGCCGTGTGGCCATCTTCACCCAATCACAATGCAATGAGACATGGAGAGCTGACCACACTGTGACCGTGCACAATAGACCTCTATGAGGCCAATGAGTTATCCACACAAACTGCCATGTAAGCTTTTGTACATGAGCTCCAAGGGGGAGATTTATTAGAAGTGTCTGAGCTAAAACTTAGTTACCCATGGAAACCAATCAGAGCTCAGTAGTAATGTTATACACAACTGTAGGAAAATGAAAGCTGAGCTCTGATTTGGTTTCTATTGGCAACAAAAACAGTTCTACTCTGACAGTTCTGAAAACTTTCCTATTTCTGTTTTAGGAGCTTTTTGTATGTCAGATTTATCATAGTGGCTTAGCCAGTTTAAAGGGGTTATCCGGGTTTTAAAAATTACTTATGGCAGTGCTGGGGAGGGATATTTAAACATAATAAACATGGACTTACCTCCTCCGGCGCCGCCGATGTCCCGCGCCGCGGTCCCTTCGATCCGTGCCCCTGTTTGTTTACAGGGGCACGGAAGCCGCGCACAAGGAGCTTCCGGTCCGGGATGTGGCCGGCTCCTCCCATCCGTCCCTATCTCTCAGCATTGTAAGCGCTGAGAGATGGTGTCGGATAGGAGCTTCCAGCCGGCCGGAAGCTCCCTGTGCGCCAGTGTAATGAAACCGGCGCACAGAGAAGACCGGCCGCAGAGCGGGACATCGGCGCCGCCGGAGGAGGTAAGTAGATGTTTGTTATGTTTAACTAGCCCACCCCAGCCAGGGCCTCAGTTATTTTTGAAACCCGGATAACCCCTTTAATACCTCATATGCCAAATTTATCAAAGTCTGCAACGTATTTCTAAATATTTCTGTCATATATTTGAGTCAGGGGACTAAAGTGAATTTACTCCTAAATTTCCAACATTTTGAAAAGTTGCACTCCAGAAATCTGTCTACCACATCTGGATCCACATCATGTTTCAGAATCAGATTTTGAAGCCAAACGCAGGTGTGGATGAAACAAATACCGGTAATTGAAAGGTGCTCCTCCTCCTTTTACTCCATTCCAGGTTTCGGCATAAAAAACTGCATCTGACAAACTGAACGTGTGGTGTCCTGTGTCACAGTGATTTAATACAGTAATGCTATCTCCACACGTTGCGGATACCATGCAGACTGAATGCACAGATTTTGGTGCTGGAAATGTGGATTGTAATACAGTAGCATTAAAATGAATGTGATTTGGAAAAGTAATGTAGACAAATTTTTTTTTTTTTTCCGTACTGAAATTATTGCTCTGCGCGGAAAATATCTCCACAGTACTGTGCGGAAAATAAAATAATTGTTACTTTTCTGGTGCTACCTCATGGATTTTTGCATACATTTTTTTTTTACATTGAAGTCTATGGGAGAGTGAAAATTTGCATCAATTTCACACCATGATGTAGATTTTGGTTTTAAAATGACATCAGATCAGATGTAACAAAACTGGTAAAAAAAAAAAAGAACACTGGACAAATGCATATGAAACAAGCACATAAAATCTTGTGTATACCTCTCCCTATAATAATCCGCAACCTGTGACGATTACTGTACCTAAACAGTAAGTAGTCTGAGTCAAAATAGACCAAAATAGACTTTTGTTCAATGGATTTATTACAGGTTGTAAACTGTTTGTTGTAGAGTTAGGGCCCAGTAGTGTGTGGTCATCAGACTCTCAATTGTCTTGGGTGAAGCAGGTATTTGTACTTCAAGCCACCAGCCGCACACAAGGCAGGCATTTTGGAAGGTTTGCATTCATCGTGATTAGAGATTGGCCATGTTGTTCCATGGAATAGAAGGAACTCTCTGCATCATGTAGATTCTATATCTAGTCACTTTAAAATAGCTCTGTGCACAGCAAGTCCTGGGCTGCCTGAGACTGCAGGAAGATACCTGGAGTCATCTCTGGTGATGGCCTGGGTGCCCACAGAAAGGGCTCCGAGTGCCACCTCTGATACATCTTGTCATCCTGGCTGGAGTCTAAAATGCTAAGTGCTGTTAGTGGTGACACTTTTTCTTTTGAGAAAATTGCACTGCAGTACATTGTGGGTTCCACACAATAATTTCATGTGTTTCGTTTTTCTGTTTGTACAGGACATGGAAAAACTTCAAGAGATGCCGCATCGGTGCGGGCTACACATCCTATTCCAGCAGCATGTGGCATTTACTATTTTGAAGTGAAAATCATAAGTAAAGGGAGAGATGGGTAAGAATCGGTTAACTGTTCATTTTTGTTTTTTGCCTGAAAATCCATTTCGTATTGGTGGCACTGTAGCAAATGATTGCTTGTACCATATTCATGCAATACATGAGCAGTTCAAGGCACCAGAGTAGGAGTTGATCTGACACGTTGTGGAAGCTCCCAAGCCCTCTTGCCCTGTGTGACATCCATTTTCCATAATAATACATATTAACAGGGGGATGGTTTGATTACAACCCTTTATTATGGTAAAGAAAAACTAAATTTTCTGTTTTGGGTGGGGTCTCCAAAATTATTTGCTTCTGTGAAGGTTGTCACTTATTTTTCCTATTCTGTCAATACATTCACACGGTCAGATCTTTTCCAATTTTGCTATGTCACCGGTAAGCACTCACTTGACCAGTTCCTTGATTTTCAGACTACTTTTAGACAATTTTGTTAAATGAGGCTCTTACTTATTGAAAATTTATTGGACTGTTTCCGGTGTTGCAAGACTCTGTGCAAGTTCCTGTCCTAAGCAGGAACCTGTATCACAAGTTTAACATTTGTTCACAATTATGAGATTTCATGAAAACTTTACAAAATCAATACTGTTTAATGAAACTGTGTGTTTTAAAATGGTGGTGCACATAAAGTATAATCTTTTCCCTTTACCCCGTATACTGGATGCTACACAATAAAGAACAAAGCAAACTATATGATGGGGTTTTCACACTCCGCTTTTGGTGGTGGTTTTACAGCAAAATTCTACTAAAGCAGTTTTATCATAAATTTGTAACCCAACATGTATAAATTGTATACAATTGGTAAAGCCCCTATGTAGCGGCATGTAGTAAATTAGAATAGGAGCAGACCGATGCCCCTGGCTTCATTGTATGTCCAAGGAATGAAACGATTGGACACTTGAATCAAACATACCTCTTCCTTATCTTTTCTGTTGTCAGAGTGAAGTAAGGAGGCGCCAAAGACAATTTTTATCTTTTTAAAAAAAAGGTGGGGCCCTTGGCCTCCTCTGGTGACTTTGTGAAGACAATAAGTGCTTTGAGATCACTGCAGAGGAAGAGATTGCACCCAGTGGATGCTTCTGGAGGGCACTTGGCTCTTTAGGGACTTCTGACAGTGATGACAGACTTGTATCTATCTACTCTTTCCCAGTTAAATGATTCAGCTGCTTCTAACATTGGGGATAAAAGTGGCAACAGATTCCCTTGGGTAGAATTTATAGGGATGTAGGATAAAGGGAAAGGAAGGTGCCATTACACACATTATCAGCCATATGGCTAAAACTAATCCAGAATGTTAGCACATCAGCTAAATGTAGTCAGATGAGGCATTTATTGCCAGACTTGTGCAAATGAAATGTGGTCACTATTCAGGGCCGGCTCCAGGTTTCAGTGGGCCCTTGGGCGACTGAGCCTCAGTGGGCCCCTTTGCAGTCAACTCGCGTAACGGCATGGATTCATTATATACAGCCCAGCCCCCTCCTCGCCCCCAATACATTATATGCAGCCCCCTCCTCGCCCCCAATACATTATATGAAGCCCCCTCATCGCCCCCAATACATTATATGCAGCCCCATTCTGACCCCCAATACATTATATGCAGACCCCTCCTCACCCCCAATACATTATATGCAGCCCCTTCTCACCCCCAATACATTATATGCAGCCCCTTCTCACCCCCAATACACTATATGCAGCCCCCTCCTCGCCCCCAATACATTATATGCAGCCCCCAATACATTATATGCAGCCCCCAATACATTATATGCAGCCCCCAATTCATTACATGCAGCCCCCTCCTGACCCCCAATACATTATATGCAGCCCCCTCCTGACCCCCAATACATTATATGCAGCCCCATCCTGACCCCCGATATATTATATGCAGCCCCCTCCTGACCCCCAATATATTATATGCAGTCCCCTCCTGACCCCCAATATATTATATGCAGCCCCTCCTGACCCCCAATACATTATATGCAGCCCCCCTCATCAGATTTCACATTATAATCAAGCCCCCTTCCCCACATGGACTACATACAGCCCCCTCCTCATGTACCCTTCATTACTATCAGCCCCTATACTAGTAAATATGACCATTCAAAATAAAAGAATAATACTTACCTCAGCCTTCTGCTCAGGTCCGGAGCTTCCCCCTCTCAGTCTTCCTTCTCCTTCCGGCAGCCTCACAGCGCTTCAGCCCGCGATCACACGTTCCGCTAGAGATTTACAAACAAGGGTTATAAGCAACACAAAGTTGGTTCTATACATTGTGTTGTGCACAGGGGGTATTATGGGAGTGCATACATAAAATTGCCAATGTAATTAAGGAATAGTGACAGGGCCGGTGCCAGCACCCGGCAAACCCGGGCAAGTGCCGGGGCCCCAGCCGCTGGGAGGGCCCACTCGTGGCCAAACCCCGTCCCAAGCAGCCTGGCCGTGCCGGGTGCTGGCGCCGTAAAGCGGCGCTCTGTGTGTGCAGGACGCTGCGTCTCTGCATGGCCGCGGTCACAGGCTCCGTTAGCGCCGCGTTATGAACGCGACGCTAGCGCACAGGGGGCGGCCCTCGGCCCGATCGCATATGCGATCTGGCCAAGGGCCGCCCCCTTTGCGCTATCGTCGCGTCATGAACGCGACGCTAACGGAGCCTGTGACCGCGGCCATGCAGAGACGCAGCGTCCTGCACACACAGAGCGCCGCTTTACGGCGCCAGCACCCGGCACGGCCAGGCTGCTTGGGACGGGGTTTGGCCACGAGTGGGCCCTCCCAGCGGCTGGGGCCCCGGCACTTGCCCGGGTTTGCCGGGTGCTGGCACCGGCCCTGTCACTATTCCTTAATTACATTGGCAATTTTATGTATGCACTCCCATAATACCCCCTGTGCACAACACAATGTATAGAACCAACTTTGTGTTGCTTATAACCCTTGTTTGTAAATCTCTAAAATGCTGGTAGAAATAATTGTTGTATGGTTATATACACTGCACAAAAAACAATGGAAACACAAAAATACCATGTCATAATAATCTCAATAAATGCAATAAAACATAAAAATGACCAATGAAAAATAAACATCCCATGGAGGTCTGGATTTGGAATGATAATCAAAGTATAAAATCCAATTTAAGTGGAAATACCCCGAGGCAAGGAAGTGAGGCCCAGTAGTGTGTGTGGTCCCACGTGCCTGTATGACCTCCCTAGAATGCCTATGCATGCTCCTGATGAGGCGGCAGATGTTCTCCTGAGGGACCTCTTCTAGGACGTAGATTAAAGCATCAGTCACCACCTGGACATCTGTGGTGCAAGGTGGCATTGGTATATGGAGTGATGCATGTTGTCCTTGATGTTCTTTTCCCAGATTTAAAGGGGTAGTCCCATTTCAACAAAAAATTAATTAATTAAAAATGTTATTGTTTGTAATATAAAAAGTTATACAACTTTCCAATCAGAGGTCGCACTAACATTTTTCCAGAAGGGTAATAATACTCCTCTCACAATTTTTGAGTTTTATTTTAAACCCATGAGGAGTATGAAATTTTCACTAATAAATGTATAACTCCCAGGCGTATATATAGTGTTATGAGACTTCTATCAATACAAGGAAAAAGTTACAGCTCCTGTTTTCTGTGCTTAAAAGGGTTGAAATTCAAGTAAGGCCCTATCCGCGAAAATGCGTTTTTGCCGCATCCAAAGGCTTCACATGTTGTAACATTGCGTTTTAGCAAATGCAATGGAAACACAATGTTACTTCAACATGTGATCAAGGTTGAAGCCTTTGGAACACATTGGGGCACATTTACTTACCCGGCCCATTCGCGATCCAGCGGCGCGTTCTCTGCACAGGATTCGGGTCCGGCTGGGATTTAAGATGGTAGTTCCTCCGCCGTCCACCAGGTGGCGATGCAGCGCCGAAAATAATCTTAACGCCCCGGAATGCACCATCCCATAGAAGGTGAAGGTGAGCGCTCCCCAAGCGACACATTTTCGGTTTTTAAATGCGGCGGTTTTTCCGAATACGTCGGGTTTTCGTTCGGCCACGCCCCCCCGATTTCTGTCGCGCGCATGCCGGCCCCGATGCGCCACAATCCGATCGCGTGCGCCAAAAACCCGGGGCAATTCATGTACAAGCGGCGCAAATCGGAAATATTCGGGTAACACGTCGGGAAAACGCGAATCGGGCCCTTAGTAAATGACCCCCATTGTGTGAATGAGCCCTCAAATAGCAAGTATGTATTAAACAAGTGGTGCACAACATTTTTGTGGTGTGTTCAAACATGGCGTTTTTAAACACATCAGAACAGCTGAGAAGAGATTTGCCTAATTACATTGCTGTCAACATTGTCAACAAAACACATGCATCAATGCAATTTTATTGCAAGCATTTTGTAAACGAAATGTTGACAGCAATGTAATTAGGAGAATCTCCTCTTCTCAGCTGTTGTAATGCGTTTGAAAATGCATGCAATAACCTCCCCTTTAGGCTGCATTCACACTACCATATGGGGGACGTATGTATAACCGCAAGCTTGTGGCTGTACATAGGTCCCCAATGGATGCAATGGCCGTATGGAGCGATACCGCTCCGTACACGGGAAAATGACATGTCTTTCCCTGTGTTTCGGCCAGTACCCAATGCATTTCAATGGAGAGGGTCCGGGTCACCCCCTCCTCCTCTCCATGGTGCCGAACCCAGGCCTGGACGGCTACGGCCTGGCGGGCGTGAATACGTGTGTGAATGCAGCCTTATTGTCTACAGAGCGGACTATGTAGCCCCCAGACCAGCCTGGGGAGGATGCTGCTGAATGTTTATTCAATTTATTTTCTGCGGTTTGGGAACATAACAGGGGAACATAACATAATAGGGGCACATTTAGGGAGGAACGCATAATATATGTGTTCCTTGCTTTACTAAAATATAGATCACTCTAGGTATGACCTGGGTAGAGTGCTCAATTGGTCCTTAGGCATAATTAATAAATGTGGTCTTTATCTGTCTGCTGTAGGGAATGTGGGTGGGGGAGGGGGGAGTGGGTTGTTTTTATTGTTTTGGTCCTTTGTGCAACAGTGTGTTTGTAAAGTGTTGTAAAAAACAAAAATGACAATAAAAATGTTTTTATCAAAAAAAATATATATAGATGACAGATAACAGTGATCTAATGGTAAGAGCCCACTGGATCACTGTCATCAGTGATCTGTATACAGAGACCTGCAGAGAGCATGCATACAGCACGTTCCCTGCAGCCTCTCCCTGTATACAGGGGCTGCTGTGACAGGAGACTGATAATAATCAATCCCCTGTCACAGTACACGATCGGGCTGCCACATAGACAGCACAATCCTGTTAATGGCAGTGTGCATGATCGCACACAAATCAGGAGAAAAGCCCCGGCAGCAGGTATCCCGGCCCACCCCTCGCTCTGCTCCACCCCCAACTCGTTGCTCGGCTCCTCCATCTCTCACCTATCTCTCGGTGCCCCGCAGGATAGGCTCAGACGGTGAGCAGGAAGTGAGCAGCTCATTGGTATCTCAGAGAGTAATCAGAGCTGTGTGATATAACGAGCTGTGCACCTGTGTGACTGGTCTGATTTCTGTCCACTGGAAGTAAACCTAGAAGTTTTCTATAGAATGACAAGAAGCAGAGATGTAGAAAACCGCAAGGAATTGATAGAGAAAGTATATTGGAAAACTGTATAACTTTTTGTAATGCATACAATAACATTAATTTGCTGAAATGGGAATACCCCTTTAAGTCTGGGAAAAGGGCAGGCCATTGCATAGCTTCAATGCTTTCATCATGCAGGAACTAGCATTGTCCTGCATCAGAAGCAACTGAGTGCCCACTGCACCTGCACATGGTTTCACAATGGGTCTGAGGATCTCATCCTGGTACCTTATGGCAGTCCGGGTACAGCTGTTCTAAAGAAGTGCAGCCCCACATCATCACTGATTTACTGCCAAACCAGTCCTACATAAAGTTTCTACATATGTGCTCTGTGTGACCCTACTCTGAGTGAAGAGTACACCATGCCAATGTCAAATCTGCCAATATTGGTGTTAATCGCTTTTGATTGCAGTTCCAATTTTTTGTTTCATTATTGCCTTTATTTTTTTGCACAGTGTACATAGAAATCATTGGTGTGTGGTTGTGTCCATAGACTGTAGATTAAGCAGTGTGTCTGTTTGGAGGCAGTACAGGTAATAATTGGGCTGTGTACTGTATGCCTATCACTAGGAGCCAGAAACAGAAATGCACCCAGATGCTGTGACCTTGCTGCATTTCCCTAGATATGGCATCGGAGCCACATTTTATGTAAATATACTGAGAAGTGTATAAGGTCCTTGCCATTCTGCAATGTCGTCCAAGTTTTCGCAATGAGTGTTTTCATAAAGACCAGGTTTTTCAGAAGCTAGCCTTAATTCATAGCACTGTAATTTTGCCATTTGCAAATCACCATGAATATTGTTTTTCATGTAGGTCATCCTGGTTGTGACCAAATGAAATATATATATATTTATATCTCAGATACATCTCTGTGGACATTTGGCATTCAGTGAATCATATCACCTTTTGAAGCTTTTAGTTAGAGTGACAGCAGTTAGGTCTCTGGCTCACGGCTAATGTTCCTCTAAGTTCCATAAAATTATGTAGTATTGTTTAATAATAGATCTTGTATCAGGACATTTGAATTTTAATGTAAGATGGGGCTTAGCCCTGTACAATAAGGTGATGGGAATCCTCTAAGGGCTTTCATTAATGATTTCTGCTTGTCTGGTTTTTGCTTGTGGGAATCCCTAGCAGCTGGACATCTACGGTGAATGTCTCTATAGCTGGACAGATGGCTACAGTCTGGTGACTCAGGACAAGCAAAAAGTTGGTGCTTTAAAGGACCTCTACCTCCAGGATGAAGAAGTGTAAACCAAGGACACTTACATACTGGCATGTGCTCCCTCTGTCAGGATCTACTCTTTTGCTTCCTAATCCCTGATTTGAGCCTGGAGCCCCAAAGGCCCATTTTGCATAATTTTAAAGCATTTTATTCTTAAACGAAGGCATAAGAAGCTAAAAGAAGAACACATCCTGCCAGAGGGGGCACACACCAGTATGGTAGTGTTCTTGGTTTACAATCCTTCATCCTGGTGTTAGATGTCCTTTAAGACTAAATAACTCAAAATATTTTTTATAGTAAAAAGGCATAAAATAGGAACACTATAGTCCTTTCACTGCCTTCATGCCACTTGTTGTTGTTCATATGCAACACTGGTGCCACTATAAACATTGGAGACCCGCAGACTACTTGTCATAATACAAAAGAAAGATTGTGAAACCTTCTTGTCCTCTGCTCAGACTTATTTTTGCATACACTGCTAGACCTCACATCATCTTCTAGAACATGCACAGGCTCCTTTGTCTGCAGTTGTTACTCCTGCCTCTGTGCAGATACTCACAGTAGGACCTACAGGTTCACTGGACTCCCTCACCTCGTCTGAGTACTAGCTTTAAAATAAGAGAGAGTTATGTTTTTGCCACAATTTTGACAGGATATGTTCCTGCAGCGTTCTTTTGTAGTAATAAGACACTCAAGTGTGCCCCCAGTGATCAGACTCCTCACCTATATTTTGGGTAGGTGACTTAGTGTGCATAGAAAGAACTATATGTTTCTATGGTTATAGACTACAAACAAACCGGTGTAGTCTGATCCTTCCATCAAGTGTTTCCATCTGTCCCTGCTTCTACTCTATGTAGGTTAGCAAGAAAAAGAAACAGATGGAAGCGAGTAGAACACATGACTGCAGAATCAGACTACACAAAATCTGTTTATAATCTGAAGGTCTGCACAACAGTAGAATATTTTATTTTATTATTGTTATTCGTGAAGCCGCTTCTTCATTTTACTTGTATAGTAATTGCAACTTTTCACTCTTGTTGAACGCCAGTTTTCTGTTATAATTTTTATTATCCAAACCTGATTGCCTTCCCGTAACTATTCTGCCATCACACAACATCTTTTATTATTATCAAGGGAACCCTATTTTTGAAAAGCAAGTTTTTTTTTAATTACTTTTATTTTCATTCATCATTGATTATTTGTTGTTTTTGTTATTATCACTAACTAACCGTTTTGATAATTTTTTTTTTTCTGCCTCCACATTCCAGCTATATGGGCATTGGTCTATCCACCCAAGGTGTCAATCTGAACAGACTCCCAGGTATGTGTTGGTGCTTAATCTGTATAAGATATATATTGTGAAATACCATAATGCAGTACACTATTGTTTGAGGAACTCCTCTTCTGCAAATAGCTCATGACTGAGGCTTAGAACATTACTGTATACTTCCTGGGAGAATAGAGCTGTTGTATAAAATGGCATTTTTTTTAGTATTTGCAGCAGTGGCGTAACTAGGAGAGGCAGGGCCCCATAGCAGACTTCTGAAGAGGCCCCCCTTCCGGCTTAAAAATATACATATTACATTCCAATATACATAAACATACAGTTCATCACTCATACACACACATTTATACACTGTTACACACATATAGAGCATATACACTTCACATATACACACATGCAGTGCCATATACAGACATACCGCTTACATACACTCATAACGTACTGTATAAATACACACCATACACCATATACACATCACAGATACACACATATAAAGCATATATACACCACAATGTGCAGCATAATATGTATATAATGGTGCACATCCTCCATTCTTTAGTGTCTGGTCGGATGACGGGCCCCCTGTCACTGTGGGCCCCATAGCGGCTGCTACCGCTGTAGTTACGCCCCTGATTTGCAGCTAGTTTAGGAATAGGCTTTATTTGTACTTTGATATATTTCCCTGGGAGTACAGGGCCCAGGACCACTGTTCTGTACAGTTCACCACTATGGACTACATTACAGATGGCAGATCTGACACAACTCCTATTTATAAAAACTGTTGTTACATAGCAATGTTCATTGAAGGGAACCTGTCATACAGCATGTTATAGAACAGGAGGAGCTGTGCAGATTCTATAATAAATATTTATGCTTTGTGTAAATAGGTTTAGTATAAGTCCTTTTTCACACTGCGTGCTACGCCCTGGCTGGGACACCACATGTTCGGCTGGAGAGCCGGAGGGATGAGCACTGCTTACAGATGAAGATTGAGCATGCGCTACCATACGACTGCTATAGGCGGTCATGTGAAAGCAGTCTAATTTGTCATGTATTGCTATAAAGTTTTGCTACTTTTGGGATAATGAGTCCAGTGGGCGGTCTTGTACCTCTGTGTGCACGTTCCTATAGGGAAGTATGTCATGCACTGAATAGGACTGCCCACTGATGCCTGAGATAAATAAGTCTTATTGAACCTTTTCCTACAAAATGATATAGGAATCTACTTGGCTCCCACTGCTTTGTAACATCCTATCTGCATATCAAACTGCATAAACAATGTAACAGTGTTCTTTTGATAGACTTTTTTTGGGAACTGTAGGAAATGTTGTTGGTCACTTGTTTTGCAATGATGACATTACAGACACCCACATGACCCCTGCAGCCTATCGCCAATCTCAGCAGTCTTATGTTATTCATACAAGCATCCCCATGGAGGTCACTGATTGGCTACACTAGTTCTTGCTCCAAGAGAAAATAAACACATGTTGGCTATATTAGGCACATTTAAACTCCAGGAGAACTCATAATCTTCTAGATTTTCACTGATCTGTCTGAAAATATTTGCTAAAACTCTTAATTATTTTTTTCTCTTTTTCCCTTTCCTTTTTGGTGGAAAAAAAGGGTGGGATAAGCATTCCTATGGATATCATGGAGATGACGGACATTCATTTTGCTCTTCTGGAACCGGCCAACCGTACGGGCCGACCTTTACAACTGGCGATGTCATTGGATGCTGTGTAAACCTGATTGACAACACCTGCTTCTATACTAAAAATGGTCACAGTCTAGGTAATGTGCAGATGTAACAACTAGTTAGGAAGTCTGTGAATGGAATCCATTCACTAATGTCCAGAGTCAATGCTGTCATTATTCCTCTGTCCATTCAACCCGTCATTCTTCAAATATAAAGCATTCAGCCAAGATCGCGACCCTCCCCTTAAGACGCATTACAGGGGGATGTTATTTTGGGGGAGTCTAGAAGGAGGATTTATTTATTCAAGGCTTGTGAAGGATATTATTGTTGATGTGTTATTAATGCATTCTATAAAAACATTCCAAGCTAATTTTATTTCTTTTTTTACATTTTCAGGTATTGCATTCACAGATCTTCCGGTAAGGTTTATCTTCGTGGGATTCTCTAAACACTTAGTAATTGGGTTGTTATTACGATCGCTTTTTTTTTTTTTTCACTTTTGTGTATTCCGTAGTCATTTTAGACAATTTCCCTGTTTTGTGCAGATTGATAGCTAAATATTACTCTGTAAATACAGAATAGGTGCTCTATTTATCTCCTTCAGTGTTCGTTTCATAAAACTGCTCTAGTATCTTCTTTGACCCTCCAATTGTAAACCTTTCTGCTAGCACTTCAGTCCATGGCTTTATACATTATAGTCACTCTTCACCTGCTTGCGTCATATGGTTCTTCCTCAATCACATCTGGATCTGTATCGATAAGCTCTGTACTGAATGTGTTATAAATTAGGAAAATATGATACCCATTTAGAATAATTTTGTCTTGGTTTGTAGCCCAACCTGTATCCAACAGTGGGACTTCAGACTCCAGGAGAAGTGGTGGATGCTAATTTTGGACAGAGTCCTTTCGTTTTTGACATCGAAGACTATATTCGTGAATGGAGAACTAAAATTCAGGCCCAGATTGAGAGGTTCCCTGTTGCTGGTGACTGGCAGTCAATCATACAGAGGTAAGGATTTTACTGGGTCATAATTTCATAAAGGTCACACATACTTTTTGGATATTGCCTACCTACTACATATTTCCTTCAGCTCTCACTGTTTTAGATTTCTTGGAGCAAACTGAGATTAAATTAGCAAGTTAAACAGGAAAGTAAGGGTGGTCTTCTGTCTCGTCAGATTCTGCTGCTGAATTTGGCTTCTATATCTGCTCACAAATGTGTACATGTCTGGTGGAGCAAGTCTCTTTTGCAGTTCTCTTGAATTAAAATTTTTAACAACTGTTAACATATATGTGCAGTTATTTTCGTCATTTTTATGCCATCAACCATTTTTTAGCAAAATAACCATTATTTAAAGAAAATCTACCATCAAAATCAAGTAAGATAAACCACGGATACTTATTCATCGGTCCAGGAAGTGTGACTGTGGTATTCTTCTTATATCCATGGTCTCCTTCTAAAAATCAACCTTTAAAAGTATGGTTAATGAGTCAGAAGGGCTTTTGGGTGGTGGCTTTATTAGAGCACCTATATGTTGTGGCTTCAGAGTCTGCTACACTTTGCAAGGTATGTCTCCCCCACCCTCCACCCACTTTGTGAGATTACAGTAGTTAGTCAGAGAGGGAAGGAAAAACAGTATAACAGCTTGTGAAGACAGAGCCCTTCTGGCACATTAGCATCATTTTTAAAGTTGATTTTAGTTTAAGGATTTCAGGGATAACAACTATAAGAGGATTACCAGTCGGTGTCTGGATCTATGAGTAAGTGTCCCTGAGTTTGTTTTTGGTGGTATCATGCGGCCATATATTCGAAAGAGGGTTCACATACATTACAGAAAAACAGGCAGAAAGACACAAAACTAGAGGGAATTTCTGTACGTGGAAGGAGGTCATTGCCTTTTAGGACTTACAATTTATGGGGCAGATTTTTCTGGCCTTATATACCAGTTCTCTGGCATACAAACCTTGAAATAATTGCAATGCTTAGCGTCCTACCAGGCAATCCAATTATTCCTATGCATTAGTGATAATGATTAAACGTAGAAAAACTTAAGACCCCACTCCTGGCTTTAGAGTGCATCAAAAGCTGGAATGTGTGATTTCCCTGTTGTAAACTGGATATTTCTGTTCTGTGTAGCCTGGCTCATATTTTGTTCTCCCTCAGGATGGTGTCTTCATATCTTGTACATCATGGCTACTGTTCTACAGCAGAGGCCTTTGCCAAGTCCACAGACCAGACGGTTCAGGAAGAACTGGCCTCCATTAAAAACAGACAGAGTAAGTCGTCCTGCTTGTTTATGCTGTGAGTGTAGTAAGATACGGCATGTGTATTTTGTTTTTAGGCTGTGTTACATCAGTTATGTCTTTATGTATAGACCCGTGATCACATTTTTAGCATTATTCCTGAACAGTCAACCGTATTGTATGTGGTGATTGACCTCACACAATAGGCAACACATTCTATAAACCCTGCTTCACAGACAAATAAAATAATTTTAACTGTATCTGAATTGATTAAATATTTGTTTACTTAACAGGGATTCAGAAGTTGGTGTTGGCAGGAAGAATGGGAGAAGCCATTGAAACCACACAGCAGTTATATCCTAACCTGCTAGAAAGAAATCCTAATCTTTTCTTTACCTTAAAGTAAGTGTTGTGTAACACTGCCTGAGCGCCTCCGGCACTTTTACAGAGTTGTTATTTCTGCAATAAAGAAGCCGAAATACATGTAAAACACAGTGCAACACCCCCCCCCCCCCCCCCAATCCCTTAGATGAGCAGCCTATCTAGGACACTCAGTAATCTGGTGGTAGATCTCCTTTAAAGGGGATGAGGTCACTTTTTAACTATTTTTACTCCAATCTCTTTCTATTTTGAATCAACGTACTCCTTAACAGCACTTTTGTATCCAGGGCCATTCTTTACATACACTGTTCATAATAAAGATGCATTGGAAGAGACCTAGGACCTGTATGGCTACTCATCACTCCATGACTGCTTACAAATGTTACTACTGTGCATTGTTAAAAATGGACTGTCTTGTTTTTAGTAGACATATATAAAGTCAAATGTTCATGTATTGATGTGTTTTCTCTACTGAAATCCTTTTCAGAGTTAGGCAATTCATAGAAATGGTGAATGGGACAGACAGTGAAGTGAGATGTCTTGGAGGTCGCAGCCCTAAGTCACAAGACAGTTATTCAGGTAAGCCATTAAAAGCTTCTGTGAATATTGAAGATAATATATACGTCATAGGGCTCATTCACACTGCCGTCTGCGGGGCCGTACACGTCCCCATAGTAGGCAATAGCGGCACGGCACCGATCCGGGCCGCACACCGCAAAAAGATAGAGCATACTCTATCTTTCGGCGAGTGTGCGGCCGTGCGCCGCTGCTTTGTATGGAGGGAAGAGGGGACACTTCCTCCTTACCTCCAGCACACGGCGGGCATACCGCGTGTGAATGCACCCATATACTGTGGAAAACACAGCATTGAAAGACCCAGCAAGCTTTCTTTTTTTTTTTTTTTTTTCCTATCCTGCTTTCTGCTGCAGAGCACTGTATACACTCAGAGGTGGCCATAAAAGTCTATATGGGGACAGATGCAAAATATTGCACCCGTCCCTGGTCTCCACTAAGAATACACTCAGGAGGTCCCCAGTGACATAACTGCCCATATAAGGACTATTGCATTACTCGGGAAACATCCTGAATATCAGCAGAAGTTTTTTTCGTGAGTCCTCTTTATACGCCACCCTTCCCTAACAGGATGTTGAGCAACGTCCAAATGCAGGACGGGGTTGGGGATAACAAAGTCCAGTGCAAATTGGCCACAGATATCGGGTCATGTGATTTTATCGTGCTACTAACAATTGTTCTGCCAGGACCAGGGTGGCTTTTTGACCGATAGAGATCACATGATCTTTCATCTCTCGAAAAGCAGTCCGCCTGCTAGTATTCATGAATATAAAATAAAGGTCCTGGCAGGACGATTGTTCATAGACCGATAAGGTCACATGAGCCTCTATCTGTTGGCATTTTGTGGTCAGGAATGTCTGGTTGACATATCAGGAAAACGGTACAGAACTATTAATCGATATACTGTAGATTGGTAAATTACCTAATATCCTGCCCCCACATTACAAACACATTACAAATAACACGTGGTAAACTCTTCAAGGTATTATTAAGGGGCCAGACTAGTAGTTACAGGAGAAAATGGAAGTTATGGAAATAGCACAGCGAGATGGTTCAACAGTTTTGGTTCAATCACCTGTGCAGGTTTGCGGTGAGCCGTTCATTTCCTGTGGACATCGGTGCTGCCACCCCACACACCCCTACCAGCCAACCAATCAATCACAGGCTGCAGACAAGCCCTGTTTGCCACCCATTTGCACACACATTCCTGTGCATGATGAGGCCTTGCATCTGTGGCAGTAACAACCCATGTCAAATAGCCACACTTTGCCATTTCTATATAATCTCCTGCCAAATGCAGTAGGTGAATTTCTTCAGTTCATAGAGGTCACACTAAACTTTTTCCACAATTCACATCACAATTTGGAGTAGTCAACATTACGCTTGAATACCCATGTGCCACTAACCTGTGCAAATCTTCAGACGTATATACTGTGTAATTAAGTAAAAATTGCCAGTATATTATGCCTATGTTAATGATGCCATGTTCTATCATTATGGATATGCAAAAATATAAAAATATATAGCCGGACACTAAAGTGGTACTTGGGAGGAGGAGCGGTTTTGTTGCAGATGGGGTTGTGCTGTCATTATGCGCGTATCAGCCTGATGTACAGTCCAGGGCTGGGGGAAATGGACTGGTTCCTGTTCATGGCATTATCTGTACTGCGGAGGCTTCTGCCTGCATCATTCAGGAGTGCACATGGTACCTACCTCCAGAAAAGGAGTGTTTTATTTAATGACCTGGTACTAGAGAGCAGGTGTGTGTACAGGCATCTATGACGCTTGTAGAGATGTTATTATAACAGCTGACCTATTGCTGACATGCATTGAATATATATTTGATTGTAGTACAGTGATGTTTGTTTTCCCCGTTTCTCTCCTCAGGTTCGGATAGCAATTGCAGTAATGGTGTAATATCCAACAAAAGTCACCAGTCCCACAGTCGTAGTAAACACCAGCCTTCCAGCCTTAATGTAACAGAACTGAACAGTATAAACATGACCATGTCACAGCAGATTAGCAACTACACCAGGTACAGTGCTCATGCCTGAGCAGAAGCATTTTATGAAATGTGTCGGCTTGGATTTATGTAGATACAAGGCAGCCAGCTTTGGGCCTAGTTTCTAACTGCAGCCACGTGAAGGTGGTATTTCCAGCTAAACTTACACTCATATTTTTAAACCCTATACATTCTTGCAGATAAATATTATTAAAAATAATTTTTTTTTTTTTGCTATTTGGATCAATATGCCTATAGTGTTGAGTGTTAACTCAGCCTTAGGCTACATTCACTCTGAAGTATGCCCACACGGCTACGTCCAGGCGGGCATACGTCAGCCGCGATTGAGAGGAGGGGGACCCCTATCCTCTCCATAGTAATCCATGGCGCACGGCTCGTAACCAGGGAAAGATGGGACATGTCCTATCTTTTCCTCATGTATGTGAGGCACCGTATCACTCTGTGCCGCCATTGATGGTCTGTGGGGGGGGGGGGGGCGTATGTACGGCCTGTGGGCATATAATGATTTTTTTTTTGGTCTTATGTTAGGTTCTGATAAATGCCCCCCTATATTTGCACCTCTGGCCTGCTTCAGTCCCACAATAGGCCGACTGATCTCCTATATTTCCAAAAATGGTAGCAATGAAAATCGCAACTCATCCCTTGAAAATAACCACTCGTATAGCTCTGTATTCAATAAGGACAAAGGGGCTACTGTGTTTTCACTTTATTGCTTAAAAAATAAAAAGTATCTAATCCTGCATAAAAAAAAGCCTTCACATGGCAACGTGAACGGAAAAACAAATACTTTATGGCTCACAAAAGTGCGCCCACGGACCAACTAAAAACCGTTAAATGACCCTCCATCACTTCTGTGCCTTGATGTACACCCCTACAACAAGTAACGTCCACATGTGTCTTCATACTGGGGAGAAATTGCATAATAAAATTGTAAGATGGGTTTCCCTTTTTTTTTATCTTTTGTAAATGTATACATTTTTGGGCTAAATGAAGGATTTGCTGACAAAATCGGACCTTTGTAAATTTCACCTCCATTTTGTTTTAATTGCTACGAAGATCTGAAAGGGTTAACAATCTTTCTAAAAGTGGTTTCTAATAGTATGAGGGGTGCAGATTTGAAATGTCGGGAGTTTCTAGTATTATGTATTTCAAATGGATGTTCGATTTGTAAGTCGCTTCACATTAAAATAAAATACCTTGTTGTGAAGTACAACATGTGACAAAAATACAATCTCAAAGTTACCTTGGTAAGTTAGTGTTCAAAAGTTCTAACTATAAAGAGAAGCAAGTCATATTACGAAAAATGGGGCTGAGCCTTAAACTATAAACTGGCTGCGTCCTAAAGGGGTGAAACTGGCGGCACCAGTTTTCTGTTCTACTTTGCACTGAAAAAAATGTCTTTGGAGCTTGCACATGCATTTAAGAAATGTCTGTGCCAGTTCTGACAAGACAGAAAAATTGTGTACCTAATGGGGCGTTAGTGCTTAGTCAGAGTTTGTGACACATTTAATACAGCGACTGGACTGAATTACCGTATATGCTCGTGTATAAGCTGAGTTTTTCAGCACATAAAATGTGCTGAAAAACCTCACTTCGCCTTATACACGAGTCAATTAAAAAAACCTTACATACTCAGCCTCCGGGATCCCCGATGCTCGTTGCGGCTCCCGATGCTCGTTGCCGCTCCTCTTCTTTCTTTGTGCTGTAATTAGCCGGCAGAGTCGCGTGGACGCACCTTTTACAAAGAGAAGAAAGAAGAGGAGCTGCGCCAGGCATCGGGGAGCTGCGCCAGGCATCGGGACCGGTGAGTTTGTAAGTTTGTTTTTCTTTTTATGTGCTCAGCTGGCTGTATACTACTGGGGGCTGGCTGGCTGTATACTACTGGGGGCGAGCTGTGACCAATGCATTTCCCACCCTAGGCTTATACTCAATTCAATATGTTTTCCCAGTTTTTGGTGGTAAAATTAGGGGTCTCGGCTTATACTCGGGTCGGCTTATACTCAAGCATATACGGTGTGTTGCACGCTGTATGTTGAAGGAGCACACTTCCTGAGCAGTGCAGCGTGTGCCAGATAACTGAAGACTGTGCGCCAGTTTTCAATATTCTGGATCACCTTTGTGCAGTTTGCCTCACTTTTGATAAATCCTGGCCAATGTCAGCAGTTTTCTTTTAACTGGGTTGGTTAAAAGGGTTCGGTCCACATGAAATGCTCGTGGACAAATGGCCAAAATTGTATAGTTTTTAAAATAAAACCCCTTAAGGAATTATATGTTTTGTTTGATAGAGAGAAAGAAGAACAAAATATTGTAAAATGTTTCTAGTGCCTGGATGAAAGTTTGTCTGCTCTTGTTTTTTAAGCTGGCACTAAGCAATTTTTTTTTTTTTTCTTTTTCCTACTTTCAGCAATGATGTAGAGATGGAGACTGATCACTACTCCAACGGTTTTGCTGCTGCTTCATCTAATGGATTTCTCAATGGCAGCACAAAGCATGACAATGAATTAGAAGAATGTGACACAGAAATGGGTTTGATTTTTTTTAAATCTTTTTACAGAAATAAAGTATATTGATGGATATGGACAGATTATATATATATATATATATGTATGTATGTATGTATGTATGTATATAATATGTATGTATTTGTAAGTTGAATCCAACCTTGAATTGGGTCAGGTTTATATGTGCTTGTCCATCGTGTTTCCACCCTCAGCGGTAAAGCCAAGTGGGCTTGAAAATCCCTGCATTGAGGAGGTGAAATGTAGCACTGAGTACAGCATTATTGTTTGCTTCCCTTTTACTTGCAGCAGTTCTTACTACTTGCTTACATGCACAGAACGCACAGAGAGAGAACTCTGCAGCCGCAGAGCAAGACATAGCCAAGTGTAGTACCAAAAGTTGACCTGAAGTAATCCAAACAAGAAAGCATCTGGACTTGCCACCTAACTTTTTTTGTTTTCTCTACTGATGTCTGTAAAGACTTCTTTTTTTTTATTTTTTTTTTTATTGCTAAGACAATTGGTTCAAGTCAAAATGATTCAGTTCTCAACCTCTTGTGTCTTGATTTGTTTTAATAAACCAATGAGCTTTCATGTCTCATGGTGATGCAGCAATGTGACTAACCCCTGTTTTTCATTTTGGCAGAGGTAGATTCAACTCAGGTGAGACGCCAGCTGTGTGGTGGAAGCCAGGCTGCTGTGGAAAGGATGATATGTTTTGGGAGAGAACTACAAGCCATGAGTGAGCAGCTAAGAAGAGAACGTGGAAAAAATGCTACTAACAAAAATATGCTGAAGGTATGTGACTGTCTGACTAAGATCTTCTGTGTTGTGACTAAAAGAGCTGTGTGATCCTCTATCAGGATGCTTAATGGCTGTTTTGCCGACACATTCAGTTCGTAGAGGATTAGTGTGACACTTGGACCATTATGAGTGCTATGCCACCAACAAAAGGAACTCGTTGCATCATATTTCACTATGGTGGAAGGACTTCCCTCTAGCACAGTGCTCCATGGGATGCCACCAGAACATGGTGTGGTTTCCATGGACCAATCACGGTCATATGCCGCTGGCCTTATGCTGTGTTTAAACTAAAAAAACTGATATGTCTTGGCAAATTCACTGGGTGTTGTTATTTAGATACTGACCTGCTTAAATTGCTGAAGAAAATTATTTTTGCAAATGGCTTGGTGCCAAACCAACACTGTTCTTATACAATGTAATTTAAAATCTTCCGATTGCAAGAAAACTGTCTAGCACAGCCCAAGTTCCAAAGGAGCCCGTGCAAATAGATGCATGTAATCGATAAAGAGACAAAGAAATGCACGAACCGACTCAGCAAGGTCTTTTTTGTAAACAACAATCATAAATTTTATTCAGAAACAGACAAAAGCAAAGACCTTAATTTAAGAGCATTTGAAATATATAATGTACAAGAAATGTAGGGCGGTGAAACATGTGTAGGTCAACCGCACAACACCAACGTAAGATCACCGGGTAATGATCATACACCTCCCTATGTAACATGCACAATACCAGATCACATCAAACAAGTGTGAGATAGATATGCAAGTAGTGAACCTGAGCCTTAATGAAACGACCTGTATCACAATTAGCACAAAGAAGATCAAAGTGAAATGTCACCCAAGGTCCAAAGCTATATCCTCACTAGAAGTACAACAGTGAGGAAATGGCTTTGGACCTTGGGTGACATTTCACTTTGATCTTCTTTGTTAATTGTTAGATTTTATTCTTCTTTGTACTAATATATAATGTTGCCTTCATTTTATACATTGTATTTGTTGTTTTCTTTTCCAAACAGGATGCATTTAGTTTACTTGCATACTCTGACCCCTGGAACAGCCCAGTTGGCTACCAGCTTGATCCTATACAGAGGGAGCATGTGTGCTCATCTCTTAATAGTGCAATACTAGGTAAGAAATGCTTTGTAATTAGACATTTTATAAGGATCCGTAGTAGAACGTTGGTGGCCAAATTCTGAATGTGAGTTACATCATTCATTTACATTGGACTGCAAGAGATAGGAATTCAGATAGGGCTAGATGGAGGCTCCCTTTCTGTAGATTTACGAAGATCTCTAAACTCATCCCCTATCCACAATATCAACAACAATGGAGTATACGCCTAACACTACATTTCTACACCATTTGAGACACTTTCTTTCCCTTGTCTAAAATGGGAAGGCTTAGTGGAAAAGAGAGACAGTTTGTTACCCAACACTGAGTGGCAAATGTTTGTTAGATATACTAATATTTAGTATAAGGTACGATACATTTAGACGGCCGTCTGGGGGGATATATATATATGCGACCGCAAATTTGTATCTTTCACCGTGTGCGGTGCTTTTCTCTATGGACGGGGGAAGGGTCTCCTCTCCAGCACACAGGGGTATGCCAGCCGAGTGGGCATACGGCTGTGTAAATGTACCCTTAGACTGTACAGTCTAAAGTTGCATCAGATTTTTCATCCATCCATCAGCCATGGAGATAAATCTGGAGCATTGTAAGACTGTCCGGTGCAGCCTTGCACTGCCCATTATACTGTATTGGTAAATCTGCCCCATATGTCCTTTCAGTTCTCCCCTTCATCCCCATTCTCTGACTGAGGCTTTTCATGCACTATCCTCTATGCATACACCTCAGCCTGCACTTACATGAGCTCTTGCCATCTCCCAGCAGACACTTCAGGTTTTAAACACAAATTTGGATATGTCTGTGTATGTATGATTGGAGCAAGGAGAGGGGTGTTCTGTTCCTTCACGTGTACAAGCAGCCAATCTTTTGGGGATTTCATATGAACAGCCATTCATCTTGAACTACATGCCAGCAGTCCCTTCCAGCCAGCTGCCTTATTGTCTCATCCTGAAGTTTTACATTTCTGCTTCATTTATGTATTTTTTACTAGATCTAATATCTATATATATATCTAGTAAAAATATACATGTAAGTGTTTATATGTATATACACATACATCCATATACACCAACTGTTGCCCAGGATAGTAAACTGCTCTTAGCTATAACAAAAAATATTTTCTATCCATTTCTATCTGTCGCTCTCTCTCCATATTACCTCACACATAAGTTGTCTTGTACTCACTTCCTGTAGTAACCAATTAAAGCTCAGAGTTTAATGTCCTTTGGCAAAATATAAGCTAAGCTGTGATTGGTTGCTAACTGCTACATCAGCCAATCTATCTGCTGTGCTCCTGTGTATCTGGAGGTTAATAAGCATATTTTGGAAAATCTGCTGTAATCTACGGACTAAGATGTACGAGCCATGGTAAGTACAGGCGGTCCCCTACTTAAGAACACTCAACTTACATACGACCCCTAGTTACAAACGGAGCTCTGGATATTGGTAATTTATTGTGCTTTAGTCCGAGGCTACAATAAACAGCTGTAACAGTTATCACAGGTGTCTGCAATGAAGCTTTAGTGTTTATCCTGTTTCTTATGACAATCCAACATTTTTAAAATCCAATTGTCACAGAGACCAAAAAAGTTCTGGCTGGGATTACAATGATAAAATACAAATTCAACTTAAGAACAAACCTACAGACCCTATCTTGTATGTAACCCGGGGACTGCCTGTATATGACTTACAATATGACACTAGCTACTGAGATCTGCTACAAAGCTTTAAAACATACTTCTCCGGGTATCATGAATAATATCATAAGGTCCTGAAAGGTAGATTGGACAGTTAGGGTCTTTTGACCCTCAATCTCTGGCCATTTTCTTATGATACTTTCCGTACAGATGGATCAGGGAGAGGCATTTTTAGTTTGCCCTGCTGACTGCAGAATTTATTACATGCAGTTTCTGGCCATTTATTATGAACACTACTTTCAAACACCTTCCAGGAGCTTGTTATGTTGGCAATCTATCTGGTCCAATCTATCTAACCATATTTTGTTTTGTTTTATTCTATAGATATTCACAACCTGCCAAAACAGCCGCCCCTGTCCCTGGCTTTAGAACAAGCTGCGCAGTGTTTAGAGATGATGGCCCACTCAGGCATCGGTTCCTGTGCATTTGCCAGGTTGAGTGATTACTTACATTAGCTATGCAGTAGAAGAAGTCTAAAGACTACATGCAGTATGGAAATACTGTAAGACACATAGACCAGCTCTAGTTACTTGGAACTCATTTGTTTCCTTTATTAAGTTTGTAACAAGCACGTCCCTATCATTTGACTTTAAATAGCCTTTTTTTTTTTATTATTTCATCCAATTTTAAGAGGATGTTGCGATGTAATACTGGTTTGCCATACCAGCAATAATTTGATTTGATTATTAATCTATGTTAATCCTCTTACAATATGTGAGGTACAGTGAAGAATAACAAATCACAGGGCGATGCTCACATACAAGCTACGTGCTCGCAGCAGTCCTGTGGGTTTTTTTTTTTATTATTATTTTGGGATGCATTATAGACACATAAATGCTGTGCTACAAGAATCCTTGTGACTACAGGCTGCACCATTATTTTATTTTATTTTTTCTTATTTGCACAGTTTCTGGCCTCCAGATCTTTGCTGGCCAAACTGTATATGTTGAACCTGCACGCTCTGTGACTGAGATCACAGGACATATGTAATACTTATCTAAGACTGCCAGTGTACAGGTTGTGTATGGCATGTCTCATGTGTACACATCAATCTGGGCACTGTTAAAGGGTAATGACATGGTGTAGACTGCAGTTTCCCACCTGTGTCATAAAACTTGAAATGCCCCAAAAGGAGTGTTGTTTTTTTGTTTTTTGTTTCTCTTTTTAACCTGCACCTCAACTCTATAGTCCCAGGATGCGTTGATGCGGCAAGCTTCATCATTTGTACTTGCTATGGGCTGTGTCATTGTTTTTCCTGTTGTGTGATATTCTCTTTATTGTAACAAGTCAGCACAGCGTGTGACGTGAAGAACGCTTCTTTACTCCTGTAACAACGGGACAGCTTCTTCACACTATATTAAATAGGGATTGGTGTGTCTTTAATCATTTATTTATAGAAAGGAACCAAATATTTAGTCGTCTAGGTATCTTAATTTCACCTTTGTACACTTTAATTTTTAAGTGCTAAAATATTGAATAAAAATGTAACTGTACTTAAATTAATCTGCCAATAAAAATTTAATTCGGAAACAAATCTGTTGCATGTTATTGAATTCGCAACAAATGTTTAATGTGGTTGAAAACTATTCATTAACCTAATGGTAATATTCCAATAACTTCTTGGTGTAACTGTGGCCAGTTTTCCACATACTTGTAGGTTGCCGAGGGTGGAGTTCTAGCTGGTACCAAAGATGATTGAAGTACTGACCGTGTGGGGGGAGAGCATTATGCTGCTATTGAATGCAGAATAGAAGCCCTGTCATGCGAGGCAACACATGACCACAGGACGTCATTCACATATCTGAGTTATTCTAGTCCCGGGTGACCCGTATGTAATGCAAAAGCTCATACGAGCAATTGGGGAGAGTATCGCACTAGAACAAGCCATCTGAGTTAGAACCCAACACAGTCTGTAGAAGTATATGTGTCACGTTCACTACATCTCTACACAAAAATGATTTGTCAATGATATCAAATATTATGTGCCGGGAAATGGACCAACACTGTGTAATAAAGGTGCCGCCTGTGTCTGGTGGTGTGTTTGCCCATAGGGTGCCTGCTCACTTTGTGTGTATTCCCAAAATTAAAAAAATGACAATCCTTACATAAATCAGGTGTTTCCTTATAACAGCCATCACTTTACCTGTTCCTGCCATTACACCAACCACAAATAAGGACAGTACAATGAATGGAAAACTTTGCATTTGCCCATAACCAGATCCTACAACTATGGGTGAATTCATCAATGTGTCTCAGCTTCTGCCAGTCTACAACAATAGTATTTTGCTGCACCTTGATTTATCACTGTGATGGTGTAAGACTGTCGCAATTTATGCCAAGTCTGGCCAACGTGGGTAATAAAATCCAATCAATATCATTAATTTGCATAAAAATCTTCTTCCAACTGTCCAAGCCTTGTAACTTCCTCCAAAATTAGAATTGATCCTATTTAACTGTACTAAGTGGCAATTTCCTGTTAAGGCAAACATTTAGATCCACTACATTCAATACGTTTAGTTTAACCTTCACAATGTTCATCATTGGGTTTGCAGTCCGTATTGTCTTTCCTATTGCATCCTGAATAGTACTACCGCGATTGACACTTTAGACCAAACCACAGCCTGTATCCTGCATGGATACACAATGCACCAGCTCTTGATAAATGCCCGCTTATGTCTTTTACACATCCAGACTGACAGGAGTCATACACCAGGTGCAGCACATTGTGTTGAACTGATGTTTTACACATTTTCTGTTTGCATTCACCACCCACAGCGTCAGTGTGACTCACACAATTGGATTGGTTTGCAGTATCCCTTTCAGTAGTTGACATACTGCTATTGACTCCTGTCACGAGATCTGTCTGCCCTATGATAGCAGCTGCTTCTGCGAAAGCAAGTGGAGTGAATCATCATGACACTGGCTGGTGTAATCCAGATAACAAGCGCTTTGTACAGCCTCCCAATTCCTTACTTTATAGACAGACAACAGCATTTATGCATGGTGTCACAGAGAATAGCCCTGGATTTTAGAATGATTGTGACTTTAAAGTTAAACTTGGAGCACCCCCTCTGTTTAAGAATCCATCAACAACTCTAAGTTTTGGAACTCGCTACCAAACTTCCTTATAAATAACACGAAACTGCTGGGGAACCCTCTTCTCCCACACAATTTGTCCCTATTCCAAACCAATTAAGAGAATGGAGCTTTAGTACACTTACCTAGCCACAGATCATTCACTTTTATGGGTTGACTGAAAAAGGTTGGGAGACATGTACCCTGTGATTGATTATGAGTGATTGCTTGAGATGCCAAAAGGATTGTTCATGTGAAAACCACTTAAAGTTGCAGGTAGCACATACCCTATGTGCTCCCTAATGTTATCTAGTTACTCACCTCATCACTTAAAATCATGCTAAATATATTCTGGATTCTTTAAAAGAAGGTGAAGGGGAGTGACGTTGTCAGATCATCTTAAATAAATAATAAAGGAAGCTTTGAAAATGAAGCCACCCCACGTATTCAGAGATCTGATCTAGGAAGCACTGACCTTCCGAACCCTGGATACTCAGGTATCAGTATACATCTATTACTGGAAACCTAGAACCATGTGCATTAGTAACGTTACTACAGACATCTGCCAGCTAAAGCAGATACTGTGCTTGTGTAGTCAGTCACAGGACAATGCAAGAGGAGGCAAGATGTCATCTGTCTACATTCACTGTACCACCTGCAAATGATCAGTGATTTTGTGCTAAAATGTGACTCGCTTGCCAAATTACAAGATAAAAAGAAGGTTCATGATCATCAGAATGTTTTAAAGGAAACCTACCATTTGTTTTTATGCATTGTGAACCAAACATACCTCGAGAATGCTGTAGCGACACCGATGCAGAAACATATCTTGTTTAATCCCTGAATATAATGGTTTTGCTCAAAAAAACTACTATAAAATTCAGAACCTTGGGAGAGCTGGGTGCCATACATTAGTCCTGTATAGACATTTCAGGCAGCTCTTATCAATCTAAGCTGGATGACTAATACACAGCAGTTGGGGGATTGTACAGCAATTGATTACCTCTGCCTGTCAGGGACAACACAATGAATACAGCGTTCTCTGAAGCAGTGCATAATTGGGGTAAGAGGAGACACGGCGGGGCAGCCACAGGAGTGACAGAGCCTCATTATCATAATGTTATTGTTTTCTCAGTTAAAAAACGATTTGGCGCTGTACATAGGCTTTTTAAGCACTTCGGTGGTGCATTGGTAATGTACTTCATGTACTCCTGATGTACTTCTGCCAGATTTAAACAAAGATAAAATGGCTAACCCAAAAGATTAGATTTGTAAGCATTCAGGGCACACAGCCCCATTAATCAGGCAAGGTAAAAGCAGCAAAACAATTGTTACACGTAGTGATACATCATTAAGATGACTTGTAAATCAGTATTAATACAGGGGAGAGGGCAAGATCTCCTTCAGAGTAGCTAAGTTCACCCCTAGTTTAATTACATCACTGAAGAGGTTATCATTTCCTACAAGTAATGACGTATGCGGTTGTCACATTCTCATAGGTTTGTACAGAACACGTCCTGCACTGCAGAATTATCAGTGCAGCAAGCTGCTTACAGCAAATCTGGCTGCCAGACAAGCAAAATCCTTTGCCTGTAGATTGAGAAAGAAAGTGTGTGATCTGCCTTCAGGTCTCCATCTGCTATACTGTTCTTAACTGCTTATCCTCAGCATTTTCCAAGGGGTCAGTAGGAGGCAGCAAGTCTATTCTCAGACCACAGTAACTATTCAAAAGTTACTGCTGGGCATCTCTATTCAAAAGGCGCATGCATTTATACAGAAATATTTCTGACTGCTTTATGCTACAATACACACAAAAAAAAACCTGGACAAAGTTTATTAGGTTAATATTTTTTTTCTCCATGTTATATAAAAGCAAGTGACAAATAATACAAGGTCATATACACATTTGTATCCAAATCCTTCCAACACACAGAACAGTCTATGTAACGCAGGCCACACCACTAGGAGCGTGATGACACAAAGCGCCACTATTCTAATGTAGCTGCGCAGGCACAATGGAAGTTTAGGAAAGAACTGGAAATTCAAGTCTCAAAATCTCTCATTACACAAATTGTCAAAGTTTTTTTCTGTTCATCCACCGGAGATTTAACTTTGCTGCTTTTAGTTTGGATTCTTTACCTGTCGATACAAGATTAAAAAATATTGTGGGTACATAGTACTTCCATCTATAAGAAACACAAACCTTGAGGTATGTTGTCCATGTATGGTGGACGCATTGCTTTCCTGCAAGATCCAATGCTGAAAGACTTATCAACCAGTCACAGTCCAGCTCCAAAAGCCAAGCTGTGATAGGTTGACACAAAGAAAATTCTTCCCAAAAATGCATAAAGTGATTGGCCACTGTTCCTCCTTTTAATGCATGTGTAAGATAGAGCGCGGCATATTAGGTAATTTACCAATATACATGTATTTACATTTTGCTCTGCTCTCTTGAAAAAAGAGTGAAGCCTCCCGTTTTTTTACCTCATCAGCCGAGATTCCTATACATATAATGGCTGCAGATGGAGGGACATGTGATCTTTAACTGTATAATTGCTCTGCTCATGATAGTATTCTGCAAACCTTACAAAAAATATGAGGTAAAAGGGCCAAACTCTGCAAAGGAAAAAGCGCTTACAAAAAAATAGCTACTTGTGGGTTTTTTTGGGAGACTTTGTATTACCTATTGCCTTATATTAGAAATTAATATAAGGATATATATATTTAATTGTTACCACTGTGGGCCACCAGAGGTACATTCATCAGTGTACTGTGTCACTGCACACAGTTCATAGAGTAGGAATGGGAGATGACTCATTTCCATATTGGAGCAGTGAATAGGACCTGTGATGACGTCACAATTGGGAAGGAGCCAGAATATCATACACAGCTTAGTCTGCACCGTTATAAGTACAGACCTGCAGTAGCCAAGATCAGCAGGGAACCATTTGCACTCTCCTGTGTTCCTTTCAGGAGAACAAAGCAGACACTTGTGCCTCCTCAAACAAGACATCAAAGGTTTGTTACCAAGTAAAAAAAAAAACAAAAAAAAAAACTGTGTTCTGTCCCTTACATTAATACAGTACACAGATAATCCATCCTATAGAGGTCAACATTTAAAATTATTCTATTTTAAATATACCGCCAAGTGTGAAATTCCCCCTCCCCACAAAAAGGGGGTACGTCTGGGTTGAAAAAAAATAAAAGATCATGGAGAAATAACAAATAGGAAAAAACAGAATAGATTCTTCTGCTATGTAGATCATCTACCTTCTTACACCATAAACTAATACCTACCCCAGTTGTTGTCAGTGAATAGAACAGCTGGCTTTTTAACCACACTCCTTTTATTGGAAATCGAGAGAAATTCATTTGCTGGAAAAAAAAATGGGGTGGGGGGGGGGATGAATAAAATAATAATCTACATTTTCCTATAGAATCTAAACACATTGGGATCTGTAACATTGTAGAGATTTCCAAAGCACAAGGATACCTCCAATAACTAATACATTTAGGAGCTCTATGGAGCCCCACATCTCCTTTATTATGGATACTGCTTGTGGTCTCTTCTCAGAGGGGAGATTGTCTTAAAGCCTACGGTTTCCGTTTTAAAGCATATTGGGAAAAATGTACCAAATGTATTAAGAAGCTAAATCCTGCATAATATTCACCGGTTGTTCTGTTCTTGGAATTGCCAAATAACTTTCTCTTTAGAAAAGTTTCTGCTCTATCCCTGAGCAAATTGTTCGAACTGTAATCCTCCAACCGTGCTACTTTGTAGTTATTCTTCAACCTATGGGAAAAGAAACAAATTGTCAGCAGAATACAAGTAAAGGAAACAAAGGATATATGACCTTACCGATATAGGATTATAGACCCAGACGGAAAAGTGCAAAGCAAATTCATTGGAAGCTGTGACTGCAGCACTAGTGCCCAAGTATTACCGGGACATGAGCCCACGCGCTCCTGGCTCTGCATCCTTGTGTTTATAACTAAACAAACCAGCTGATCATTGCTGCGCTCAGGTTTTTGAACCGCAACAGTCAACATTGATAGTCAATCCTGAGGCAAGGCCATTAATAGAATTTCCTGGGCAAACCCCTTTAACCCTTTCACGACCCGTGACGTAATAGCACGTCACGGGTCGGCCGCGGGTGCATGGAGAGGGCTCACGCGCTGAGCCCTCTCCATAGCCGGTAAGTATTTGCTGCATATTGCAGCAAAGGCTTACCAGTAACACCCGCGATCGATGCTAGCACCGATCGCGGGTGTTTTCACCTCGATCGCCGCCAGCAATGCTGCCGGCGGCTTCAAAAGGATCTTTTCGAGGATCGCCGCTCCCCGTGACGTCATCAAGGAGCGGCGATCCGTCGCCATGGTAACCTCGGGTCTCACGAAGACCCGAGGCTACTTCGGGTTAACCCATGCATTACAATGTGCTATCAGCACATTGTAATGTATGAGTAGTAAAATCCCCATATACTGCCATACTGTAGTATGGCAGTATATGATAGGATCGTGCAGACACCCTAGGGTTAAAGTACCCTAGGGAGTCTGAAAAGTACTAAAAATAAAAAAAAAGTTAAAAAAAAAAAATATATATAATAAAAAACCCTAAAAACTCAAATCACCCCCCTTTCCCTAGAACTGATCTAAATATAAATAAACAGTAAAAATCATAAACACATTAGGTATCGCCGCGTCCGAAAATGCCCGATCAAAATATGATAACGGTTTTTCACTGTGTTTAATCCCGTAATGGAAAAAAACGCCCAAAGTCGAAAATGGCACTTTTTTTGTCATTTAAATTAAAAAATTCTATAAAAAGTGATCACAAGGTCGAACAGTCCTAAAATTGATAACATTGTAAACGTCATCAAAATCCGCAAAAAACGACACCACCCACAGCTCAGTACACCAAAGTATAAAAAAGTTATTAGTGCCAGAAGATGGCAAATTCCCCAAAAAAATATTTTGTACAGGAGGTTTTAATTTTTTTAAATGTATGAAAACATTATAAAACCTATATAAATTTGGTATCCCCGTAATCGCACAGACCCAAAGAATAAAGTAGACCTGTCATTTGGGGTGCACAGTGAAATCCGTAAGATCCAAGCCCACAAGAAGATGGCACAAATGCGTTTTTTTTTACCAAATTTTTTTTCCCGCTTCCTAGTACACGGCATGGAATATTCAATACCATCACTATGAAGTGCAATTTGTTACGCAGAAAATAAGCCGTCACACAGCTCAGTACATGGAAAAATTAAAAAAGTTATGGATTTTTGATCATGGGGAGTAAAAAATGAAAAAACAAAAAAGGGCCAGGTCCTGAAAGGGTTAATAACAGTATCCTGTTAATACACATCATACATAGGAAGCATGAAGCTTAGCTTGTTACCATACATTTATTCATCAAATTCTATGCGGGCACCAATGAAGTTTTTTCTTGACTACATTGGATCATTGCAATGCTTTATAGTCTTATTTGTGTAACTACAAAAGTTGTTACCTTTTTCGGGGAAGCAACGCCTTTCTACGTTTCTTACTGACACGGCTTTTATCCTCTGTGAAAATGAGAAAAGGAGAAGTATATCAACATTTAATTTAAATAATCATTAGGCTAAATATTAAATAATCAATTTAATATTGAAATTAGGCCCAAAGGAGTCTTCTACAGTTCTTGGAAGCAGGCAATTCATTTTTGTGTGGCAGTATTTAACCTGTTGACGAACGCTGACTTAGCGCTATATCGGACGCTGAGCCGATGCCGGTTCAGCTCAAGATCTGAGCCGAACCGGGTGCCCACTGTAACTATTAGCCGACAACCCAGTGTAACACCTGTGTTTAACCCGTTAAATGCCGTGGTCATGCCTTCCGGGGTCTTTCCCCCACGATCGCCCCCCTGAACCGTTTTCGGGGGGCACAGATAGTTACTATGCCATCTCAGGGGTCCAATCGGGACCCCAGAGGTGCATCAACGCAGTGCCTGAAAGATGGCGTCTGTGACGTCATCTTTCAGGCACAGTGCCAGCCTATGCATGTGCATAGGCTGACACTGCTAATACTCTGCTTGTTCATGATAATAATCTGCAATAATCATGTATTGCAATCAGGTGATTGCTTGTTCATGTGCCATGGTGGAAGTAGTAAAAAAAAAGTAAAAAAAATGTTTTTCAAAAAAAAAAATAAAGCAATAAATCACTAAGCCCAATAACATATAAAGAGACATACAACTCAAAAAAAAAAGTCTAAATCATAACACAAACCCCACATATATAGAATCCCACAAAAAAATGCAATAAAAAGTGTTTGAAAAAACATATGTATGAGGAAACTAAAATCCTGCCAGCTGCTGGTCCCTCCTTCCCTTCTGCGCCTCGCTGTGCACCCATAAAACAAGTCACAGCCACATGTGGGGGGTATCTGTACTCGGGAGAAATTATAGAACAAATTTTATGGTGGATTTTCTATTTTTATCTTTTGGAAATGTGTAAATTTTAGGGCTAAATGAACATATGACCGGCACAATTTGACCATTCTAAATTTCACCTCCATTTTGATTTCATTACTATGAAGATTTCGAGGGGTTAACAATCTTCCTAAAAGCTGTTTCTGATAGCTTGAGGGGTGCAGATTTGAAAATGGGTTGATTATATACGGGGGTTTTTGATGCTAAATATGTAAAATTTCATTCAAAACGGGATTTATCCCCAAAATAGTCAATTCTAAAAAATACGGAAAATCGATGTTCGATTTGTAAGCTGCGTGACATCAAAATAAATTATACAGACATTTCAAAAATGATGAAAATGTAAAGTAGACAAATGGGAAATGTTATTCAGCAAGTTATTTAGGTGGTAAATCTATCTGCCTGAAAACGCGATGATTTCGAATTTCGACAATGGCAAATTTTTCAAAACAATCATTTTTCTTTTTTTTTGTAAATAAACGCAAAACTTATCTGCCGACATTTACCACTAAAATGAAGTACAATATGTGAGGAAAAAAACAAAATCTCAGAATCGCTTTCATAAATAACAGTGTTCAAAAGTTATAACCATATAAAGAGACCAGGTCAGAATACAAAAAATGGGACTGAGCCTTAAGCTACAAAATGGCTGCGTCCTTAAGGAGTTAAAGCCAACCCTTCACCAGGAATGTGATTTTTAGCTGGTGACTGGTTCCAAAAGCCTATGCAGTGCAGATTTTAAAAATGCCTTTGTCAGCATTCTGAATCATTTCCGTAGTTTAATTACGTTTACTTCATTACTTCTATAGTACAGAACTTCGCAAGGCGGTTATCTATAAGTTACTGGATGCCACAGACATTGGTGCTCATCTGTGGGTGGTGGCGGCAGAATGTCTTCCCTTGCATGTTGTGTTTTGGCTTTAAACGGTTTGCAAAACAAAAAAACAAGAGTAAAATGGCATAAAAAAAAAACTTATACATGACCAGGTACCACACTACCAGAACACCTATTATAGAACATAATAAGTTACCATACCTTTGTTTTTCTGGTTTTGTTGTTGACTTGATTCATCCCTTTACAAAAAAAAAAGAAATCTAATTTGGCACCTCTGAAGATGAGAAAATCTTAGATATAATATCATGACAATAGCAGCAGCCATTCCAGAGCTGTAGAGTCAATGGCCAAAAATGTACCACAATATTGAAAACAGAAAAGACATATATATATATATATATATTTTAAAAGGACAATCCCTTTAAACACCATCTGTGTGAATCCATTGTGTAAACAAGGCCTAAAAAGTCAATTTACCTTTTCTCTGGAAGAGAGCTGATACTTTGTAGGATATCATCTGAAAGCAACTTCTTTTTCTGAAAAAAAAAAAGAACGAAACTGTATGAGAAAATATATACTACCGATGAAAACCCATTGTGTACAGGGCAAGCAATAGGCCCCTTAGGGATTTGAAGTCTGCTTGGCTGCACGCAGAACCCCATATGCACCCAGCCTATATGTTCTTGTTCCTATAGCACATTAACGATTTTAGACAACTGTGCCAAAGTAGCACAACTGGCATCCGGACAATGTTAAACCGTTCTGGGGTTTGAGTTGGCCTTTTCATTTGTTTTAACAAAGCTTCTGATCCCATTTACTAAGTATGTGCTTTAAAAACAGGATGACTCTATACACCTTTGCTTTTCTACCTACATGAAAGTGGTTGTGACTGCAGAATTCTACCACCTGATAACTTTTTTTTTTCTTTTACTTAATTTTAATGCTATAATTTTACTCCAAACTAAAAAAAGTGTCCAACTTCATGCAAGATGCAGGAAATCTATCACAGTACATCGCTGTGATAACACTGACTCATTGCTTGGCTCTCATTAAGGTTTACAACATCTATTTGGATATTCTCCCTGAAAAACAAGGGGTAATCTGTGTGCAGTGACTTGATCCATGTTATGTTTTTTCCCAAAGATAATTGTAATGGTGTTATATGAAAAATGTAAAACAAAAAACATTGCACCTTTTGTTCTTTGAACAGCTCTTCCTTGCGTTTCCGCTTCTCCTTCAGCAAAGCCTTTTCTCTGTTTAGTGATAATTAAAAAAATAAAATTGTAAAAAGTGAAAGATGTCAAAGTCATTACAATATAATTTATATATAGATTGTTGTAAACCAAAGGTGTACACCAGAAGGCAATACAATAACCAAATATCACCAGTTTCACAAGTCCCTTAATGCATTAATTTTTTTTCAATTGTCGCTTACCAAGAACAATACCTTTATTTCTTTATGCTAAGCATAAGTACAATTTTGAGGAAATATAGAAGTATAATAATAATATATCTTACTGATCAATAGTCAAACAAAAAAAACTATACAGAAAGAAAGAGGTAGGAAAAACAAAACAATGCTGCAAATCACATTTTATGGTGTAAATTTTGCACTTCTCATCTTATGGCTTATCCCCTTAACGCCAAAGCCACTTTTCACCTTCCTGACACGGCCCATTTTTTTCAAATCTGCCCTGTGTCACTATAAGTGGTTGTAACTTTGGAACACTTTAACAAATTGTTTTTTCGTGACACTTTGTACTTCATGTTAGTTAAAAAATGTAGGTGGTATGTTTTGCATTTATTTATGAGAAAATCAGATATTTGGTGAAAATTTTGAAATATCCTCAATTTACGAAATTCAAAATGTTCTACTTTTTCCACAATAATTAATAATATTCATTTTGAATTAATTTGAAAATTTTAAAAAAAAAAAGTACTATAAATTACAAAAAATGCTTTTTTTTCTCCCACTTGTAAACCGAAACAAAAAAATTAAGAAAAAATGTTTAACTTTTATTATTACATTTTAACCAGCTCTGTGTCCTGAAAAAAAAAAAAAAAAGCAAAAAATGTTATCATAGCACGCAAAAAAAAAAAAAAAATGATGTCCTTATACCACCGCTAAAAATGTCCAGTCACTAGAGCCTTTTCAGGCTACATCACTAAGGGGTTAAGTAAACATCATAAATCTTGTGCTTAAAGAGGACCTGGAAAAACACCCCCAACAAATTAGCTCCTGTCCCCAGCCCCTTTATATTTATTGAATTATTAAAATTAGTGTTTTTATACTTAGCTTTAAACGATCCAACCTCTTATCAAAGGTCGGATCGTTGTACAAGTCTCCTAACAGTCATCCGCATTCATGAGGGGGCCGGCCGACAGACCCCCTCCACTCCCCTGTCAGTCAGGGGCCTGTAAGACTCGCGGGCAGCAGCACATATTGCGCAATCGCTGCCGACTCTATTCGATGCGGTGCACTGACAACAGCCACAGAGGGGCTTATTCACAGTGCCGGTTAAATGTTCGGCCAGCACTGTGAATAAGCCCCTCTGCGGCCGCTGTCAGCACAGCGCTGCATCGCATAGAGCTGGCAGCGATTGCGCAATATATGTGCTGCTGCCCGTGAGTCTTACAGGCCCCTGACTGACAGGGGCGTGGAGGGGGTGTGTCGGCCGGCCCCCTCATGAATACGGCCGACTGCGAGGGAACTTTCATGACGATCCAACCTCTTATTTTATAAGAGGTCAGATCGTTTAAAACTAAGTATAAAAACACTCATTGAAATGTTCATGTAAATTTGCCTAATCACTTACCTGCATTTTTATTATAAACTAAAAAGTAGCTTTTTATTGTGTACAATGTATGTAGGTAAAATTAAATACACTTACAAATTTAGAGGAAATCTACCATCAAAATCAAGCATGATAAACCAGGGCCACTTACTCTTTTCTAAAATTAACTTTTATAATTATGCGAATGATCCTAGAGGGCTTGTGGGAGGTGTCAAAGGAAGCCAAGGATAACAAATATAAGAACATGACTTCTTTATGGACATTAAAAAAGAAAAAAAAAAAAAAAAAAAAAAAAAAAAGAAGCCATGCAATATTTGGCTAACATTTTTGAATGCCAAAATGAAGAACAATTTGTACCACAGAAAACATATGTTCTGTAAGTGGAGAAATAATGTAGATACGGCTTTATAAATACATCATAAAAGGTACCTACGTCTTTACTGCCAAGTAGAAATAAGACAACGTGACAAAGTGTTTGCTTTCATAACATATGTTGCCCGTCCTAAACGGCAATAACCTTTTGTCATCTTTTAGAATGCAGTACAATGTGATGTATGGAATCTAGGAAGCACGTGTTCCTCCATCCATCGATGCTGTCACTGAAGCATAAGGCGATGGCTGTACAATCTGAGAAGAATCTGGTGTAGCCCCCTGCAGGTCATTGCCGGGATGACATGTTATATACAGGACGGTATACAGCCCCGCACGCAGCCCGGGCTCTCGTGTTACCTGATGGCCTCCTCCCGTAGCGCCCGTGCACTCTCCCCCGCCTGGGTCTTGGCGCTCTGGAATGTCACCTCCTCGGGGGCTTCATCTTCCTCACTCTCCAGTTCGTGCTCTGGCGTCATGCTTCTCGCCTGCGCTTCAGCTCAGCTGACCAGCGGAAGAGGAAGACCCCGGACCAACAACACGAGCCCCGGCCGCTACTACTAGACGGAGCACTAGAGCGCCCCCTGCTGCACCGGAGGGCTATGTATAGCAACACCTGATCACTGGGACTGAGGGAGGAGCGCTATGTCCTGCTGGCGGCTGCGGGTCCATCATAACTCATGTATCCAGCGCTGACAACTAAGATGTGAAAAGAAAATGGTTCATCTCTTAATACCCTGATCTACTTCAACGAGACATACATTTTTTTATATTTTTTTTTTTTCTTCTGACAACATAATGAAAAAAACAGTGAAGAGCAGAATACAGCAGTTATTCCACATCCTGTTTTTACACCACTTACCATACAATATAAAAAATACCAACTATATACAGGCTGTCTATGTTTTATTAGTTCCCACCCCAAGCCTACCAACCACATGCAACACCAACCCCCCCCCCCCCTATTTATCACGAGGTACCAACCAAAAATTAAAGCAGTAACTTATTGCTCCCTGTTCTTCAACAACTTTCTATCATATTGCCCTCCTGTGGACAGCAACACAGTAGAGAGATGGAAAATGTTAGCTTCTTTCTGAAAGCAGCATCTTTTAAGTTGCTTGGAACAGCAGGAAGCTTATTTTAAGTCCTGTTAAGTCCTGTCTAGTGTGCTGGGGTGATGGCCCGGGTGCCCACAGAAAAGGCTCAGAGTGCCGCCTCTGGCACCAGTGCCATAAGTTCGCCACCACTGCTCTAGAAGGTTCTATCACTGGACATTAGGTATTAGCAGCGGTAGACACTACCTGGACAAGCAAGGGTTAAGTATATGAACGTTATTATCCAACCTGTACACTGGAGTGTGATTGGGGAGTGAGCTACCACTTGACCAGGGTTTAACAAAACCCCTGGACAGTGAGGGGCTAGGCCTCTTTTACCACTAGCTCTCTTGCAGAGCACACTTTGCAGATTATCAGAGCATACAGAGAGAGATGCAGCACATAGAAGTTCCTCCCAGGACCAGAGTCACTAGACTCATAGCTGAAGCTTCCACGATTGGACACAGCTACCTCCCAGCATGCATCTACTACCAGTATGGTGAACTACTCCTGAGGATCACTCTCCATGACCACTCCAGTAATCCGGCATCTGTTACAAGATCGTTTGGCCCGTTGCCTGCAGTTGTTCCAATAAAGAACCGCAAAAGTTATTTTGCACAACGTTGCCTCCGTCTGTTCCCTGGATACAGCTGTACCACCACGGGCTCCCCATCCATTACCCAGGGACATACATTACAGACACAAAGGGGTTGCCCCAGGGAGAACCAGTACATCAGCCTCTCCCTTCATATTTCTTGCACACACCACCAGCTGGAGACCTGCCAGGCTGTAGTACAGTCCTCCAGTCCCCATACCAAGCACCGTGACATCAACGTGCCTAGGCCGCAACCGCCAGCCACTCTGGTATTCTGGGCCCTGGCTCCCTCCAAGCCCCAAGAAAAGTCTAGGCCCCGGTGGGGGATGTTGCACATATCTGTACCTTGATTTGTATAATGCGCATTCCATGGACATCCTTCTGTTATTTTCTATGGGCCAACACTCCTGAAAAAAATCCTCTTTTATTTAAAGGTAAAACACAGTGAAGGAGGTAGAAACTGTCCATGCAGTCCCACTACCTTACCGCCTTATTCTCTGCCCACTCCAAGCATCCCACGTGTCAGCCCTGCCTCCGAAAAGCCACCCGTAATTCTACCTCACTGCCGCACAGCACATGCTTGAGATCTCAGCATTGAATGAGAATGACTGGCAGGTGTTGGAACGAAAACATTAAACAGCTGCAAATCTTCTCATTATAACACAATGGCCCACATTTACTAAAGTCTTTGTGAGTTTTTGTCTGTCTTCGCACTGAAAAGAACATGCAAACTGCTTGTACATGTAATTTATAAGTGTCACGGCTGCACTATGCCTGACGTGACGAGAGATTCTGCCCATAAAGGGGCGTTCCGGTGCACAGTCAGACCATGGTTGACAGACGTGTGTCGTGCAAGTTATGTTAAAAGGTTCACCAGTAAAGAGTTGGTGAACTCTCCAGGAGCAGTTCAGGGGCACCAGATTCATGAAGAATGTGCGCCAGAAATCATGAATCTGTTGGTGGTTAAGAGCTGCTCACCCCTCTCCTCTCCATAGGGAACTGAGTGGCTGCACCACAAATATAGGGAGGTCATGGCCTTTAACTCTCATGGTGCAGTGAGACACGTGTGCTTACCACATCATGCTCGGGCATAATGCACCTCTATAGCGGTTGTGAGCTAGCGGACAGCCATCGGATAGCTCACAGCCATCATATACAGACGAGTAAATGTAGCTTAAAAAATGTAAATAGCCATATGTAGATTATTATCAGAATCTACCACAAGAATCATCACGATCACTGTAGAGATGCATCACACACATGGTCATTTAAAGTTTATTTGCTTCAGAAGTCATTTCCAGCGGCAATAAAAATAGACTCTCCCATCAGTGTCCAAATCACGACTGAAGTTTCATTGTAACAGTTGAATGACATGGCGGTGACATGGTAATACAGCAAATGACATATATACAAATCATTTGCATTTAGAAATAAGCCAATAAATCTTAACAATGGAAGCTGCCCCAGAACAGAGGATGTGACTAGGGTACCAGATTTGTAACACAAGCAAATACCTGGTTGCTAAAGTGCACACAATAAAGTGTAGCGGTTGTTGTTGGGCTTGCAATTTTTTTTTACTAAGATCTAACAACAACATCCCTCCAGTCACATACAGAAATCTTTACACTGGATTACCCTTCAATAGCATTATTAGGATTATATTTTTATGCACCGAATCATAAGAGAAATTTTTTTTTGGTGCAGAACAATGTCCATAATACTGAGGGATAACCTGAAACATGAACAATCGGCAAGGTAATTCACATGATTCTGCAGCTGTGCGGTCTTCTCAATCAACATTTACAAGCATTGCATCTGCTGTCTAACTTATATTTAAGATATGATTTCCGTTTCATGGCGTGCAAGTGCAGGAGGCAACGTTGTTCCACAGGGTCCCTGGAAGTGAAACCTATACGGATAAAACAAAATATTGGTTTGGGTTTTATGCATATAATAAAAATCTTAATTTCTACAGCAACATAGTATTATACAGCACTTTGCAAGTCATGGGGTCCATATACAGAAAAAAGTAGACATTACAGAGTGATAGAAGAGCCATTAGTTTGTAAGCCTTTGAGTAAGGCCTATCCTATCTATGAAGAAGAAAGCTGACAAAAGGGGAAAATGCTAGTGAAACGATCCTACCATTTTTTTTTATGAATAAGCCTGCCACCATGTGAAATAAACAAATGGCTACAAAGCACATGGAAAAGCAGGATTACTTATACAAAAACTCTGGAACAAGTGGGAGGAGGACTGTGCCCAAGGTCTGGAACAAGTGGGAGGAGGACCCTGCCCATGAGGGCTCACAATCCATATGAGCTTAGGCCACTGCATGTGTTATATGCAACAGGAAAGCAGACTATATACTGAACAATGTATACTATATTCCTGTATTATGTAAAACATTGCAGATACCTCAATATGGTTCTACAGCATGAATTACTGTAATGAAAAACTTTTTATTATATTCTGTAAGAGTTGGGCCCCTGTGTAACTATATACAGTGTGGCATCCTCAGGAGAGCCCGGATATCGGCCAAACATGTCAGATTTACTAGGAATTTTAATCAGCAGCTAGTGAGAGCACTCAACATCAATATAGTATATGTATGATTTAGCATGTAGAATAGATTAAATTGAGGGTAGGAAGAGAAATTATATCAGTTGTTTAGGCTGAAATGGTACATTGATACATCAATTTCCCTCTGTGTAGTTATTATGCGCAAACAATGGATGCATGCCGTAGAAGCATATTCTGCTGTCCTGTTGCTCCATGACCATTCTTGATATACACCACAAGCCCAAAATGTTGTTGTAGATGAAAGAGCCACATACGTATACAAGTCCAACATATTCATGATTTTACCCTTCTCTGATTGACAAAGGTGGCGATAGAACTCCCACTGATATTATATTTATGTTCTATTCTAAAACCCCTTTAGATTTTCATACATAAAAGAAAGATATCTATATAGTGTATAACTGTTGTATATTTGATTTTTAACCCCTTCATGACCGATGGTCATTGATGCCTGAATGTCGATGTCAATTTTTTACTTTCTGTTATGCGCTTCTTTAAATGACGATATCTCTGAAAAAGCTTCACGAATCATAACAATTTTACTTTCTTTTCATAATGACACGCATACGTAATCCATACATCATATTAAAGGGGAGATTGAAGTTGTTCACCGTCAAGACGTTTATAGACGTCCTTTCTGCAATGGGCATGTGCAAATAGGACGTATTTAGCCAAACGGCAGTCGTCAAGGGGTTAAATACAAACAAACTTACGTGAAGCCCATAGTTGCTGGGGTGCTTTCCATATTAAACTCAGCTACAGGTACCCCTCTAGCAGCCACTTGTGGTGCAAACATGGCAGCAGGATAGACAACCGAAGAAGTTCCAACCTAAAGAATAGTACATGTAATTAACAATGAACATGTCAGGCACGAAAATACGCCTCTCCTTTAAAATGGTATAGGTAATCATCTGAAATAGCTAGGACTGAACCATTGTGTATTTTTAGCCAAGAAGGAGCACAAAACTGTAGGTATACAGTACATACCGTTATTAACCGCTTACCGCTAAAGCCACTTATCATCTGACACAACCCATTTTTTCAAATGTTAGTTGATAAATTTGGGCGATATGTTTGCTGTTTACTTATGAAAAAAAACATTGAGCAAAAATGTTCTAAATTTTCAACTTTTTCGACACGTCATAAAAGCAAAATAACTTGATAGCCAACATTTACTGAATGTCTAATTTAGGTTGACTTGTTTTTTTTTTATGCGTGGTTCGCATTCTGAGTGTATTACAGCCGGGTCCAGCGAGGACCCAGAAACGCCTCCCGAAGCTCATTGGAGGTAAGCGGTGCAAGGTGCTCTGTTCTGGAGCTGGTGCCAGAAGCTGGACCTAATAGTATGTCACGTTCCGTTAAGTCCCTGTTGCCTGTGACCATTACGTCAAATGTTGGGAACGGGTTAAGTAGCTATGTATGCATGCACGGTAATTACTGTGAAGAAGAAATATAGCCAATTCCATCATATCTTATATTATACAGGAAACACTAAGATAATCAATCTAGGCGCAGACTGGATGTAGCAGGATTGAGGACACATTGGGCGAGATGGCGTTCAATGTCTGTTGATGCTCATACCTGCAGCATAAGAATGGGAAACCCCATTCGCATGCTGCAACTATAAATTACAGCTTATTGGAGGCTGCTTTGTCACAGACAGGAAATCCACTGTGATTATGTCCTCTGTGGCCCCCGCCCTTATGCCAAAATAGTCCCTGGCTGCAATGTAAAAAAATGTTATGCAAAACATGTGATGCGAGTTCAATGATATTAATGGGGTCCTGCAAATGCAGTGATCACTGCACAGCACTGGCTCTCTGTTACTGATTGACAGGTCTCACTGCTACAAACATGCTGCCGTTATGGATCTAGTACTTAGGGAAAATCTGCCAATATTCACCTATGGACAAATACAGCTCCTTTTACTTTTCACTGCAGGGACTGTCGGAAAATCTACACAATACCTTGCTGGAACTTTAAAGGAGACACAGACAGTTGTTGTGTGTGGCTATATGAAGGGAAGTCCATTTCATGCAGCCCTCAGGAATTGTCTTCAAAGAGTCACATGTCTTTCTTAAAGTGTTTAAAGTGTCAGTGAGGAGATGGGGTATGCAAGCTGTATACTGCAGCTCCCTGCCACAATCACTGAAACAGAGGACATCAATAAAAGTCTTTTTTGAAGTTTGGTGGCTCTAATCTTGTGGAACATGTATAAAGACATCTAACAGACACTGTGTGTGGTTTGTGTGGGGGTCTCTGGTGGCAGGTTCTCTTTATAGGGAGCCAGTTACTGTACCCAAGCCACCTAAACCCCAAATAGTACTATATTCTGTATATTAACCCCTTAACGACATGTGACATAATACTACGTCACATGGCGGGTGCGTGTGCATGGAGAGGGCTCACGGGCCGGTAAGTCTTTGCAGCGATCGCGGGTCCTTTCCCGGCGCTTTCATTACATTCAGCACATTGTAATGAATGAGGAGAAAATCCCCATATACTGCCATACTACAGTATATGGTAGGATCGATCAGACAACCTAGGGTTAAAGTACCCTTGGGAGTCTGAAAAATAGTAAAATTAAAAAAAAGAAAAAAATTATAATAAAAAACATAAAAATTCAAATCACCCCCCTTTTCCTAGAACAGATATAAATATAAATAAACAGTAAAAATCATCAACACATTAGTTATAGACGCGTCCAAAAATGCACGATCTATCAAAATATAATAATTTTTTTTTCACTGCGTTCAACCCCGAAATGGAAAATTGGAAATTCGAAAATGGCACTTTTTTCCATTTAAAAAAATATTAAAAAATTCTATAAAAAGTGATCAAAAGGTCGTACAGTCCTAAAAATGATAACATTGTAAACGTCATCAAAAGTCGCAAAGAAACGGCTGCTCCCAAAGCTCCGTACACCAAAATATAAAAGAGTTATTAGCACCAGAAGATGACAAGATCCCCAATTTTTTTTTTTGTACAGGAGGTTTTAATTTTTATGTAAATGTATGAAAACATAAAACCTATACAAATACGGTATCCCGTAATCATACCGACCTAAAGAATAAAGTAGACATGTCATTTGGTGCCTACAGTGAAATCTGTAAAATCCATGCCCACAAGAATACGGCGCGATTGCGTTTTTTCACCAATTTCACTGCATTTGGAATTTTTTTCCTGCTTCCCAGTACATGGCATGGAATATTAAATACCACCATTTTGAAGTGTAATTTGTAATGCAGAAAGTAAGCCATAACACAGCACTGTACATGGAAAAATAAAAAAGGTGGGGAGTGAAAAATAAAAACGTAAAAACGAAAAAGTGCATCGGCGGGAAGGGGTTAAGTGTTCTTACTCTTTTGTGTTCCACCATTGTTCCAAAATTAGCTTTTATTGCTCTTTTCTAGCACAGTCCTGCATATGCACGGTGCCGCTATGGTGCGCACCAATACACAAGATTTTTTTTCGAAACATAAAATCACCAGTAAAAGGCCCACTGCAACTTCTTCTGGCAATTAATTTCCAGACAAAATGCCAGTCAGTGTGCGGTGTGACACACGGCAACCTCACTGCACCGTAACCGTGCATAGAAGATGGGGGCCATGAGCCAGATGCACTTTTGTGGCTACGAAAATACTTTGACTGAATTCTTAATAACTGGACATTTTTACAATTCCTACATTACTTTGTATCTAAAACCTATTTGGATTATATGTGTTTATAATGGAGCTGTTTACTTACCACTAAACATAAGTCACACATTTCCAGCTCTTTTTCCACTTCTCCTAGAAGATTGGAGTCCAAGGTCTCACCAAACCATACCACATTTGGTCGTAAGAGGCCACTGCAACCAATTTCTTCACAACTGCACACAAATGTTTTATTATAATGAACAGTATGAATGTGTGTACATGTATATGTGATAAAACAGTATATATAATTACAATTTTCCAGCGTAAGCTTTGTCCAAACATTGTGTCTGTCTCATGTATAACCCTTTTAAAGTGAACCACCAAACCAAAGTAAGAAATCTGACTATATATTTATCCCATTTGTAGTAAACATACCTGGTGCACTACGTGTGGCATCTTTTCTGGGACCTCGCTTAGAGTCTAAGGCTGTGCTCACAGGCCGTGTTTGAATTTCGTTTTAATACGCAGCAGGCAGTGTAATTGCATATGATTGGGGAAAACTCTTACCCACAGCCTTAGAATTCTTTCTAGGGAACCTGTCATCAGAATTTGACATTTTGACCCAATGATCGGTTCCCATAGGCTGTTTAATATGTATAATAATTATCAATATTATTTTATTATATTATTTCCATTTAGTTTTAAAAAATGATAAAAGTATAACCAACTCCCTGCCAGCAAAGAGCATCGAGTCATACGGGGGGGGGTTGTGCAAGGCTTCAAATACCTGTGTCATCACTTTTATATACTGCTGAAACTGAATGGAGCTGATAATGTACAAAATAAATAAATAAATCCAGTCACTCAATAGGATTTTCAGAAGCAACATTTTTGGTGACGATTCTTTATTGGTGGCTTAAACACACTCTTTAGGATTATGAAAATCCTGAAGAGTACTTAAATTTATTTTGTTGCGAGTACTTGGGATGGAACCCAATCTATCAGCACCAACTATCCAAATTTGTAGTGTATCCTAACCTATCCACAATTAGATATTAATCTACCGATCTTATATAGAAATGTAAATTCCACTGACCGTGGCAGATCCTGTACTGGAATAACAGCGTCTTGTACTTCTGGATCAGGAGCACTAAGCAAAGTGTAAAAAACTTAAATTAATAAGTGTGATAACCAACACTGGTCCTTACACAGGATAATCCAGCTGGCTAATCCATTTTATGGAGCATAAAATATATATAAATTACACACAGCTAAAAAGCTTAAGCCTAGAATTTGTTCCTAACTTTCACTAAAACAATAATCTCACAGATCTGTTAAAATATCCAATGATCCATTTATGGTTGACTTTTAAAGAAAATCCACCATCATAACTAAGCATGATAAACCAGGGACACTCAGAGATCCAGGCACTGAGACTGTGGTAATCATCTTATATTTATCTATGGCCTCCTTCATTCTAAAATAAACTTTAAGATGTATGCTAATGTGTCTGAAGTGCACTGCAGTGATGTCCTTTCACTGGTTGTTACAATGAGCAGAGCAGGTCTCCCCTCCCCCTGCACTTCCTGCTGCTGAGGGACAGACAGAGGGAGGCGGGAGAGAGCAGGGTTAAGAGAGAGACATGTTCTGCTCATTGTAACAGTCTGTAACTGCAGCACTTAGGGGCCCTCAGGTAAATCCCAGATACCTTTAGACTCATTAGCATAATTATAAACATTGATTTTTGAAGGAAGGAGGCTATGCATAACAAATATAAGAAGAAGATTACCACAGTCACTGTGTCTGGTTCTATGAGTAAGTCCCTGCTTTATCACGCTTGATTTTGATGATAGATTTCCTTTAATGGATTCAGCAAATGTCCATTATTTGAGCAAAACATTGGACGGGATCCTCATCAAAGTGGTGTAACAGAAGCCATCAAAAGTCAACTGAAATTAATGGACTCCATAAACGGCGCCACGCCTGAACATGGTGGTTGTTGTGTAATTGCAGCTAAGCTCCTGTCATTTCTATACAGAGGAGCTACAATACCAGTACAAACCATGGTCAGTTGTGGCGCTGTTTTTGGAAGACGACAGTTTCCTTTTAAGCACAATGTGACTAAAAAAAAAAAAAAAAAAAAAAAAGTGAAATTACCCTTTTCCTTCAAGGGCAGGGCATACAGGGCTCTTGTAGTTTTCCTTTACACTGCTACATGTGGTGCATCGGGTCCTAAACAAGCTACCTAGAAATAAGAAAAAAAATAATTATTAAATGCACCTTTAAAGTAACAATGATGAGATATAATACAGTGTAGTCAAGATAGTTTGCACAAATGTAACGCTAGCACTTTACAGCTGAAAATTATTCAACAACATAGCAACTGATGGAATAGCCTAATGGGCACATGAGAGGAAACGCATTAAAATAATTAAATAAATTATACTTCAGAAAGTGAAAATCTCCCTGACTAATTTTTTTTTCTTTAGCCGGACAAGTTGTATTGCTCGTGGGCAGCATTTTAGAGCACCAAAAAAAATGCTAGGCTTGTAGTGTGGCTGCAATTTCTGCCCATTCCCCAGAACTGAATCCAATCGAGCACATCTGGGACATCATGCCTCACTCCATACACCAATGCCATGTTACACAACAGACTTTCCAGGATTTAACTACTGCTTTAATCCAGGTCTGGGAGGAGATCCCTCAGGAGAACATCCGCTGCTTCATTAGCTACATGCCCAGTTGTTATAGGGAGGTCATAAACGCGCACACACACAATGCTGATTTTCTTGTCTTGAGGCATGGGATTTTAATTAATAATTTTTTGTGTTTTATAATTCTCAATGCATTCCACTATTGCAACTGGAATCTCTCATTTAAAAAGAATTTACTGTTCCCATTTATTTTTTGGAGCAGTTTGTGAACAGATTGGCATGATAAATACATGACCTTCACTCCATTAAACACCTATAGAACAAAGATTACCTCTTTTCTCTAGAGGGTTCTATCCTCAGTGATACAGGAATTTGTGATGATAATCCCTTTAAAGGGAACCTATCACCAAAAGGCACCGCAAAGTACATTACACGACACCTGCATTGATAGTTCTGCTCCCCTCCCTCCCTTAATATTCCCTGATAAATATTAATTAGCTCCCTGCCAACAAGTCCTTGCCAAGTCCTGGGGTGCTGCCTCTTTTCAAATTTCAACGCTCGACTTCTCATTTACATATGTCTCTGCTTGACCCCAGCTTCTAATTATTAACTTTATTCCCCTCCCACTCTTTCCCTCTTCTCATTGGGACGCTGGCTCGTCCTTGTGCCTGCATGGTGAGCCATACACCCTGGCGCCTGCGCAGTTCACTGCTTCTGTTCATGGGCGGGGTCTCTGCATATTTCAACTCCCTACATAGTTTGCGTACCTCTGGCCCCTGTCTAGCCTCCCTCAGCAGACTGTGTGGCAGACTGCGCAGGCGCCAGTGTGTACAGCTCACCCCGCAGGCGCAAGGTTTCAACGTCACAATGAGAAGAGGCAGAGAGTGTGGGAGGGGAATTAAGTGAATGATTAGAAACGGGGGCCGAGCAGAGACATATGTAAATGAGCTGGCGAGCGTTGTAACTACCAATGCAGGTGTCATATAATGTATGTAGTGCCTATTAAGAACTGTCACCAGTAAAATTCTGCCTTCTGGGGAAAAAGCTCCCTTCAAAGAGGTTTAAAAAAAAAAAAAAACTCGAGCCAGTAAATACTAAAGCCAGCTTACCATGAATTTCAAACAGGTTACGTGTCCCTGCCTTACGATGCAGCTCATCAATATTCTGTGTTATCACCACCACTTTCCTTCCTTGTTTCCTGAGTCGGGATTCACATTCTGCGATGGCCACGTGTGCTGGGTTTGGGCTTTTTGTCATCATAACTTCTCTACGGTAGTGATAAAATTCCCATACACGAGATGGATTCCTGGCAAAAGCTTCAGGTGTTGCTAAGTGCTGTTATAGCATAACAAAAAAGTTGTTTCAGCAATTAAAAAAAAAAATGTACAACAGTCCTACACTAACATAATACTAAAAAAAAAAAAAACAACCAGTGTTTATGCATTACTGAATTGAATTGGAGCTTACCGTATATACTTGAGTATAAGCCGAGGGACATCATTTTAATACAAAAAACTGGGAAAACCTATTGACTCGAGCATGAGCTGAGGGTGGCATTGGTCACAGCCTCCAGTCAGTATAAAGCCAACCAACCCATATCCCCCTGTATATAGCCGGCCAGTCCCTGAAGTATATAGCCAGCCAGCCTCCCCAGTATATAGTCTGCCAGCTCCTGCCACCTAGTATATAGCCTGCCAGCCCCTGCAGTATATAGCCAGCCAGCCCCCCAGTATATAGCCTACAGGCCCCCAGTATATAGCCTACCAGCCCCTGCCCCCCAGTATATACCCGCCAGCCCCTTCCCCCCCCCAGTATATAGCCTGCCAGCCCCTGCCTCCCCAGTATATAGCCTGCCAGCCCCTGCAGTCTATAGCCAGACCCTGTCCCCCCATGTAATATATATATATATAGCCTGCCAGCTCCTGCCCCCCCAGTATATAGCCAGCCAGCCCCTGTAGTATATAGCCTGCCCACCCCCCCAGAATATAGCCAGCCAGCCCCATAGTATATACCCATCCAGTCCCTGTAGTATATAGCCTGCCCCCCACTCCAGAGTATCTAGCCAACTCATGCCGCCCAGTATGCCAAGCCTGTAATTTAAAAAAATGAACACTGTACTCACCTTTCCAACGCCCCCCGAAGGTCCTCTTCTTGCTTCCAATGCTCCATTGCCTGTTCGGGTCGTTACGCTCCTCTTCATGGTCCCCGTGCACGGCCGGTACACAGAATGACGCCTGCCGCTTGCCAACATCTTGTTTGTGAGCCACCGGCATCACAAGGGGACCTGAAGTGGAGACGAAGAGGCACCAGGGCTTCGGAAGCAAGAAGAGGACCTGGGGGGGTGCCTTGGAAAGGTCAGTATAGTGTTAATTATAATTATGCCGATATATGTTTTTCTGCACAATTTTTGTGCTAAAAAACTCCCGTATATACGCTAATTGTAGAACCCACTACTAGGTATTCATGCTCTCTGTTTAGTTGATTCCTGGGTGACTGTTATTGATCTGGTATTGATGACAGGGCTTCAGTATCATCCATTTCCACCAGTAGAACTAGTTCCATTAATTTTTCCATAAACATCAATAGAGAGATGTAATTGCACCATCTATGTAATTGCACCATCTCTCTACTGAATGTATGGAAAATACAATGACCAGGAATTATTAAACAGGGGTCACCATTGATTGTTCTAGTAATAGTTTAGGGGCATACTCATAAAGGGAAGGCTGCCAATCACTTCTTTAGATTGGATAGGTTTAAATTAATAAGTCATATATAGTAATGTAAAATATTTACTATATTAATCTCCTCATGCTCTACAACCTTCTGCCTGCAGATTACATTACATTTTCAAGTTAATTGTTCAGTTTAAAAGCAGTCAGTAGTCTAATAAGCGAACAGTAAAGCTAGGATGAAGAGAAGACACCTGTATAGGGCGCTAACCTGCTCTCGAACTAGAGGGGCACAGTTTCTTGGACTAGCAGAAAAAAACAACATTTCTGTGATTGATGGACATGTGTGACAGCAACATCAGAGAGGTCCTTCAGATTCCTTTAAAATAGTATTTAAAGGAAATCACTAAACATAAGTAAAATCAAACTACACACACTCATCTGGTCTTCTCTAGAGGGGATTTTCCACTAAAGGATAGGGCCTAACTTGCTGATCGGTGGGGCTCTTAGACAGACCAGTCGTCGTTCCCCGAGATGAGCAGAGCAGACGGCCGTGCATGGCCCTTCTGCTTCATTCATCTTTATGGAGTGGACAGAGATTTCCAAGCATGTTATATGATAAGAAATAAGATTTTGTGGTCTGATGAAACAAGGATTAATTCTAAGCAGTATGTGTGGAGAAAACCAGGCACTGCTCATCACCTGCCGAATACAATTCCAGCAGTTAAACATGGTGGTGGCAGCATCATGCTATGGGGTGTGTGTTTTGCTGCTGCAGGGACCAGGACAACTTGCAATTGAAGGAAAGATGAATGTGGCCAAGTACAGAGATATCCTGGATAAAAACCTCTTCCAGAATGCTCCGGGCCTCTGACAGGGCCGAAGGTTCTCCTTCCAACAACACAATGATGCTAAGCACTCAGCTAAAATAAAAAAGCAGTGGCTCCAGAACAACTCTGTGACCACTCCTGACAGGTCCATCCAGAGCCCTGAACTAAACTCAATTGAGCATCTCTGGAGAGAGACTTGAAAATGGCTGTCCACTATCATGAGGGAACTGGGGAGGACCTGCAAGGAAAAATAGCAGAGGATCCTCAAATCCAGGTGTGAACAACTTGTTGCATCATTCCCAAGAAGACTCATGGCTGTACTAGCTCAAAATGGGCTTCTACTCAATACTGAGCAAAAGGTCTGAATGCTTATGACTATGTGATATTTCAGTTTTTCTCATTTAATAAATCAGCAAAAATATCTAAACTTCTGTTTATTCGGTTGAGATGAGGTGCAGAGTGTACATTAATGAGCAAAAAAAGAATCTTACCAATCTTACCAATTGGCTGCAATTGATCTTACCAATTGGCTGCAATAAAAGAAAAAGTGGTCTGAACTTTCCTTACCAATTGTATGCGAACTAGAGTGGTAACATCACATTCTTTGTACACGTGACAAACTGGGATTATTGCTGAATGATATGCGTCTTAATTTTTAATGAATTATGTTTAGAGTGTTTACCTGTGCCTGCCATTTCCTCCAGTATCCTCCAGCACCTCTGAAAGTAGGGACTCCACTCTCTGCGCTGACCCCAGCTCCTGTAATCACAGCTATATGTTTTGCCTTAGAGAAAGCTTCTCGAAATTCTGCCAAATCTAATACAGAAAAAGTTACAAGGTCACTATGATAAGAGAATCACACAGTAAATTATTCACACTGCAACATAATAGGGCTGCTATAAGACTGCAGATATTTACTGGTATTAATGCATAGGCTGCTTTTTCTACACCAACAAATATGACAAACATTGCTAACAATACGAAGCACAAGTAAATTGACCTGCAATAAATTTGAGGATAGGCAGGGGTGCTAATAATTGTATGACCATTTTGGTAAGCCAAAGTGTACAAGGATGGAAACTATAAGCCCTTTGGTAAGAGTGTTATTTTCATAAACACTTGCATATTCCTTTGACACCATTATAAGCAATATCCGCTTTTTTGGTATTCTGGCTATGAGAAGGCCTACGATCAGATTTACTTTCATTAGATGTGATAAACACAGGATTACTTTACGATCTGTAGTTATGCGTACTAGGCTGCAGTCAAGGTCACCATAGCACCCAAACCCTAAAAAAATGTCGCCATGTCATTCAGTTCATATATTGAAGCTATCAATAAGAACTTGTAAATTTTCTCTGTGGAGTTATTTTAAATTGATGGGTTACTGAAGAAAGACAAAATTCTGAAATTATCAGGGATGAAGCAGATCTATAAAACACTGCTTATACTATAGAATACAGTTACCCATAGCCCAGCACTCTAGAACAGGATGGGTACAGCATTCTTCTCAAGATGCATGGGCAGGATGACAGCCAGGACATATTCATCAATGGAGAAAAAATATCCCCTCACTGCCTCTTCCTACCTATGCTCCGTCAGCACTTCACCACTCCCTGCTGTAATCTCAAATAGTTGGAGGGTGAGTGTTCGTGTAAAACTGCAGCACGGAGGGGCTCTGGTAACACCCACCAGAGTCCTTCTGACTCATTAACATAATTTTAAAAGTTGATTTTAAAAGGAAGGAGGCCATGGATAACAAATATAAGAAGATTACCAAAGTCATGTTGCCTGTATCTATGAGTAAGCATCCCTGTTTTATCATGCTTGATTGTGATGGTAGATGTCATTTAAGCTATGAAAATTCTCAATTATTAGCAAGTTCACAACACTATGTCTAAAATACATCATAAAAACAACTTGTAACATGGACAAGCATCTTTTGTGGTGCTGAGAGAAGACTGTCTCCAATGTCGGGAGGAAGGGGGAGCTGTGCTTTGTCATAGAGAAGTTTCATGTTAACAAAAGAAAACAGTTATGGAAAATATCAATATTTTTAAATATATTATATGAAAAAATGCACACATATGATACATGTATAACATCTGAAAGAGATTCAGCAAGCAAGAGGTCTCAAAGACCACATAAAAGGCTTTTTTTGAGTGTGTAAAACCAGCCTTGGAAATACTATTGTTGTATGGGGTTAAAATGGCTCTAAAAAACCCACTGATTTTAATAGGAACGTTTTCACCATTGAAACATAAATTGCTGAGCTCTGTTAACGCTGCAGGTGTTTAGAAGCCTCAAAGATCATGCACTTTCTTACTGGCATAAGCCCTTAATTGGAGCCTGAGATGTCCCATTAATCCTCACTAGTGTGAGATTCAGAAAAGAAGACAATATATAGTTGAGTACCACTGTTATAAAACATTACAGCAACAGGAATAGTATAGTGCTTCTGCAGCAAAATATACAATACCCATAAATAGATAGAATGCATAAAGCACAAAGTTAAACAAGAAGATATAAAAAATAAATAATAATACTAATAGGTATAAGGTAACATAAATCTCAATTACCGGCATCAGATACTTACTAGAGCTTGGTCGAGACATCTCCAAATTTACACTCTTTTGATGTGGTCCAGCTTTTAACCCACAACAAACCTGGATTACCAGCCGTCGAGTGTGCAATGGAAGGAAAATCATTGGGAGCTGCTAGATTATCTGAAATACAGAGCACAACAATGTCTACCCATCAGACAATGACAGATCAGGCAACATCTCTCTCTATAAGGAAGGTGGAATTTGTTGGGAAGGGTAGTCACTTCATATAATCCCACTGCTTAGATTATGAATGTGTAAAAATCAGATCTTTATTAGAATTACTTTCTGGACACAGCATCTTAACATGACACAAGAGAAAGACTTGCATGTGGGAGCAGCAGGCTTCTGTGATGTGAGTCAGATGTTGGAGACGTGCTATTCAAGGCATCACACTATAAAGTGCTATGTGAGCAGGGACCATGGCAATCACAATTCTGCTGACAGTGGGGCTCCTTCTCATTGACCAACTTCCTACACTAAAGCCCGATCGGCACAGAACTGTCACCACACTGGATTTGTGACATTAGGGGTATAAACCCTCATTTCAGTAATAGCAGGTTATGTTACTGGTGTTCTATGAATGCAACTGCAGCACAGGACAGAAAAATACTGAGATTCAGCAGGAGGATGGATTCCAGAAAATTCCCATATTGAAAAGGTTGTCCCTTTACTACAAGAAACACCACTTAACCAGTCCGTGGGTTGTCAGGTACTACAGCACGGCACCATTCCCTAAATTGCCAGAACATGTGTGCTGCAGACATGAGTTTCTTATCCGACTATCACCAAAGCCAGGTATTGCTTATCAAAATATATAGAACTTTTTTTCTCCTGTTTTAACATCTGCTCCAGTCTCACAACAGGGAAAGCTATGGACCAGATACACCACTTCTATCAATCACATAAACAGCACTTACCTGTGCTACACATATATGGGGTCAGGTGTCGTCCAAATAGCAATATGCACTGGACAAACTAGAAGCAGTTAGTACATCAATGCCTATGGCTCCTACACCCTCAACACACAATTTAACAATTGATCCCCCCTCTTTAAGGCAGAGATTAGGGTTTTAATGAAAGGATACTTTTTACAGGAAACTTCCTTGTGGTTTATGGATATAAAAACAAAATGTAGCACAGTGTCTTTACATGGGTAGTGCCAACCCTGCTCATGGCGGGCACAGGGTTTCTGTACGGGTAACATAGTAGTGTCAGTAACCTCCACCCTACCCTATAGAGAGCATGCACGAGGTGCCACCATGACAACACTGTGCCAGCTAGGATATGACGCTCAGAGGTCAGGCTGCACATGCTCGCAGAGTGACAGGAGCCTGCCATGCTGTGCCCGCTGCCCACCTGTCTGCATCCAGTACTGTGTCTGAGCCGGGACACTGTGCTATGCGCCTGAACACTTACCTGCCAGGCAGCCAGGCCTGCAGCAACTTCTACAGCAAACCGTGGCTCGCAGCCCACAGCGCCACCTGCTGCCGAATAAGAGTAGTACAGACCGATAGCCCTCACATAAAGACTCTGAGGAGCCTCCGCTATTCCTCCAGGAGCAGTGCTGAACATTTCCCTTACCAAACGCCTAAAGAGTCTTTCTTTGTGGCAATAGAAGAAATTGAGAGCTTCAAAGAAAACAACTGAGGGAGATTCATCAGTGTATGCGAGCAAACCTACTGGTTGCTATAAGCCACTACAACAGTTTTGCTCTAAGACAATTTTGATAAGTGAGACCCACATTTTTAATGGATTTCTAATTCCATGTCGTCATCTATATTTAAAGAGAACCTGTCACTATAGATTACCCCATTACAGAAGAGCCAGTACCTTATACAGTATGTTATCTTCTAACCAGGAACTTGTGGGAACTTGCAACACCCTCGCCGATGCAATGGCGAGGGAGTGTTTGCGAATACGTCCCACCTGCATGTAATCACATCACACTACATGGTCCTTATAGGACATAGGGGATATTGCAGTGGTGAATCCTGCCTGGCAAGGCAGAAGTTAATCTGTGTATGATGTAAGATTCTGTCATCCAATGATCTGTGTTACATCCTGTCTCTGTGAGCTGAGAGGTAATTGGAGGAGCAGCCACCACCTGACCAAGGGGAGATAATAAAACCCCTGGCCAAGAATATTCTAGAGGGCAGTTAGCTGAGCAGTAGCTCAGAAGCAGACTGGAGGCTCTCCAGTACAGACTCTTCGGAGTCTGTACAGCTAGCACACCAGACCAGAGCAGGAAGAGCCTAGCCCCTGCCTGAAGTGGAGCTAATAGCTAGGTAGTGAGGAAAGGGGTATCATCCTACCTTCAAGGGTGATACCTGAAGATATCCAGGATCAAGCTGAAGCATCCTTCCAGGACACAGCTACCTCCCAGCCTGCCATTGCATCCAGGCTGGTGATCTACCTCCTGTGGCTTCCTCCAACTGCATCTCAGCACTCCACCATCTTGTTAAAGGCACGTTGCTGATGTTCCTGTCGGTTCCAATAAAGAACTGTAAGTGTTTCTGTTCAACCTCTGCCTCCGTCTGGTCCCTGCTACTACAACTACTATCATCACAGGCACCCTGTCCACTACACAGAGACTCATCCTCTAGAGACCAAAGGGTTGCCCCAGGGAGATCCGCTATAGCAGCCTCTCCCTCATCATTTCTTGCCAACACCACCCTGCTGGAGACCTGCCAGGCTGTAGGACAGCCCTCCGGTTCCCCCATACCAAGCACTGTGACACAAGCGTGCCTAGGCCGCAACCGCCAGCCACTCAGGTACTGCGGGCCCCGGCTGACTCCAGGCCCCGAGAAAAGGCTAGGCCCGGTGGGGGATGTTGCAAACTCTTTATGGTAATGAGCATTATAGCAGGAAGTGTTCACTGCACATGTGCTGAGGGAGCAGGGGGTAAGGTGGAGACAGAGTAACAGCCTATAAAGCCAGATCACACAGGGGCAAAGGTAGCCCCTCAGGCTCATTAACTTATAGTTACAGTGCCTGTATCTATGAGTACGTGTTCTTTTTATCATGCTTGATTTTGATAGTAGATTTCCTTCTATGTATAAATATCATTGCTATATACAGGTGTGATGGGAATAATCACTAATATACTTCTATCCTCCTTGCCAATTTTTGAGAAATATCTCCTGATTCTTAACCTTTCACGACCAGTAAATGTAAATATACGTCTGCCAGTCATGGAGGCGTTGGAGCACACAACTGACACCTGACAGAGACTTGTGTGGTTGGTGCTGACATCGATCACCAAAGTTAACCTTCTACTTGCCACGGTGAAACCCAGTTGTGGAACCTAACAGTTCTGCTTCTGGGCAAGGCCATCCTTGAATGACAACTGAGAGCCTTTTATCCACTTCCATAGCTGTCATTATGATCTCTATATTAAAGCCTGAGACAGACTGTAATATAGAAACAGTATATTGTATCTAATATATTAAGCTGGATGTAACTGTATGTATGTATGTATATATGTATCTCAGCAAAAGGAATCTGGACCGTCACATTTACAATCACCTCATTTTGCACAGTCACTCTCTGTGATTTAGGGAATGTCATAGACTCGGTTTAGAGACAAAGTTTTCGCCGTGTGCTTTCTAAAATCCACTTATTAACCCCTTAAGGACGCAGCCATTTTACAGCTTGAGGCTCAGCCTCATTTTTTGGATTCTGACTTGCGTCTCTTTATATGGTTATAACTTTTGAACTTTGGCTGATAAGTTTTATGTTTATTTACAAAAAAATGATGAATTTTTTAAAAAATTTGTTTTTGAAAATTTTCGAAATTCGAAATCATCACGTTTTCAGGCAGATAGATTTACCACCTAAATAAGTTGCTGAATAACATTTCCCATATGTCTACTTTACATTTTCTTCATTTTTGAAATGTCTGGATAATTTATTTTGATGTCACGCATTTTACAAATAGATTATCAATTTTCTGTATTTTCAGAATTTACTAATTTCTCCCGAGTACAGAGACCCCCCACATGTGGCCGTGACTTGTTTTATGAGCACACAGCGAGGCGCAGAAGGGAAGGAGGGACCTGCAGCTGCCAGGATTTTAGTTTCCTCATTGGCTCATTTTGTAGGCTATAAAGTGTTCGCTTTTTCTTTATTGGGGCCATGTGACGGCATTTTTTTTTTGCGGGACGAGATGCTTTTTCCAGTGTTACCATTTTGGGGTTGGTATCCCCTATTGTTGAAAATTTAGGACAGGAGTAGAAAAGCATCAATTCTGTACTGGATTTTTTGCTTCTTTTTTTTTTTGTGTTCACCGTATAGCCTAATAATCATGTTATATTTATTCTATGGGTCGAAACGACTACGGGGATACCAGACTTGAGTAAATTTTCTTATGTGTTATTATATTTGCCAAATAAAACCCTAATGTGGGGGGAAAAAAATCGATCATTTTTGCATTGCCGTCTTCCAAGTGGCATAACATTTTAACTTTTTTGGCTACAGAGCTGGATGATGGCTTGTTTTTTTGCAGGACATGTTGTACTTTGCCACAGTATCATTCTCCAGTACATATGTTTTGTTGATCACTCTTTATTGCATTTTTTGTGGGATTCAATAGGTAAAAATCATAATTTTTAGCAGGTTTTTAAAGTTTTTGTTTTACAGCGTTCATCGTATGGGTTCAATAATTATTTAGTTTTATTCTACGGGTTGTTACAGACGCGGTGATACTATATATGTGGGGTTTGTCTTATGATTTACACTTTTTTGAATTTATTATTTCTCTTTAGATGTTATGGGGCTTATGGACATTTTTATTGATTTATTACTTTATTTTTTATTGAAAAACTTTTTACTTTTTTACTATTTCCACCATGAGACATGAACAAGCAATCATCTGATTGCTTGCTCATGATAATACTCTGCAATACTGATGTATTGCAGGGTATTAGCAGTGTCAGCCTATGCACATGCATAGGCTGACACTGCCTTTAACATGTTGTCATAGACCCCCATCTTTCAGGCACTGCCAGCAGGCAGCTATGGGGACCTGATTGGACCCCTGGGTTGCCATAGCAACGATCGGCACCCCCGTAAACGGCACGGGGGGGGGGGGATCTTGGGGAAAAGACCCCCCAAAGGCATTTTAAATGCCGCGGTCACGCATATATGCGCATATATGAAGAGGGCTCAGCCCGTTTCATACAGTACCCGCACCTCCGTGCCGCACGTGTACAGCGCAGAGTGTGAAGGGGTTAAATATCTCGGTGTCCCAAAATGTCTGAACAATCAAAATATAAAAACAATTATTCCTACCAATAAATCCCGTCACAGAAAATAGTTCCTAAATGCCTAAATACCCCACTTTATTGCAATTTTGCCCCCCAAAAAATACAGTTTTCAAAACGGTATTAATAAAAGCATAATCCTATTCTGCAAACAAAGACCCCTTACACAGCTCTGTACACTGAAGTATAAAAAATATATTTAGACCTTTTGCTTGTGAAAGAAAGAAATGTCTCAATAAAATATTTTGAGTGGGAAAAAAGCAACAGAGCTATGAAGTTGTACTATCATTAAGGTTCAGCTTTCCTCTTTCAGGAGCAGAATATGAAATATAAGCTGTGTTGTGATTGGCTGCTATTAGACATAAGATCTGCTCTTGCGTTCAGGGGAGGACTAGGAATTTAACCCTTTAAAAACCTGGCCCTTTTTTGTTTTTTAATTTTCATTTTTCACTCCCGCCACTGAGCACTAAGTCACTGCGCTAAGGGGTTAAAGCCTTTTGAAGGCCTGGTCAGAAAAAGGTTAATGGGGTAGCACTTCTGCCTTGTATCGCTGGGGTCCCACCCAGGTCAACATCTGCAAAGAGTTTGTATGTTCTCTCCGTGTTTGCGTGTTCCTCCGACACTCCAAAACATACTGTTAGGTTGTCTAGATTGTGAGCCCCATGGGGGCAGGGACCAATGTCATGCTTTATGCAGCTCTGCGTAATCTTTAGGCACTATATAAATAAATAATTATTTTTGTTAATTAATCATGTTTTAGTTCCCATTTTTCATGAGTGGAATTCTAAGGCTGCGTGCATATACAGAGTTGAAATGTGTATTTAAAAAGCTGTGGGGGAGGAGCTTGACCAGCTCACACATGCGTTTACAATGAAACGCTGGTGATCAGAAACCCCACCAGGGCCTAGCCTTTCTTTGGTGGCTGTAGACAGCCGGGGCCCAGAATACCAAAGTGGCTGGCTTATATGGCCTTGGACACACTATAGTCACAGTGCTTGGTATAGGGACTGGAGGATGGGCCTACAGTCTGGCAGGTCTCCAGTAGGTGGTGTGTGCAAGAAATATGCAGGGTGAGGCTGGTGCAATAGGTTTCTCCCTGGGGCAACTCCTGAGGTGTATGTAGGAGTCCCTGGAGGATGGGGAATCTGTGATGGCGCACAGCCTGATCCAGGGATTACACAGACGCAGGTTGTGCAAATCAACTTACAGTCCTTTATTCAACTTCAAACGGTAGGCAACAGTAGCAGCAGATTCAACAAGCTTGAAGGTTGATGGAGACAGCTGGTCTGCAGGAAGGTTGCTCACCACATGGTAGTAACTTCAGGCTGGGCTGGTAAAGATGGAGCCGAGCGGATCTTGGTGACCAGCGAAATACACAAATATAAGGAGGAGACCAGCACATTACACAAGTATAAGAAGGTGACCAGTGCATTACACAGATATAAAGTCCCGCGGCTTGCTCACACCTCCTTTCCCTATGTCATCCGGCTGTTGGCTGAATTATAACACAAATGCCTACAGCGCATGCACAGCTTTACTGCTTAGCTTCCTGTGTTAGGATTGGGTAACACAGAAGACAGGGCATAGTGTGCCCTGAGCTTGCCCCAACCTCTGCCCCCCCCCCCCCCCCCAAGCTAAACCGTGGGGCGACTACTTGAAGATTCGAAATACACTGGATAAATGTGGGAAGGGAAACACAAACAGATTGACAAACATAAAACACAAAAGAGTGGTAAACTAGCCACAACAAGAGGGTACATCAAGAACAAAATCAGTAAGCAAAGAGTCAATGTAAAAAAACTAGCCGAGGTCACAACAATTCAGACACAGAGCAAGTAACACCTAATGCAGAGAGCGAGTGATGAAAGGGATTTCAAACACTGGCACAGGTGACTAGTGAAGCTGCAATTTATGCAGCCAGAACACCACCTCCAGAACCTGATAGGAGGTGGACAACTTTTGGGAATTAACCCCTCATGGTGCAGAATAGCCAAGCACAACAGAAGAGGTACCACAAGTCCCAGCAGTTCAGAACACAACTCCTAGACAGCGCAAGCAGCCGCTGCCCAGGGCGCACGCCAGAGACCGCTGGTAGCGGACGAGAGGTGGAGTTTGTGCGGATACGCGCCGGAGGCCGGAGAACGCTGCTAGCACCACCAGAAGAACCAGCATTCTCCCTAGCGAAACTGAAATCCTGCTTCCGCGCATGGCAGCTGTAGGCATATGGGTGATGATTCAGTGGACAGTCGGATGACGTAGGGCAAGGAGGTGTGAGCAAGCCGCGGGACTCTCATGTATGTATCCGCCCCCCTTGACTTGCTAGACTCTCTGCCTGGCTACCAGGCAGAGAACAAATGTTAATTTCTTTCCTTTTCTGCGCAGCAATTTTCTTAGCTGAAGAAAACTTGTTCTTATGCTATAAGAGCTCTATGGGTTTAAAGTATGGGATTCCATCCAAGGAGGTGTTCATGGTCCCCAAAATATCACATCCAGATCAATACTAATGCAAAAGCCCAAAATACAGATACATGCCAAATACATAGGAGAGCCAGCTAGTCAGCTAATATAGTTATATAACAATTCTAAAAAATGTATACCCCTAACACAACTAAGACAACTAAAACATCGACTATAAAGTATATAGTCCCCTGAAAAAAAATGAAAATATGAACAACACCCACAAATTATTATATATACCAGAGCTCCCTCCCTAATTAATATATACTGTAAATAGCATATACAGTCAGAGCCCCCTGCCTTATTAATATATAGGTAGCATATATATATATATATATATATATATATATACAGTCTCAGAGCTACCTCCCTAGATAGCATATACTGCAAAATAATAATAATAAAACTGGCTCCCCTGCCATCTCTGTCTCTCTTCCTCTTCTCCTGGCAGCTGCGTTTTCTGTGTAGTGACACAGGCTGGCACGTGATGACTCGCGTCAGCCTGTGTCACAGAGAGCAGTGCAGGCACTTGGGTTTGTGCTGCACCGCTCAGCCCATTAATTATTCCAAGGTAATTGATTTAGTACGGACTTGTCATATTACTTGCGAACTGTCGCCCCCTTCAGGTGTCCACAATCTGCCGTCTGAGGCAGGATGAAGATGGGAGATGCAGCCACGATGCTGCCTGCACAGAACATACTGGCAGCTTCCATGTATCAGCAGAAGATACAGGGAGAGGTAAAGATAGAGCATTCAACTCTTTCTTTGTCCTAAAACACAGATAGAGTTGGGGAACCTGGGGAGTGGGCTCCTCAAAGTCACTGCCTCCCCCTCCCCCAGTAGTTATGCCTCTGGCTACAGAAAAGGAGACCTTATGAGTAAGGGGAATATACACTCACCGGCCACTTTATTAGGTCCACCATGCTAGTAACGGGTTGGACCCCCTTTTGCCTTCAGAACTGCCTCAATTCTTCGTGGCATAGATTCAACAAGGTGCTGGAAGCATTCCTCAGAGATTTTGGTCCATATTGACATGATGGTATCACACAGTTGCCGCAGATTTGTCGGCTGCACATCCATGATGCGAATCTCCCGTTCCACCACATCCCAAAGATGCTCTATTGGATTGAGATCTGGTGACTGTGGAGGCCATTTGAGTACAATGAACTCATTGTCATGTTCAAGAAACCAGTCTGAGATGATTCCAGCTTTATGACATGGCGCATTATCCTGCTGAAAGTAGCCATCAGATGTTGGGTACATTGTGGTCATAAAGGGATGGACATGGTCAGCAACAATACTCAGGTAGGCTGTGGCGTTGCAACGATGCTCAATTGGTACCAAGGGGCCCAAAGAGTGCCAAGAAAATATTCCCCACACAATGACACCACCACCACCAGCCTGAACCGTTGATACAAGGCAGGATGGATCCATGCTTTCATGTTGTTGACGCCAAATTCTGACCCTACCATTCGAATGTATGCAGCAGCAGAAATCGAGACTCATCAGACCAGGCAACGTTTTTCCAATCTTCTACTGTCCAATTTCGATGAGCTTGTGCAAATTGTAGCCTCAGTTTCCTGTTCTTAGCTGAAAGGAGTGGCACCCGGTGTGGTCTTCTGCTGCTGTAGCCCATCTGTCTCAAAGTTCGACGTACTGTGCGTTCAGAGATGCTCTTCTGCCTACCTTGGTTGTAACGGGTGGCGATCTGTTGCCTTTCTATCAGCTCGAACCAGTCTGCCCATTCTCCTCTGACCTCTGGCATCAACAAGGCATTTCCGCCCACAGAACTGCCGCTCACTGGATGTTTTTTCTTTTTCGGACCATTCTCTGTAAACCCTAGAGATGGTTGTGCGTGAAAATCCCAGTAGATCAGCAGTTTCTGAAATACTCAGACCAGCCCTTCTGGCACCAACAACCATGCCACGTTCAAAGGCACTCAAATCACCTTTCTTCCCCATACTGATGCTCGGTTTGAACTGCAGGAGATTGTCTTGACCATGTCTACATGCCTAAATGCACTGAGTTGCCGCCATGTGATTGGCTGATTAGAAATTAAGTGTTAACGAGCAGTTGGACAGGTGTACCTAATAAAGTGGCCGGTGAGTGTAGATGAAGGGCAATATAGGAAGGGACTTATGGAAGGGGGCACTTAACTATGTGGGGAACACATTTCTTCTGGAAGGTATGTTTCTCCATGCAGGGTGAGTAGGAGAGTTGTTATCACTAACAAGGGCTTTTGTAACAAATATTTCAGTGTGCATGTTTAATACTTTTTCCCTGTGTCATTATTACATTTAACATAAGCTTTGGACATCTATGGTTTTAATAATTTACCAGTGTGGATTGGGTGGGTTGTTGTAAACACCTGGTGATTTCAATAGCACCATAAGAAATATATGTATTAAGAAAATTGTGAATGCGTTCAATTATTATTTTACCCAGTGTTTATGGCATTTTAGTAATCCTGCCTTGTATCAGGCAGTGACAATGTGAAATAATATAAGCAGGTCTTCTTAGATTTATGAGACTAATGCAAGTCTGCACGAGGAAACCATAGCTAATAGTTCTACAGATATCTGGTTACCAGCAGAGGGCACAGCACAGCAGTAAACATTAACATTATGTGGGTACCTGACTACTGTAAGAGAGTTCACACAGAGATTTTGCCACAGACAAAAAATGATTTGTTATGTGGTTTGGAATATAATAGGGCTATATACAGGGCCGATCCTAGCCTCCTGCTGCCTGAGGTGAAACTCGAAAATGCTGCCCCCACCCACGCACGTGCCCCCCCACCCATTGATGCTACCTTACACACTAATTGACAGTCATTAGACACAGACATTAGCTAACTCTGTGCCCCAAAAAATACCACAGTCACTTAAAGTATAATGGAACGTGTTTCTATATATTATCCTCACAACATGACTGAACACGCTATTCCCAACATAAAACATCCTTTATATAGTCAGCCAATTTATAGTATATACAGCACACACAATTAATTAGGTGCCCTAATTTAGCCTCCCCCAGTAATGAACAGCCTTTCCCCCCACTGTATACACAGCCTCAGCCCCCCCCCTGTATACACAGCCTTAGCTACCCCCTGTATAAACACCAACAGCTACCCCCCTGTATACAGTCTCAGCTACCCCTCTGTATACACAGCCTCAGCTACCCCCCTGTATACATAGCCTCACCCACACCGTATACACAGTCTCACCCACCCCGTATACACAGTCTCGGCCCCCCTGTATAGTCTCAGCTCCCCCCTGAATACACAGCCTCAGCCCCCCCCCCTGTATACACAGCCTCAGCCCCCCCTGTATACACAGCCTCAGCTAACCCCCTGTATAGTCTCAACTCCCCGTGTAGTCTCAGCTCCCCCTGTATACACAGCCTCAGTTACCCCCGGTATAGTCTCAGCTCCCCCCGACTGTATAGTCTCAGCTACCACCCTGTATAAAGTCTCAGCCTTCACCCACACCCAAACCCCCCATGTATAGTCTCAGCTCCCATCCTGTATACCGTCTCAGCGCCCCCTTGTATACAGTCTCAGCTTCCCACCCCCCCGGATACAGTCTCAGACTGCCCCCCCCCCCCACCCTCCCCGTATACAGTCTCAGAATATAGGACATGCTGGTGACAAACTTACTGGAAAAACAGCACATGGCTGATTACTGATAATTACTGTGATAAATTATGATTATTGGGATGAAGGAGACAAATTTGAAGATATAAGGTAATTTTACCATGTCCCAGTGCCTGATAAAGCATTGGTACAGAGGATGGGTTGCCATGCCAGTTCGCAGCGGAGGTGCTATGCCCCGTAAACAAATAGGGACACGCCTCAGAGAGACTGTGGTGCAGGAGTCCGGGAGAACTGGAGGTTTATAGGTTTATTTTTTTAAAAAGCTCTCCCCTTCCGGCCTGCAATGTTTTTTAAATAGTCGGACCACAGATTTGCTGATGGAAGACTGCCCTAACTCACTGGCTCGCGATGTCTTCTAGGGAATGGAACAGTTTTCTTTATATCCTGGAACATCACGTCTTCAGAAAATGATTTTATAGGCTCCGGGCCGGCCTATGTCAGTGGAGCACCTATTGCCTCCACAGGTTCTATATTTATGCACACCCTCATTCCATTGCAGCCTGGTCCTGACCGTCGATAGTGACATCACTGTCTTTCTGCACGATCGACCAGACGGCAATGAACAGGGTGGGGCAATCCCCGATCCATTCCCTAGAAGACATAACGAGCAAGTGAGTCAGGGCAGTCTACCATCAGAAAATCTGATAGTAGATGTCCCTTAAAGGGGACCTGTCATCAGCAATTGGCCTAACAAACCACTACCAGAATACTGTAAGGAATTGTAACTCCTTCTAGTTTTTGTCTCTATCATGGTCCTGTGTGGTGGCATCATACTGAAAATCAACTTTGAAATGAGCCATAAATTGGTTGTATAAAGTCAAGGAGGAGGAGAGTTTAAAACTGAACTCAAGGTGGGGAGCTCTGGACCTCTCCTCCTCTGTGATTGACATTGTGCATCAAACTTCAGGTCTTGTAAGGGTGTCTCTGTGGGATGCAGCACCATCAATGGTACAGTGAAGGGGCTTTCTGAGGAAGAGAGAGCTTGATTTCAGTGTAAAATCTCTGCCTCCTTGGCTTTTTACAACCAATTTACATTGATTTTCTGAATGATGCCAGCTAACTGGGTCACAAAAGAAACATGACCAGGAAGGTGAACAGCTGCTTGACAAAAAACTGGTAGTGGTTTATTAGGTCAATTTCTGCTGAGAGGTTCCCTTTAAACATCTTGTTCAGACCTGTGAGTACCTGGTTTTAAAAAACAATTACAGTGCAGCCGTTAGCCTATGCAGGATGACTGTAATATGCTGCAATACATTAGTATGTATTGCAGCATATTACAATGAACACTTGCTTATGTCCCACCCTGGGACAAAATAAAACAGTAAATAAAAAAATAAAATATAAAAATAAATAAAATTTAAAAAAAAATGAAAAAAGAAAAGTCCCCTGAAGTCCCATTTTATCCCCCTTTTCTTTTTGTTCATTTATCCCTAATATTATTGTTGTCATAGTTTGTACTTCACTCTCTGTACCCTCTCTGCTGCTGTAACGCTGTAAATTTCCCCACTGTGGGACTAATAAAGGATTATCTTATCTTATCGCATGCAATAATCAAATAAAACATAAAAAGTGAAAGCAGCCAAAAAATAAAATTGTCACTGAACCCATACGGTGAACAGCGTAAAAAAACCACCAAAAATTATGAAAATTTCACATCTTAACATAAAAAGCGCATAAAAAATGATCAAAAAGTAACATTTACCCTGACCTGATACCAAGAAAAAGTAAAAATAAGCTCTAAAACAGATCTGGAAACAAAAAAATATAAACGTTATGTCCATTGTTACATGGCAATGCAAAAACAAGCAAATTTCTCACAAAATGAGTTCCATGTTCTGCAAGACAAGTTAACCATAAAAAAGCTATATAAATGTGGTATTGGGGTAGTAAACATAACACATTGGGGCACATTTATTAAATATTCGCGAACTGCATTTTCGTTGGGTTTCCTGACATTTTCCTTTTTGCGCTGCATTTAATCGGATTTTGGCACAATCGTGGCGACTTTCATGCAACACAAATCGGGGGGCGGCCGTCGGACAACCCAACTGATTTGGACTGAGCGCGGGATTTAATATTCAAATTATTTCATAAGCCATGCACTTACATGCCCCGGGAAGGAGAAGGTGAACTCCGGCGGGCCTCAGTGGGGAAGCGACACATGCAGGAAATTGGATGCACGATCTTAGAGAAAGGCGGCAGCTCCGAATCCCCGTCGGACAATGTACCTCGGGGATCGCGACGGGATGGGAAAGTAAATGTGCCTCATTATTTTTATGGTACGGTGAACGTCCACGAAAAGAATGCTTTTAACCACCACCAACAAAGAGTTAATAAAATCTGATTATTAGCTATTGGATCCCCCTTAAATGATGTAACTGAAAAGTGGATCTCATATACAAAAAAAATAATCCCCCGTATGTCCAAATTACAGAAAAATATTTTATAGCCTGTAAAATGTGACAATGCAGATCTGCTCTGAAAGGCGCCCCTTCCGTGTGCCCATACAGCAGTTTACCAACACATATAGGGCATCCTCATACTTGGGAGAAATTGGGTATCAAACTTTGTGGAGTTTTTCGTCATTTAATACTTTGTGATGATTTAATTTTTGGGCAAAATAAATATATATTTTCTAAAATAAATTACAGCTTGTAAATTACACCTCCATTTTGTTTTAACCCCTGTGAAGCATCTAAAGGGTAAACACACTTCTTAAAGTTGATTTTTCACACATTATGGGGTTTTACTGCTATTTAGGCCTCTGAAAGTCACTTAAAGGAAACCTACCAGTTAGAATGGTAGGGGTAAGCTGTAAGTACCGAGCACCAGCTCAGGGTGAGCTGGTGCCGGTACTTACTTTCGTTAGTGTTTTAAACCGCGTTATCGCGGTTTTAACACTTTTTAAACTTTAGAGCAGAAGAGGCTTCGGCGCTGCGTGCACACGATCGTGCGCGCGCCTACATAGGAAATAGCGGAGATGTTGAGCGCGCACGGTCGCGCGCAGCGCCAAAGCCCCTTCTGCTCTAAAGTTTAAAAAGTGTTAAAACCGCGATACCGCGGTTTATAACACTAACGAAAGTAAGTACCGGCACCAGCTCCCCCCTAGCTGGTGCTTGGTACTTACAGCTTACCCCTACCATTCTAACTGGTAGGTTTCCTTTAAAGCTGAGGAGGTGACTCTGAATAAGGGTTTTGGCGATTTTCATAAAAATGGGAAAAATTACACCCAAACTTCTGAACCTCCTAACAACCTAGAAAAGAAAGAGGATGCATAAAACCCTATGCCAACATAAAGCAGACATTCTGGAAATGTTAGTTATAAAGTTACTTGGGTGCTATGATTATCTGCCTGAAAAGCAGAAAATTTAGAACTTTGAAAATGAATAATTTTTTGAATTTTTTGCCAAATTTCAATTTTTTCATAACTAAACACAAAATTTTTCTATTACTTTGAAGTACAATGTGTGATGAGAAAACTATCTCAAAATCCCCTGGATATGTTAAAGCGTTACAAAGGTAACACTCCTCCTATAATGACACAGGGCAAATTTTAAAAATCAGGCCTGGTCCTAAAGGTCTAAAATGGCTTAGACACAAAGGGGTTAAATGATAACAGTATTTGACTATAATATAGGGGTATATGTGTTCCTGCTCTGAGTACTATGTATACCAGAGCCATCCTTCAAAGGTCCTGAAACTGCAGATTGAAAGCAGAAGGGACACATCTTCCATTCCCATGTTTGATTCCAGTACCATGTGTAAGAAGTGATTCCAGACTTGTAGGGCCATAATATTCTTGCAGCCCAGGGCCCATGGCAGTCTTAATCCACCCCTGAATGGTACCCATGTTGCTCTTGCTTTCCCAATTAGAGAGGACCAAAAACTTTACATCTGGTTGGACAGCTATTGATCTAGTTGTACCCAAAAAAATATAAACATATTTAATGTGCTTTTAGCATTCATATGGCACCCTGAACACCCTGTTTCCTTTCACCCATTGGAGGTGTGGGGGTACAAACTGGCAGGTGAGTTGTAGACTAATCCTGTGTAACTAGATTCCCTATTGAAATGTCTATTGGTCTTTCCTTTGTAGGAAGCATCACAATGCACGGAGGAGGGAGGGGGCAGCTGCTGTTTACCCTGTTCAGCATTTGTTTACATGCGGGCTGCCCCTTTGTATGGCCATGGTGTTGTCATGCAGATAAGATGGCCCTGGCGGGCACGGCACACACAGCCAGCGTGGGACCCATTCAGAAATCCTGCAGGGAACTGTAATGGTTAACAGGTCACCTCGGCAGCAGCCAATGGCGGAGCAGGCTACAGAGAGGGCGTTGCAGGAAAAGCCAGACATTAGGTGACAGCAGCTGCCTCCACCCACTGCCTGTATCACAGCAATGAAGATCATGGCAGAAGGCGACTAATGCGCCCTGCGGGGACTGGCACTGCCCGCACACCGCTCTATGCCCCGGGATCGCCCTGTCTTTTGATGAGAAGAGGAGAGAGGGGCAGATCCTGGCATGAGCTGGACATGGAGGGAAGTGCTTGGCCCCTCCAACCTGAGAGGTGAGGGGGGCATACAGAGAGCATCCCTGAGCCCCAGCGGCTGGGCATCTCCTGCCTGTGTGCCTGCTAGTGTCCATGAGAGAGCCCGCTGCTTGCTGCTGCACCTTGCCATTGTGTCGTGCCGCAGGAGATCTGCCCTCTATTATCAGCCATGCTGCCCGGGGTCGGGGTGTTTGGCACCAGCCTGACCTCCAGGGTCATCATCCCATTACTAAAGGACGAGGGATTCTCGGTCAAGGCTTTATGGGGCAGGACGCAGGAGGAGGCTGAGGAGCTGGCCAAGGAGATGAATGTCCCCTTCTACACCAACCGCATCGACGACGTCTTACTGCACCAAGATGTGGACCTGGTGTGCATCAACCTGCCCCCTCCTCTCACCAAGCAGATCGCCGTCAAGACCCTAGGTAAGTGCTGCCACCTACCCACTACTACCCTGGCAGGGATCTGCTCCTCTTATAGTATTGGAGGTGACTGGGGGAAGCAATTTTCTGGGCACTTTATAACAACAGTGAGTGATGTGTATGTGAGCCTGGCATCAGTACTGGGTACATGCCATGAGAGTGGCCCAGTGATCTGCCCAGGATCTCATAGAGGAGCGCACATTACACATTATCACAGAGAATAATATTTCTTGAATGTGCTTATAGGAGCACAATCCCTTTTACATACCCATTGCCTAAGATTTCTTCACATGGGACAGGTTTCATATAGAGTATGTCACTACAGATCTATGCGCTGACCATTGTACTAATCCTACAATACACCAAAAACCCAGTGATGATTATTACACACTGCTGGACCAGCAATGCTAATATACAGGTATTGAGTAACAGGTTAGGCCACAATGGGGGGAATCTATTAATGCTTTTGTGTCTGTTTTTCATTGGGCAATCCCTGGGGTTTTTATTTTTACCTGTTCCAACAGATTTACATAATGTCGGCACCACAAAAACCTCAGTTTACTTGTCGCACGCACACATTTTTTATTGTCTCTCAATTTGGGCATAGATAGACACTTTTCCTGCACTTTTAGTTTCCACACCTTTTTCGGCGTAATTTGTGCTACACATTTAGACCAACAAAAAGTACATCTATCAACTTCTAAACCCTTTCCTGAATGTGGAGTATCATTTCTGTTGTACATTTTTTCTTCTTGCAGTGTGGAATAAAACAATTAAGACGGTGAACTCCACACATGCCGCTTGGCAATTTCCGTCAGCTCCATAGAGATTAATGGAACAGAACCGTCATGCGCGCCCGTCTGCTCCATTAGTCAGACGGAGGTACGTGGGACTACACTGAACCCCTCGTTTTCGTGATCTGTGGGGGTCTCATCACTGAGACCTCCACTGATCAGTAAGTTAGGCCCTATCCCGTGGATTGGACCTAATTTTTGTTCGTGGGAAAACCCCTTTAATAATGTAAAATCATACTGCAAGACTCCACTAAAGTTGGTGCCACTCAACATAAAAACATGTAATATTTATCAGCATTCTTGGATATCTCTAATGTTTATTAATTTACATGTACAATATTTCACTTAGAAATGCAGCATTTGCCATCAGCCTCGTATATGGTAACTGAAGGACATTCTTACATTTGACACAAATAGTAATGTGAAAACGTCTTTAGCTGCTGAATACTTTAGATAACAGCAGATATCAGGTTTTTTTCTGTTGCTGCTCTGTAGTGCACACAAATGTAAAATGTGGTTTCCTATACCACGTGTATGAGCCGCCTGCCTCAGCTGCCAAACTCAGAGCAGCTCCTATTCCTGCCGTGTCTGTGCTTCAGGTAGTGACACATGGGCCTCAAAGAACAGAATACGGATTGTTTGAGGCCCGAAGAAACACTGGTAGGCTTAAAATGAACGACAAGAAATTCAGTCGATAAAGTTTTTAGGATAAAACTGAACATTTTTAGTGCTGTTCTTGGTGGAGTCAGGTCATGATAAAATGGACCGACTTTGACTCCACAAATATATAATAAATTATAAAAATTATAAAATTTCCTTTAAATCCCACCCCAGCAACCAAATACTGCATTCAGCAGTTAAATAATACTAGAGACCAGACAACAGATAATATTGGAGACCCCCAGAGCATAAAACTACTAACACCGGAGACCCATTACTGGTCACCCAAATGTTATAGACGTAAAAATGGCAGATTTTATAAAGCCTGGTGACATATACACCAATTCCATAGTATATAACTATTATGATATTACGAATACTACTATACATAAACAGGACTGATTATGGAAAAAGCCAGGAAAGTTTTCTACAGGATAGTGATGTAGAAGCAGATGTGGTGCATGTACTGTAAAGCATAATGAAACATATTGCAGTTTATCTGATCTATATTGTCTATAAGTCTTATTTTCGCAGTGATACACGCTAGTTGTGGGTAGACAGTGTGGAATGCATGCTAGTTCCTACTCCCTTTTATGGTCCTGTGTGCAGAATATCTTCGTAGAATACAGGAATAAGCCTTTTGGCTATACACATGGCAGCTAGCGGGTTTATGGGAGATCTTCAGGCACCAGAAATTCCAGCTTTTCCACATTGCTTCAAGGTGATTGTGGATTGTGACCTAGCCTGGTTATTCTGTAGGTGAAAGAATTGTTTACTTTTGTAGATGACCTTTTTCTGGTTATTTGACTGTAGTCAGGGAGACTCTAGCAATGTAGACGCCTCAAATGTGGTCATTTCTTCCTATTAGTCCTATTATGGGCTTTGACTTTGAATTGATATATCTATTTCTCTTGGCTCATAATACTGCAAAAATGTGCTGGTTTTCTATCCAGGAACCAATGTCCATGTAAAGTATATGGGTTTCCTCCAAGTATTCGGGTTTACTGGGGATTTTTTCATATTCTGAGAGGAAATGCTTTCTGACTAGCCGGAAGATGACCACACAAAGGAAATTTCCTCCCCAGAGTTTTAATCTCGCTGTGGTAGTTTTGTAGTTTCCTGCAGAATTGACCTTATGGTAAATGTTACTATGTTTTTCTTGTTTTACTTCACCAGAATTGACATTGACATTTAATGCAACTGTTGGTTGAATGGTTGTATGAAGTAGTGTGTAAAACAATGAAATAAAAATAGTATAGTTATCCTAAGGACTTGCTTTGACCTATATCACCAATACATGATAAAGATTATGTATTTTAGAGACCTGCTGCGCCCAACCTCACATTATCTATTCAAGGAGCTTCACCCGAATATACGTCTACAGAACACTATTGAGGAGTGACTATGTAACGACGCCCTCCATTATACAATTAAGATGAAAGCCTATTCCTACACCCAAAATTCACACACGCCCTTTTAGAAACATACTATGCTTGTTTTTAAAGTCCAATGTAATTCTGCATCATTAAATGGCCTTGATTCATGGGGACTATAATGAATGGATTCAGAATAAAAGACTTTGTAAGGCCCAGTTCACACCTGTGTTTGGACCATTATGTTCCGTTATTCAAACAATTATAACAGAAGTCTAACAAGTGTCTATTGATTACAAAAGACTTTTAAAGGACATCTACCACCAGGATGAAGAATTGTAAACCAAACACACTGACATACTGCTGTGTGCCCCCTCTGGTCACAGCACCCCTTTGAATCTGCTCTTCTTTAAGCACCTAATGCCCTTGTTTTTAAGAAAAAAAGGCTTTAACAATTCTGCAAATACACCAAAGGGGTTCCAGGCCCCATTAACACCCATGGAGACCCTAAGACTCATTTGCATAATTTTAAAAGCCTTTTTTTGTAAAAAACAAGGGGACAAGAAGCTAACAAGAGTGATCATGTCATATAATCCTTGATCCTGGTGGTAGATGTCCTTTAATAGCTATTTGTACCTCTTCCATTAGGCTTCCGTTGCTTGTGCAGAAATTTGGCAGCTGCAGCGCTGTTTTTTGCCTCTCAAATAATGGAAGCCTAACGGAAGTGGTGCAAACGGACACCACCAGAAGCTGTTAAAAATCTATTGAAATCACTGGACATTTTAACAGATCCGTTTGTCTTCCATTATTATTTTATTAGTGGCGGAAGAGAATAACAGAAGGTCTGAATGCAGGTAAGAACTGGTCCAAATACTGGTTCTTGCTTTTAGGGAATAGAAACATCTATCGTTTACTCTACAGCTGAAACTTAAGCCTCATTATCTAATGCTTACATTGCTGAGTAGAACTTAAGTGTCTATGTTGTCCTGCGACCTGCCTGATGGACAACTAATGGGAGGTGCAAAGAACGACTCGGCAGTCTTATACTGCGCCAGATTTATCATCCAGCATCAGAAACCATGATAAATCTGCCCCATTGTATATGTACATTATATATGTGCTTACTGTTGTGTATAGGCTGACTTATATCTGGTGAAAAAAACCCTACATCACGGTCCATTAATCGCAATTATTAGGTCTACTGAGTCGTTGTTCTGCTTCTGATGGAAGTAGCTGAGTTCAGTTTACTACACAAAGACGTAAATTGTCCATCACTGTCTTTCTGCTCAAGAGTATTTACTGCCTGGTTGCCTAGTTCACATGTGATAACCCTGCTGTGACCTCATAGTTATTAGTCCCATGAAACTGAGAAAAGCTTGTGCACATTATATCCAGTCACCATACTATCATATGTACAGTATATTAGCTGTGCTTGTAATAATAGCTGTATACACTATGACTAAAGGATGTGTCATGTGACTTACTGACCAGTCATATGGTCTACATCCGCAGTATGATCTGATGACTTATATGTGACCGCTATGGGTGTATTATCACCAGTGGCTTATGTTAACCACAAACTTTACGCAAAGATGTGAATAAAGAATAAGTATCATTTGTTTGGGGGGACTACTTTGGAAAGTTTTTTGTATCTTTCCCTGTTATCTATGAGTATTTATGTACCTATAGCATCTATATTAGTGCTTGGAGCCCTGGATAGTTTATCCTATGCTGAACCATTTGTATGATGCCTTGCTATAGTGAAGGTGCCCAAAGTACCACAATAGAAAAGAAGTGAGGGAAGCAGGGGACGGTGACTTTTCTGGCTCTTTAGTGGGTATGGTTTTCATGTAATGAGGTCATCATTGGTCTGATCATTGCTTCTTATTTCTGAGGTCTCATCACTACTTCATAGTGTGACAGACACCGCAGAATGGTATTGTATAGAAAGCGTGGGCCAGACAGTCTCAGGTATGCATCCTATCTTTCATATTTACATTAAAAATTAACTAATGATGCAGAACATTTCATTTTATTTTCTCAATGGACCTTGTGCCTGTTACTTTCAACGAAAAATGGAAAAATCTATGTTGGGCATAGTGCAATTTGTCTTATTGATTCTTGTGAATGAAGTAGGGATGATGCAAGGAGCCTCTGAGCACTTCCACCTATTATTAGAACGTATAGGTAGTTTCTAGCCAATTGGTTTCAGCAGACTGGGGGGAGGGGCATTTACTATTTTTGGTTATTTATTTGACAACCGATTTTAGCAGTGTTTTGCACTGTGATTTTATATTGTTGCACACTGCCTTGATGTATTTGAGGCACCATAAGAAGAACAAATCAGCATTAGAAATGAGAAACCACATTCATAAAGGGGTTTAGAAGTTGGTAGGATAACAACTAGATGTAGAAATATTTAATATTTCATACTCTAAATGTTTACAGACTTGACAGTATGGGTGTGTTTATCAGGACTTCCAAGTCACAAAAGTGGCATAGAAGCCCATGTATCGCTAGCACTTGCGATCATTTTCCCTTTTCCACCACCTTAAAATTAAAGGGGTGGGGGGCGTGGAAGGCCTTGCAGGGGGAACGTCCGGCAAGGGAGTGGGTCGGCTTATTGCTGGCGTATGATAAATAACCCCCTGTTTGTTTATTTGTTCCAATGTTTAGGTTTTTCTGACCTAATGTGGAGTGCACATAGAATAATCTCACGTTAATCTCACAATATTTTTTTTACCAGCAATTTCTTTTGTCTTATTTATGGTTGTTTTCACTTATGTAAATGTCACTGGGGGGTGAGAAGCTATGTCCGAATAAGAAGCAATATAAAAATGAGGACAGCCACAGGATTCCTAATTTCTTCCACAAAGGGTTTCAGAGAACAGTGCTGTATCATTTAAAATGGGCACAAGTCCAGATAAATGTGTGCCAGTCTGTACGGCATGCTGCATGCTTGCCCTAGTTCTGCAGTCTTACACTTCAGTTTCTTGGATTCATCCTGCTCATTTTCTTGTCCACAGCACAAGGTTTTATAAAAAGAACAATGGAGAAAGGGTTTAGACATAACTTCATATGATTTGAATCTTTACTAGTGAAACCTATTTGCCTGAAGTGTTATTGCATCAGCAGCTTCCATCTTTACTCCAAATACAAAACAATAGTATACTTTGTCTTTGTAGTCACACATGCCCAACATTCTCCAACCAGATAATACTGATGGCCAAAGAGCCCTGCTGAGGACATCTGTAATGCCACGTCATTGTAATAAAAAAAATATGGGGTCCGATTTATTAAGAGCAATGCTTGGTTATTTCTGCTTTGATAATTCTGGTGTAGCACCTGCATGGGAATTAAAATCTAAAGCAGCCAAGAGCTAGACTTTTAAAGGGGTGTCCCAAGTTTAGAAGTTATCCCCTATCCAGTAAATAGAGGACAACAAGGCTATTGGTGTAGGTCCTACTGCTGGGACCACATGATCACAAAAACGGGACTCAGGCAATGCAATCCGGAGAATGAGGATCCCATTCTTACTAATGGGTGAAGCGACACAACAAGCATGTAGTGAGAACAGGGTGCCCATTCTGTTGAGGTCACAGCAGTCGGACGCACACCCTGTTATTCTCTATCCACATAATTTCTAAACTTGGGACAATCCCTTTAAGATACATTCTGAGACATTTTTCAGGCCCAGGTCATAGCAAATGTGACAGATCAAGGAGTCATCTTATAGGGTCACTCAGGGACTGTTAATTAGGTTCACCCTTGTCAGGACGGCTGTTGCCAGCAGTGCCATAGCCCGCCGTGATGTTGCATGGTGAGTTCTCCACTACTTACCCAATCTGCCAGCTAGCATCACACCTGATTGTGGTTGCGCTGTTGCTGGAAAGGTTCTTTACACCTGTACCCTGATAATCTAAGCACATTGTCAACACCCAGCATCTCACAACACAAGAAGGATCATGAAGTGTCTGCTGAGAGACTCCCCTCTTACACTATGGACTCTTACACTGAACATTACTGAACGATAGGAGCTAATATAGCAATAAAACTGAGAAAAATTGTAAAGTGATGGGGTTAAAAATGATCTTTATTGTGTAAACATGACTAGGGGATAAAAATTTGAGAACTTTCTTTAACCCGTTCACGACCTGTGACGTAATAGCACGTCACGGGTCGGCCGCGGGTGCATGGAGAGGGCTCAGGCGCTGTCAGCACATTGTAATGTAAAATCCCCATATACTGCCATACAGTAGTATGGCAGTATATGATCGGATCGTACAGACAACCTAGGGTTAAAGTACCCTAGGGAGTCTGGAAAATAGTAAATATAAAAATAAAAAAAAGTTTTTAAAAAAAAGAATTATAATAAAAAATCCTAAAAACTCAAATCACCCCCCTTTCCCTAGAACTGATCTAAATATAAATAAACAGTAAAAATCATAAACACATTAGGTATCGCCGCGTCCGAAAATGCCCGATCTATCAAAAAATGATAACAGTTTTTCACTGCGTTTAATCCCGTAACGGAAAATCGTGTCCAAAGTCGAAAATGGCACTTTTTTGTCAATTTTTAAAAAATTAAAAATTCTATAAAAAGTGATCACAAGGTCGTACAGTCCTAAAATCGATAACATTGTAAACGTCATCAAAATCCGCAAAAAACGACACCACCCACAGCTCTGTACACCAAAGTATAAAAAAGTTATTAGCGCCAGAAGATGGCAAAATCCCCCCCAATTTTTTTGTACAGGAGGTTTTAATTTTTTTTAAATGTATAATAACATTATAAAACCTATATAAATTTGGTATCCCCGTAATCGTACCGACCCAAAGAATAAAGTAGACTTGTCATTTGGGGCGCACAGTGAAATCCGTAAGATCCAAGCCCACAAGAAAACGGCACAAATGCATTTTTTTACCAATTTCACTGCATTTGGAATTTTTTTACCGCTTCCCAGTACACGGCATGGAATAATAAATACCATCTCTATGAAGTGTAATTTGTCACGCAGAAAACAAGCCGTCACACAGCTCTGGACATGGAAAAATAAAAAAGTTATGGGTTTTTGATCATGTGGAGTCAAAAATGAAAATGAAAAAACAAAAAAGGGCCAGGTCCTGAAAGGATTAATGGGCAAACACCTTTAAACATAGAACCACTGCTAGTGCAGCAAACTGTAAAAAAGCAAAAAAAAAAGCAAAAAAATCTCATAGTCAAACCTCCCCCCCCCACTCCTCTTGGTATATATGGTTGTGTTTTTTTCACTCTCCTTGCAATTATTTTAAAAATAATCCCAGGCACTGCTAAAAGATTTATTAAAGGGCCAAGGCCACTTTAATAAATTTTAACAGTACACCAAAAGCAGTCATAGAAATATCGCAATGAGCCGGCCAAATGGTAAATAACCCCACAATAAGATTAAAAAAAGAAGAAAGTTACAGATAAATTTGACTACAGTAACACAATGCTATAAAATAAAAAATACATTTTGATAACATAAAAAAGCAAAAAAGGTGAGAAAATGTACATATAATACCATACCCAACTGTATTTAATGTATACAATATATGATCATAATAAAGTTCATAAATCTAGATGAAAATGTAAAGAAATATAATATATGAAAGGCCTTGTTTTTATTGAAATATTAATGGCATTATTGTAATACTGCACAAGAGGCAAGTTTACAGTAAGTGGCCATTTACTGTACCATGTGACCTTCTATATCAATCAATGAATCAGGATCTGTTTAGAAGTAAAGTCAATAATGTTGTTTTACTGTAAGTGGCATATATTTTTTGCAAAAATAGAATTAAAATCTTTCTTTAGTAGCCTTAATTATAGTGTCTGGACTACAAGGTAGTTGTCATGGGTGCCCCCGCAATCCATGTCACGCCCGTACCCCTCTCCGAACTTACCTCTCCACGCTCCTGCTCCCATCCAGCCTAGGCTCCACACGTGCGCACCAGCACTCGGGGATTTAAAGGGCCAGCGCACAGGTGATCACCGCTGGTCACTTCCGGCATTGCTATTTAATCCGGCGGCTCCCTTCATTCTCCACTGGATCTTCAAGCCATTCCTGTGACATGAAAGCCCCTCTGTGTTCCAGTGTTCCTGCGTTCCAGGTCCTGGTCCTGTGTTCCCGTGTTCCTTGTCCCGTGTTCCCGTGATCCTGTTCCAGTGTTCCTTCCAGCAGCAAGACCATCCCTCTTTGCAGTGAGCTCTGGTGAAGACCAAGTGCCACTTAGACTCCGGTCCCAGGTGTTGGCTAGTACCATCTCCCGCAGTGGTCCAGAGGGTCCACAGACACAGAATCCTGACAGTAGTATTGCAGGTATCCACAGTACACCCAAGAGGGATAATGGGATATAGACCAATACATAAGAATCTGTAGGTCATTGCACAACCATTATGTTCTTAAATATACAGTACATACTCAGAAGTGCTGAATTGCTCACATTGGTCTATGTCTACTTTATGTTTTCACAACATAAATCAAATGGGTTGTCCATTTTCAGCATTGATGATAATGAAATATACACTACACTATACATTATATATCAATTCCTTCCTGTTTTCTAGATCTCTACTTGCCGTCATTCTGTAGGAAGCTACTATGTTTACGTGCAGTGGATAGAAATCTGTCCATGCTCGTTAGTGTCACAGAGTGTAATCAGAGCTGTGTATTATGACGGGCCATGCACCTGTGTGACATCACATGACCACATAAACAATTAAGCTTCCTATGGAATGTCAGGAAGAAGAGATATATGGAGCTGTGAAGAATTGATACAGAAAGTATATAGGAAAATTGTATAACTTTTCATCATTCAAACTGTAACATTTACTTGCAACAACTGGACAAGCCCTTTAACCGCTTGCTTATTGCTATATGACATCATACAACAGTATGGGCTTTATGCAAAGGGCTCACGGGCTGAGACCTCTTCATACACGTCAGGTGTAAGCTGGTAACTGCCACAGGCTGTGCTGGGCGTCACCGATGGGTGCTGCCATCTTGGATGGACGATCAGCAAACAAGAGATTATCCAAGTAGATGCAATAATTTCCGCAGACAGAATGGGAATACACACAACTAACTCCTCCATAGAGATTTATCGCCCTTTGAGACACTATGCCCATCGCGGGGGGTGGGGGAGGGCGGCAGTTTATGGCCAATATCTCGACAATTTAGCTCAGGGTTCCCCAAACTACGGCCCGCGGGCCACATGCGGCCCGTGGACCGTTTCGATCCGGCCCCTTACGCTTGCCGGGCCCCCGCGGCCGGGCAGGAGCCTCCGTCCGTCCGGACAGGAAGCTCCTGCCCGTCACTGTATAGTGCTCGATGTGGACGGCCGCTCGAGCACTATTACTGGAGCGATGTGGCCGGAAGACAACCCCGGCGCACATCGCTCCATGAACTAGGATGCGCGGCCGCGTGATGACGTCAGAAGTGTCTGCGCTGTGATATGTGCCACAAATTAGGGGGCGGGTCAGTCGGTCCGACTGATTCGGGTCGAACGCCGTATTTAACTTTAAAATTGTGTCGCAAGATACACCACAAAAAAGATGGTGAACTCTGTCGGACCTGTGCAGGGAAGCAACACATTCATGATTTCATGCGCATGATCTTAGTGAATGGAGCGTTATAGATGGACAATGCACTTTCAGTAAACTCGAGCGGCATTGTAAGTAAGTAAGGTTTGGTCGAAGCAGAGTGGGTTTTCGGGCCAAATGCTCTTAAATTTTGAGACACTTTATCCTTACCCTGTTGAGTGCTGTACTAGTGAGCAATTCCAGCTGCAGTGTTAAAACAATTACCTACGGAGATTCTCCTCAATATCCTGTCCTCTCATGCATTTGTCTTTTGAGCGCAATCAGCCTTCTTGGGGGACTGAACTGTAAAGATGCAATATTCTAGAAATCCAGACTTGGAACGACCAACTTCTTTTGCTACGACCGAAAGGGTTACCGTTTTGGCCTTCATCTGGACAACCTGCTACTGGAGGGTTTCAGCCACTTTGGAATGGCACTCTGTTTTTGCAACGTGATGGAAGACTGGAAAGTTAGACTGACAGTTAAATAGAGGTTGTCAGATAATGACGGAAATTGGCATGAGGTTCCAGATTAACACCAATAACTTGCAGGTATCTGAAAGTATTCTCCAATTTTGATTGGTATTCTTTTACAATTATCTCATTTAGATTTTTATTCTGTGCTTTAGAATCTATACAATTAATTAAATAAAGCTTAAAATATTAGTGTTAGGATATATACAGATTATATATTCAGGACTACACAGTGACCTTGACAGTTAGAAAATTGAAATATATAGCGCTCTTATTTTCTGATGGCCCTTATCTTCCATGGGTTTTGTGAATAATGGGGCAGATTTACTTACCCGGCCCTGTTGCGATCCCGCAGTGCGTTGTCCGACGAGGATTCGGGTCTGCCGTGATTGACTAAGATCGTGTACCCGAGTTCCTGCATCCGTCGCTTCTGCGCCGAGGTCCGCCAGAGTTCACCTGCTTCTTCCCAGTGCTTGTAAGTGCTTGTCTTGCGACACAGTTCTAAATGTAAAATCTTGCGCGTTGTCCGAATCCGTCGGGTTGTCCTCTGTGTCCTTCTCTTTTCCAAGAAATGTAGAATGTAAGTCACTTGCTTACCCAATATATTTCTTATTTGTTAGATGTGTACAAAAGTGGCTCTGTTGCTTCAAGTGCACAAAAAAATGTTTATGTTCTCAAGAATTGCTTTTTTTTATAATTATTTTATATTGTGTTAATCTCAAATGAACTGTTATGCTTCTATCACAGCAAGCATATATCTGTAATAGTTAACTACTAGAAAGAGAATATTCATAAAAAGTATTGTCTTTAATATTGAATAACATGACATTTATTTACTGAAACTGGACCATCCTTTTAACTCTTGTGTATATGGTATGGCCTTGCCTTCTTTCTAGCTAGCTTTTGTCTTCAGTGCTATTTTGATTCCCATATGGGATTTTTGTGATGTGGAGTAATGATCCCTGCTTATATCTATGACATATGCTTTTAATATACCATGAAAGTGAATGATGGAAATATCCCTTTAAGTATAACTATGTTTCATATCCCTGCCACTACATTGGGGATCAAAATTAGAGAAGAACGCACAATTTCCTAAATGTCAAGGTAATTGTTTAGTCCTATTTGAATATGGCCTAACATGAGTAAAATAGCAGTATTTTAACCCCTTAAGGAAGCAGGTTTTTTTCGCTAATTTCTTGCTCTCCACCTTCAATAATCCACTACTTTTTAATTTTTACATGTACAGAGCAGTGTGAGGGCTTGTTTTGTGCGTAACAAATTTTACTTTCCCGTGATGTTATTTATTATAACATGCCATGTACTGGGAAGCAGGAAAAAAATTCCAAATGTGGAAAAATTTAAAAAACCCACATGTGCGTCACGTTCTTGTGGGCTCAGTTTTTACAACTTTCACTCTGTGCTCCAAATAACACCTCTACTTAATTATTTGGTTCGGTACGACCGCGGTGATACCAAGTTTATACAGGTTTTATTGCGTTTTAATACATTTAAAAAAATTAAACGAATGTACGAAAAAGGAAGAAAAAATTCTTCTAACGTCTTCTAAAGCTAATAACTTTTTCATACTTTGATGTACGGAGCTGTGTTAGCTGTCATTTTTTGCTAAATGAGCCGACGTTTTCATTGATACCATTTTGAGGAGTTTGCGACATTTTGATCACTTTTCATTAAATTTTTTATGTCATGTAAAAAGGTGTAAAAGTCTCATTTCGGACATTTGGGTGCCATTTCCCGTTTCAGAGGTCACCGCCGGTTATAACTGTTTTTATATTTTGATAGATCAGGCATTTTGGGATGCGGCGATACCTAATGTGTTTGTGATTTTTACATTTTTTTTTATATTTTATATCAGTTCTAGGGAAAGGGGGGTGATTTGAATTTTAAAAATTATTAAAATTATACATTTTTTAAACTTTTTCTTTTCTTTTTTTTCACAATTTCTTTGGCCCTCTAGGGTACAGTAACCCTAGATAGTCAAATCGTTCCTACCATATACTGCAATACTTCTGTATTGCAGTATATGGAGTTTTTGCATATGATTCATTACCACGATGTTATGATAGCAATATGCAGCAAAGCCAATATCTGTATGAAGAGGGCTCAGCCCGTGAGCCCTCTTCATAACCCTTCATAGCTCTGCGGCGGATATATCCATCGCAGAGCGTGAAGGGGTTAAAGAAAATCTACCAGATCTCAGCAGATATTCCATGATTTCTTTGTGCTATGAGATGAGATGCCGTTTTCTCACAATGCGCTTACATTGTATAGGGTATATCTACACTTTCATTTAGCTTATAAACATTCTACTAGTGTCTGAAATGTAGAAAAAGGGAGATGAGACAGATCAGAGATGATGAAATCCATGAGATATAAAACATAATGACATTCTCAGGTCTGCTAACTCACCTAATCATTAAAACACACAGTCAGCTCTGCTATTAAGACCTTATCTGTCTGTAGCTTGTAGAGTAAGTCTCTGCAGGCTGCTTGCTGGCAGGAAGTGCCTGTGTCAGGGCTGGTCTTGTAATGCGGAGGGAGGAGCTGGAGGCAGAAAGCACTGCAGTGTGCAGACAAGAGAAGCTATTCATGAGCAGAATCTGACCGTAGTCAGAAGATTTACAGTCGTATCCAGGGACAACCAAAATTGTAAACACCAGAACTGAAAGAGACAGGTTGGAATTATATCTTTGGAATGCTGTAATTTTCTGAATTATAGAATGTGTTATTTTGTTATCCTGAGTATATGTATGAATCTTGTCTTTGTGGGAATACCCCTTTAAGGCTTAATGCAGCACAAATGGCAGCTAAATCACGGTACCATAAACTTCTATTGTGCACTTTCACATTGCAATAATAAATGAGTAAAACTTAAAACATTCCACCAAAAATTGTCTACCACTCAACATAAAACACTTTGAAGGAAAATGCTAAAGAAATGTATACATTATTAGTCACGGGCGACAGCGCTAGAGGAAAAATCCACAAAAATACTTCCAAAGAGTCCAAAGTAAATACATTTGTTCCTCTGCCTCAATGTTTACCTACAAATTTTGTAGGAACAGGTTAAGGCAGAGGAACAAAATTGGACTTTCACGGTGCAGTAAATATGGCTGTGGAGTTGGTAAGCCAAACCTCCTCAAATTCCCGAACTCTGACTCCAGCTCCACCAAAATGGTCACTGTCTCCACGACTCCTCTCATCCCAGTGGCTTATTCCTTTAATTTATAGCAGAGGAGCTTCACTCCAAAGCATGTAAATAAAGTGCGCAAGCCGCGCCAACAGGCCACATGCATTTTGTCAAACCATGAGTTACGGTCTGCACCCTGCTGACAGTCAGTGTCTAATTATCACTTCCATAACTGATGTAACACAATTGATGCAAGTGTTCATTGGTGCAGGAGGCCAGGTAGCGGTGAGTCCAGCTGAGAAGTCCTCATTGCTCCTGGGTACTCTTCTGCCGCTCTGCTTTGTGTCCTGACTCCTCAAACTGGTTGTATATATCAGGACCCAAAACAAGCCTTGAAATAGGCAAAGCTCCTGGTGCACGGCCAGGAATTGCACTTACTTGCCCTTTTATTCCAACTCCACCCCAAGTGGATGTGGAGGGGCGTGAAGTGGGTCAAAGCCAGACTACAGTAGGTCCTGCAGGTGCAGCACAGCTGCCTGCCAAGATTTATGAGGAGGCAGGAACCTCCTGGAAGGAGGTGGGGGGGGGGCAGATATTTCTTAATATGCTGGCAGCGTATGATTAATCTCCCCCATAATGTATATACTGGCATATGTAACACCTGTCATATTGAGTTCCACAAGGAAAAGGTTGCATTTCTATAGGATAAAATACATGTATGTGTAATGTGCTGTACTATATTCAGGGCACTGAGTGAATACTATGTTGTGGAACTTTCTTATGTAACAGTTATCTTCCTGCCCAGGTTCCTGCCATGCACATTATATATGGCTCATGTGGCTTCCTTTCTCATACCACTTGTCTGATGAAGGTTGAAGAAATGTTGTTTTCCTTTTTCAGTAATAAGAATGGTCAATTCAACACATTATAACCCCACACATGAGAGAAATGAGCTACACAGCAGAGAAATGACCTACAGAGTCATAGGGGTGGAGATAAGTACATCTTCATGGGACAAGAACATTATCATAAGCTACCTATAGCCACTGCATCTTAGACATGTGCTGATTTACTGGGGTTATGGGACATTAATTAAATTGGTAGGACGGAGGCCACATGTGCCGCTGTCACCGTACCGCTGCCAGGCGGCATAGCCGTCTATGGGAACGTATATCCCCCTTCCCCCCTCTTCTGCACTATGCCCAGGTTCAGGCCTGGGTGAGCATTCCTGTGCATAAGGCCTAACATGTTACAGTGTCCTGTTCTATTAGGACACAGTGTGGTTAAGGATGTATGGATATGAACATGTCCGGAAAGCTACTTCAAATACTTGGAGCATAAAACTAAAAACCAGCAGTGTAGGTTACTTTTCAGATGGATAACATTGCATGATATTCCATTCTGTATGATGTTACTGAACACTGTAATGGGATAGCCGTCATTGACAAGTATGCCATGTTGGACCCCAGCCTAAAAAGTAAGAGAAAGCAATTGTCTCATTGATTCCAATGGTTTACTGCATTGTCCTCCAAACAGCCAAAGCATTCACATGAATTATTACTAATCATTTTAAGACAGATTTCCTAATGAAGATGAACTCAAGGACACAGAGAGAGTTGGCAATGGGAAAACAGCTGATATCTCATTAAAACACACAATAATCAAAACCCTAAGGATTTCTATCTTTCTACAGAAATACATTTGCTGTAATGATTCTTAAGGAAACCGATATTGAAGGGCAAATGAGGTGAACAGCTCACAAGGACCACCATCAGTATATCTACTAAACAGGTTGTGACAAAGCAAATACGATAGTTTTCCATTTTTTGACTCCCTAATTTTTTTTAATGATTCTACTATAATATTCTGGGGCTTGTTGGAAAAGGGTTATACAGCAATGTTGCCTGTTGGGTGTAAATGCAGCTGAATAGCAGGAAATGATCAGTAACAAACTTCTTAGCAATGTGTGTCCCAGATGATTCCCATTTTATCAAACCCCCGTCTGATATACCCAAAAATATTGTAATCATACTGTAATTTAGTAACCAGTTTTTAAAGCTACTGTACTTTTACAATGTTTTTAATTACTAGAGAACTCTTTTAGAACAGTTTTGCATGGGTTTGAGTGTTGTACATAATATACAGTAGGTTTCCCTCAACATTACACAAGCCTCTAACTACAAAAGCTCAGCGGTGACAGCACGTCAACACCAATCCTCATCCGTTCCGGCCTTCGCTTACAGATCCTCCTGTTCTTAGGGACATGTGTCCCTATTTGCTTATCTGAGCTTATCTGAGTGTTTTGTCATAACATCTGATACATTATAACAATGAGATATGATCTGGTTACTCCTCTTGTTACTTCATAACCACAGACACCCAGGAGGGTGTGTTGTGCATTGCATCACTTGTGGCAGGCTTTTACATGTTAAATTTTAAGATTGTGTGCTGCCTTTCATATTACAACATGGTTTGCATTCAGTTTTACCATTATACATTATGGTCAACAATCTTTGATGGACATCTAATATCAAAGTCTTGTGTAAAGCAGCAACTGAAGGACCAGGGTCTATTCAGCAAATACACCTCATCCTCCATACAGTAAACATATATCCTGCACTGTACAGTACATGTTTAAAACATGGGCCAATCCGGGTGAATGCACTTTCCCAGGCAGTATATTGCATCAGTACAGGTGGTCCCAGGGTTACGAACATGATAGGTTCTGCAGGTTTGTTGATTTTGCATGTAAGCTGGAACTGTATACTTTATAATTGTAGCTCCAGGCAAATTTTTTGGGTCTCTTTGACAATTGGATTTTTTTGTCATAAGAACCAGGATTAACAATAAAACTTAATTACAGACACCTTTGATAACCGTTACAGCTGTTTATTGTACCGTAGGACTGTATAGTAAATATACCAAAATTCAGAGGTCCGTTTGTATCTAGGGGTCATCTGTAAGTTGGCTGTTCTGAAGTAGGGGACCGCCTGTATTTGGGAGTGAAACAGAGAAAAAGTATCATTAATAGATTTGCAATTTTTCCATATTCTGGAACCCCTAGGTTTGGTCTTCAAATACTGTTGCAAAATACTGGCACATTCTGCTATGCGAAAGTACCCTACTATGTGCAGTTTGCCTGTGGTGTATGCAGAATGCGACAGATCAAATCTGGTGCACAGTCTTCATTAATAAGGTTCACCCTGAACTGCTCAGGAAGTGTGCACCAACTTTTTTTTACATAGAGCATGCAACACATTTCTGTCAAGTCACAGTAATAAATCTGGTGCACGGCTCGACTCTGCACCGCAACTTCCCTTTAGGTGCAGAATTTTGTGGCGTGGCGGACACAAAGCAGCCAGCACACAAAACTGGGGCATACACTTTATAAATACATGTGCTAGAAGTTTACACATTCCTTTTAGTGGAAAGTCAGACGGAAAACTGGCGCAAACACTTTAAAAAATGTGGGTTATTGCGTTCTGCTTCTAGTTCATTATGGAAATGAGTGTAGATGAGTGGTGACAACACTGAGAGTTGCACCACTGATGAAACTTCTCGTATATAACAACATAAACAGCTGCTTACCACATATACTATTTCCCTCACATTTGTTGTGTAATTTGTGTGTAAGACAAGTACTAGCATGTTTTCTTTTTGTTTTACTAAACGTTTTTGGGCATATTTTTGTTGCCATACAGTTGTTTCATTGGTGTTAATAGTGACTCATCGCTGCGTAATATGTATTGGATATGTGTTTACGTGTATGTGAAATTACTGTATATATATATATATATATATATATATATATATATATATATATATATATATATAATATCAATCCATCAATCTAAGGCTTATCTATTCTAACATACGGTCACTAACTTCTACTTTTTAATAAGCCATTCAAGTTGGCAGCGGACCATCTTCATAATAAATACTTTTAGTATTTTTAGTCATGTAGGGAGAGTTATCAGGGCTTGTAGGGTAGTTTTCTCACGTAAATGCCATGAAACAACCACAATTCCTAGCAATCTGTTATTGTAATTGCAATTATTTCCCCTTTTATGTTACCTCTATGACAAGGAGGGAGGGGGGGGGGGTGGCGCAAGCTAGTTGTTTTATTTCGGGAACAATGCAGTTTACAGTTGCATATATTCCTTACTCAGAATTCTCAGTAGAGCATGCATGACCTTTAAAGGGGTATTCCCACGAAGACAAGTTTCTTATATGTACTCACAATAACAAAATAACACATTCTCTAATTCAATGTTATTACCAAAAATACAGCATTTCACAGATATAAGTCCAAACTGTCTCTATCAGGCCTGGTGTACACAATATAAATTGCCCCTTGAACACGACCCTGGTTCTTCTGACTTTAGGGTCGGCTTCCATCTTGCCTGAGGCTTCACAGAGATTGTCTCTCCCTGTTCTCTGCCTCTAATCCCTCCCCTTGCATTCCAGGACAGAGCTCACTGATTCACACACACTGACTTCCTGCCAGCATATATACAGCCTGAGTATACAAGCTACAGGCTGATAAGTTCTTTATCCAGGGAGGGGGAGACAGGCACTGCAGATCTCATAGTTTGTGTATGTAGCTGACATGTAGCAAGAGCTGGAGTGTGTCATTGTAATAGGCATCTCATTATCTCTCATCTGTCTCTATGTTGTCAGATAAGAGTGAATGTTCAGAAGCTAAATAAGTGTATATAAACATGTACCCTGATAATCTAACCACATTAGAATTTGATTCATGGGCAAACCCCTTTAAGACTCTGTACACCTTCAAAGGCAGTCTCCTTAAAGGGTTTGTATGCTTTTAGCAAATAATTGATATTGTTACTATAATGTTGAATACTTTCTGTATCAATTCCTCACTGTTTCCTAGATCTCTGCTTTGTGTCATTCTATAGGAAGCTTCATTGTTTACTTCATTATAACACACAGCTCTGATTTATCTCTGTGACAACGAGCCGTGCACCTGAACATGGACCAGTTTATATGCACAGGAAGTTAATAATGAAGTTTCCTAGGATGACAGCAAGCAGAGATCTAAAAGACAGGGATTGATACAAAGTATATTGGAATATTAATAAGTTAGTAGTAGCCCTAGTAACTAAATTATTCAAACCTTACAAGGGGTGGCTGGCAGATCCTTTTGTAAATATAGTTTTCTAGATGTTAAAGGAAATCTGCCACGATAAACCAGGGGCACTTACCACATGACTGTAGCAATCTTAGATCTGTTATTCATGGCCTTCTCCATTCTAAAATCATTGTTTAACATTATGCTAATAACCTCAGGGGCTACCCTAGCCCCCCTGTGATCTGGCTTTACAGGCTATTGCACTGTGTCACCCTCTCCCCTTGCTTCCTGCTGAGGGAAGAGGAGAGTGTGAGACAGTGTAATAGCCTCTAAAGCCAGGTCACAGGGGGGCTAGGGTAGCCCCTCAGACTCAAAAACATAATTATAAAAGTTTATTTTAGGCCACGGTCAACAAATATAAGAAGATTACCAAATCCACTGTATAAGGAAGTGTCCCTAGTTTATCATGCTTGATTTTGCTTGTAGATTTTTTTTTATAATGATAACAGCCCATAATTGAAAATTTTTCTTATTTGTACTATATGCAGACTGTGACATTCCCCTTATTTTAGTTCTCAGTATTGATTCTTTTATTATTATACTTTAAATGCTGTCTACATAACATTAGCGGCCTCCAGAACAGACATCCGTACTCGCGTCAGCAGTGCTCACACTCTCGGAGAGAGCTAAGTCAATGGCTGCCATTAATATTCATTGCAAGCTGTCACACTTGGCCTCCTGTTTTGAGGATGTGCAGCACAGAACCATAGATTGAGCTTGTGAATGATGTATTGTTGCTAAGGGTAGAAATAAATGACTTTGTAGAACCCCCAGCATTATTAGATTGTTTATATGTTTCTGGAAAAACACAATGGTATGAAAGGTGAAATATTCTAAGTATGACATTTCTAGCATAGGCTGGGAACAGTAAGCAATGAAAAATGTACTTAGTCATGCTTAGGATATTTCAGGCTTCTTATTTTTAGAATGTTTATATGTGAGAAGCTGAACATTGCCAGCCCTCATTACAGATCTTCAGTTTACTCCTCTGCTAGGACCAGTTCTATACTGCCTATAATACCATGGCATTAAGCAGAGGTTCACAAACTTTTTGGCCCAAGAACTCCATTTTCATACTTCTCATCCTCAGGGGCTACCTTAGTAACCGGCACCCTAGTGACACCAAAGACCTGTGGGATCCGTGCAGGAGGCCACTGCACAAGCAGCCGGGATCACAATAGTTACGATCCCAGGCTGTTTAACCCTTTAGGCGCCGTGGTCAAACATGACCTCAGCACCTTAAGCACCCACCCACCCACCTCTTCAGGCAGTGATCAGCACCCTTGCCCCGAGTATAGGGGTGCTGATCGTCTCCATGGCAGCCCCGGGTCCGGTGAGCTGCCTTACATGACTGCCTGCTGTGTCGGACCCAGCAGTACAGCTATGAGCCAATGCATTTGCATAGGCTGATTGTTGTACTATACTGCCATACATCAGTATGACAGTGTATTAATCTGAACAAGTGATCAGATGAACGTTCTGTAAGAAAAAAGTTATAACTGTATATCGGGACACAAGCAGATTTGAAAAAATGAGTCCTAAAGGTGGAAATGAGCTGACTCCTTAAGTGGTTATATATGCCTCTATAACTCTGAGACCCTAGAGCAGATAAATCTTATAATGAAGATTAGAACCCATATTCGACAAAGAAAAATAATAGATACCACCAGAGCAGGCACAAATAATAATGGACGTATAAAAAGAAAAAATAACGAGACTCCTAGAACAGACAAAATAAATAGTATTGGAGACCCCATATCAGGCACTATGCTGCTGGATACTACCAGCATCAAGATTTAGAGCACAATGGCGACCAGAGCTGCGGGGGGATCCGGGAGTTGTGAGGATAGCTGACAAGAAGTAACTGTCCCAGGTCCCCTAGGGCTCTGTGTGCTTCTCTGCTCTGGTTCCCGATGCCAGTTAATAATACCAGCATCAGGACCCAGATCAGCAGAAAAGACCCAGTAGTAGTTCTTTCCTAATTACTCTCTGCTAATTGGGCTCCTGCCCTCTGTTTTCTTATACTGCTATTGCCTGGCAGGGGGGTGCAGGCGGCAACATAAGGCACTGCTCTCCACAGGTTGTGCACCCCTTGGTTTATATGGAGTCTACCAGCAGTTTTTGTCCATACAAAGGTGCAGACAGTATTAGGTAGCAGTGCTGGAGACATGTGTAAGCATACCTTTGTGTATCTTGTTAGCAGCAGGAGGACTATGTAAAAAGCTATTATATTCCGGGGCGATATCAGGATGATCAAAATTGATGAAGGCTCCATAGCTCCTTTCTTCTACTGTAATATCTAACCAGAAGCATGCTATCAATCTGACTGGAGCATAACCCAGAGACCACACTGAAGAGTGGGGTAGCAGTTAGGGTATAGACAAAGAGTTGATATACACGCAGTCCCCGGGTTACATACAAGTTGGGTGTTTTTAAGTAGGGGCAGCCTGTACTGTAGTGTCAGGAGAGAGCTAAGATTACAGGTAGCCTTGCTTGTAGCATCTTTGTTGGCTTCTTCTGTGGCTTTCTATCTCCAGTGTCTTAGTGTGTTGCAGCTGCATTTCTACCCACCCATTTGTAAATGTTTCTGCCTTTTTTTTTTCTTTATAAATTGGATGCTTTCTATTAAAAAAAGCTATGTACCTTCCATAAAATCATTATATAATACAGTTTCCAAAAATAGCAAGACAATACATAAAAGTCATTTAACGTGAACTGTTAAACCAGGTGATATAGTTTAATGAAAACCTGCAAAAATGAACCTTGTGGCTTCCTTGTGATCTTCCTGACGTTTGCTTTGTGAGGGGTGGAGGATGGAGATCACATGTGAGAAGATGTGCTCTGTCGTAATAGCAAGACACAATTCTGCATCTATTTCAGAGTGAAACACATTTTATCAGGAAGGATAGAGCATGAGGGAGCCACATAAGTGGAGAGAGAATCGTTTCTCTGATTAAAAATATAACCATGTTTGTTTTATTCACCTGTACAATTCATTTATGAATTAAGTTGAAAAGTTAAATGGAATCTACCACCAGGATGAAGGATTGTAAACCAAGCACACTGACATGCTAGTATCTGCCCCCTCAGGTTGTATCTGTTCTTCTTTTATGATCTGATGCGCTGGTTTTTAAGAAAAAAGGCTTTAAAAAATTATGCAAATGAGTCATAGGGGCTCCAGGCTCCATTAACACCTATGTAGCCCGGAGTTTCTAAGGCTTGTTTGATTAATCTTAAAATACTTTTTTGTAAAAACCAGGGAATAAGAAGATAAAAGAAGAGCAGATCCTGCCAGACGAAGCACACACCAGTATGCCAGTGTACTTGGTTTACAATCCATCATCCTGGGGGTAGATTTCCTTTAAATTGTCAGTTTGCCAAGCAATTGTTAGTGGGTTGGCGTGTATCCAGTGATTGATCATAGTTATCTCTGTTTTAAAGGAAAGGTTTATAACCTTGGTCTATGTTTAACCTCAGTAACAATATACCTGAGAAGAGTGGTGGTACAAGTTACCAAGTCTCTAATGTACAATCGAATGGAAGAGAACAAAGAAGAATATTGTGCTGTGCCATGCTTTGCAGGGCATTTACTTAGTTTATACAAAGAAAATAACTGGAATAATTTGTGTGCTTGCCAGCGCTGACATACATGTTCTCCAGATAATATAATCAGTATAACGTGTCCTTAACTCACAGCCAAGGTCAAAGACACATATGATGTGACAATGCAGTTCTCCAGGTATGAGAGACGGCAGGATTTCAGCCTTCATAGGACCCCAAGGCATCATTATAATTGCTTGTTATTGAAGACTCTACTATCAGCATCTTACGTGAAGGTCCATCTCTGTCAGGAAAGTCTATAAGGCGTTATTAACCTTATTGCCACAGACTTACAGAAACACAAATTTTATAACTCATGTCAACATTTATCTGCCTCTATTTATATACAGTAGAATAAGATTAAAAAAAAGAATGGCAGCCAAAAAGATGTTAATATAGAAGGTGATTACAATTATCTGTGACTGTCCCACCTTGTTACAGTGATCATGTCATTGAGCTGCAGAGGTTAAGTTTTATAAAGCCGCCTGTGCACATGCACAAAACAACCACATAAGATTCACCTGTTGTCACTGTGCACATTGATGTGCTATTTGTTTCCAGACATATGGACCAGAAAATGACAAAGTGCGTGTTTTTTAGGTGGATCATGGGCCTGTAAAATAATTTAAAGTGCACATAGAAGCATTTAGAGGTGCAAGGGAACCTGTCACAGGCTTTGTCCCACCCAACCATCACTAGTGTATTGTAGGTGTAAGAATGTATACAGAACAGCACGATTATGATGCCGGAGCCCAGAGGTGCCCTGATAAAGCCCTGTACTAGTACTGTGTAATTAGCATAAATATAAAAATTGCATTTATAATGGATGGAGCATTCACATCCACTATATAATGGTATGCAAGAAATCTATATTCTTACACCTAAAGTGGAAAGTGGTTATGGTTAGTGGGAATGGGACAAAACCTGTGGCAGCTACCCTTTAAGAATTGGTCAGATACTTCTATCACCTATATAAACCTATCTGTATGACCAACTTATTTGCTTTAAACATTGTGTTAGACTTTTAGTTTTGCTATTATTTGATACGCAGCAAGGATATTACCAGTGTAACATTTTTAAAGCAGAAGGCCCTTGTTCTTATATTTGCTTTGTAGCATAGGCCTGTCCCTTGTTAACTAATTGTTCCTTGGAGTGCGTTCATGTATATGTCTTTTTAATGAGGTAAGGCCCTATTTCATTGTTTCTTTATGCTGCCTTTTCCTGTCCTTGGAATTTATCACATTCACCTTTGACTTCGATCTGTGACCTACATAACCAGACAATCAGTAGTGGAGGGAGAACTTGAGGATTATAATAATGGCTGAAAGCTTGGAAAGACTTTTTTTGCTCCTCCTTCCATTCTCTACACAGGAGTGTGGACTCTTGGCCGAGCAAAGGAGAGAGTGTGTGTTTCTTTCAAATAAAAAGGAGCCAGGAGGAAAAGTAGGAAACGGTGAACAAAGCAACATCCTGAAAGTAATTAAGTCCGGAAGAACAGTAGTATTTTTCTTCTTTGCTAATTCATAGCGGATTGATAAACTGGGACATATTAACTGTATTCACACTGTCGCATTCACTTTGCGAGTTCGCATTGCTGCTTTAGTTAAGCTTGAAAAAACAGCCCAAAATCTGCTTTAAATGCTTGCTTTTTTATTCATTTTTGAGCTTCTTTAGGACGGGTTGTCTATTGGCTGCTTAGGCCCATTCATAAAACAGCTTGAAGTCATGAAACCTTGGATAGCAACAATGGCAAAATCAGCATTGTGTCTGGGTAAAATAATGGGGTCTACAACAATTGTGCTGAAAGTTTGCTTTAATAATTTTAATATTTCTGGGGCTGCCACTCCCTATATCAAATAGATGGCCATGGGATAGGCCCAGTGTCAAAAGGTTTGGACCTCTTGGAGTATAATTGGAAACTCAAAAAGCATGTTGGACTAATACAGAACCTCCACGCTCAGCCCTTACACCCAGATGTGTTTTTTCTACCAGTTCATAGGTATTTTACAGCTTCTTCAACTTTTTAACTACCATACGTCATAAATATTTTAAACCTTATATATATCCAATTTGATAATTCTATACCCTTTTTTATTAAAATAGGTGAGAATTTTAGGGAAAGAAGGTTGTGATAGAAAGGGTACCCGCACACGGTTATGATTACCTGAGGATTTTCCTTCACCGTATAATACAGTAGCATTTTAGTGTATGAAATTGTTGGCATTCACATACACACAATTCGAAAAAAAAATCTGCAACAAAATAGGTTTTTTCCCCCATTTTTCATCTGCAGCAAACAAGCGACCTGTCACTTATGATTGTGGAGCGTGCATCAGCATTTGTAGTGATTGTTTCTGATGCTTATTGAATGGCTGTGGGATTACCACTGCTATACATCATGCAGCCATTCCTCTACATTAGTAATACCTACTCTAGTGTTTTTAGGATCTCCTCCTTCTTTGGATGGTAGTTGATACTATACTGTAGCTGCATGGAGCAAATAGCTGATTTGATGATTTGCTAGCCCATATAATACAAAGGGTGGATCAATTCAGTTCAAGAATTCACCACGTTACGGTTCTGGGTAATAACTCTCTTGCTTTAGCCAGCCTGAACAATACTTATACAGAACAGTATTATTTTATCTGTAACCAAAGATACTAGGTAAGTGTATTATGCAGTCCAGCGAGAAGAGCTTTCACAGGTTTCTAGCAACTGGTTATAATCTGTTAAGAGAAATATGCTAGCAAAGGTTTTGGTTGTGTCCTAGCTTGCTTTTCTGACTTCAGCTCAAACATCTGTCAAAGATTTGGACCACAGTCCACATAAATTTGCAATGGGAGCTGTCACGTTCTGCTGGTGTGTGTGTGTCAAATTGATGGGAAAACCTGATTAAATTTGGTGAAATAATATACAAATAGAAATCTAATAACCATTTTAGAAACCAAAGCTTTTTGATTTTTTAAAATCAACAATAAAAATTTATTAAAGGGCATTTGGAAATACAATGCACACAATGGGGCTTATTTACTAAGGGTCGCGGATCGCATTTTCGTTGTACTGTTCACTGTTTTCGGGATTTGCGCAGCTTTGACAGATATTAAATGGGGTTGCGATGGGATTGTGTTGCACGCCATCAGATTTTAGCTGCGCTGGCTTTCATGTGACAGAAATTGTGGGACGTGCTGTTGGACGATCCGACTGATTCGGACTGAGCACAGGATTTAACTTTCAAATTGTGTCGCAATCCAATGCGAACTCTGGCCGACCTGAGTGGGGAAGCGAAACATTCATGATATCGGGCACACAATCTTAGTGAAACGCGGCACAGTGCATTATCGTCGGACAATGCACTTTCGTGAAGTCCACGGGACTGGATAAGTAAATGTGCCCCAATGAGTACAGCACCTAAATGGTGGTCTCGCAGGATCCCACATATAGGAGGAGAGAAAAAAAAAAAAGGGAAACAGCATATAATTATACAGTATGCATACTAGTTACCATAGACGGTTGGTCTCCACAGTAAGAAAAGAACATGTAGAATCATCCAACATGTTTATAGTCAAAGATGTGCAAAGTGCTCTGTATAACAATGGGTTCAAATAAAGTGGCACATGCCCTCGTAACAATAAACAAAGAACCCAACCACACGCCTGCAAGAAACCAAAGGTTTTTAAAACAATATGGTCTTGTCAGCTCAATGAAGTAGGCATTTTCTATCATGTGTAAAAACGAACAAAGAAAAATGTTCTTATGTACAGTAAATAAGGAAAAAATGATGGGTGTCAAATTCATAGACTTTTAAACTCGTGTCTTAACAAGGAAAAACGCTGATCAGTATTCATGATGTTTCATTTACGCTCCCTGATGTATACACTGGCTTAATGTTGGCCACTGCCTGGCAACACAGTGTAGGAGCACTACTCCTATGTGACTGAGGTTGTTATGTAGTAGTAATGCTGGTACAGACTCATGACTTAACACTTGCACTTCCACAGCCTTGGGGGAAGATGGGCACTGGTACAAAATAGGGCCTTCAAAAGATTGGTCTGGAAAATATATTTCATATAGAGCTATCCCTTTTTCACCACCATACACTATTTTAAGCTAAGCACACTTACATGTCCGTGTGTGCCTGCTGATCTAGGATCTCATTTTGATTATTTTTTACAGAAATTACAGGTTTATATGCAAATTAGGCTGTGGGGCTACCATGTACATCACTGTTCCATTTGCCTATAATAGTATACGCCTCTTGCAGGTGTTTATGTCCTCCTCCCCTTCACCTGTCCGAGAGCCAGTAGTGTAATTTGGGTCATAGGAATTTGCACAGATGTGTGGACGGTATCCTTATTGTGCATCTTCACCGAAAAAACGGACAACATATACTCAAGAATTCTTGAGAGTTGGCTTACAAGTTGGCTTACAAGTTGGCTTGAGAGTACCGGCTATTGGGCAGGAGAAGGGACGATAGGACGAAGACATAAATGCCTGCAAGAGCCTTGCATAATAAGAGGCAGACAGATCAAGAAGGGGCTACTGCAGTGGTCGCATTAACGCATGTGCAAGCATCATAGGTGCTTGAAAAGGCATTATAACTCTTTGAGCGGAGCACTTTCAGTGCAGGCTGCCGATGCTCCAGGCACATGATCAGCTCTGAGCTGCTTTAGTTAAAGAGTTTCGCCCATGTCTTTCTGATCAGCACACAAAGCCATCTGCAGAATCGAACTGTCAGTGTGAAAGCCCTATTCTATACTGTCAATAATATAATGTATATTATCAGTCCCCTGTTCCAACGTCCCCCGAATAACGTGTTCAGTATGCACGCTGTCCTCCTAAAAGCCAGGGTTAGGAGGTCCGATTGGTAATGTCACTGGGATTTCTGGAGCAGAAGGGGTTCCCAGACATCCAGGAAAGAGGCTATGTGCATCTTTGCATGTGTGTATATAGATCAATAATAATAGTGATCCAATGTTCTGTTATCATCACTGTTATATGTGATCTATATATGGAAACAGCAGTGAAAAAATACATGATATATAAATATATGACGTGTGCCCTGCTAACCGATGCCACAGGTAAAAAGTAAAAGAAAACTTTTTACCAAGTTGCCGCTTGGTCTTAGGGGTCTGCAGCCACTGCATGTTGTGGGGGACTGTGGCAACAGTGACTACAATGCCCACAGGGTCTGTGGTGGCAGCCAATCTCTAGTGATTTTTTGCTGCACTAATGTTTAATGCATGATGATAGATGACTACTACTGCCTAGATTGGCTATTTAAGCTCAGAAAATCTGGCACTGATTATTTTCTTGCATAAATTTTCTTTTAACATTTAAACAATTTCTTATTTGTATTACAGAAAATGTCATACTGCTCGTCTACTAAAAATACTTAAAAATAATAAAAGGAGTATTTTTACACTTCTGAAAAAGATGTAGTACAATCTCTGGGCTACTGTGATGTGTACAGTTGCCCCTGAGCCTAATTTGCATATTTTAAAAACTCTAATATCTGCTATTAGCAATGATTTCTGGGGTAATGAATATAGGATCCTGGATCAGCAGGCGTACGCAGACATGAAAGTGTGCTTAGCTTTAAATACCAGTAAGTGTATGGTAGTGGTAGAAAACAAATACGCCAACAAGATGCTTTTTTCCCACCCAAAGATAATGGCCATGTATCCTCAGACTGATGACCCATAAGCTGAGTCATATCCATCAGATACAGAAGTCACATGGTATTGATACAAATAAATATAAATAGTGCATTCAGATAAAAAACCCTCAATGTCCTTGTCTCCATAAATAGGCTGATGAATTGGCAGAAAAAGGGAAACAGAGGCCATTATATTAAATATGCAGTGAGCATCAATAGGCTGTTTGGACGACTAATGCTTCTGAATGCCTCTTGGAACACAGACGGATCGTCATTCATCAACTTTACTAAACAATCAAAATAATTGAATGTAGAAGAATTTACTTCTGCTGGTGGATTCTGATCCAGAAGGTCCCTAAGCTGCCATTTCTTTTTAAGTATCAATTGCTTTTGCTTATAACAACTTGTGTTCTAAACTCGGTGAAGGTCCAGAGTGTATGGCCAGCAATCAGTTACATCTTTTCTAGCTGTTAAGGTGGGCATTACACTGATGGCATGCCTTAAGGGATTTGTTAATCCCACCTAAAAGGTGATCTAGAGAGATTGGGGGTTATTTATCATATGTTGGTGTTAATACACGCCGTATGATAGTGTCAAAGCCCGATACATCAAGAGGCTCCTGTCTCTTTATGTATCTGGTAGCTGGCTAAACAGAGTTTACTTCTACTCCAGGTTCTACCTGGCATACAATTAATCTGCAGCATGCAAACTTTCACTATTGAAAGTTTGTAGGCTGTAGTTTGTGCACAGGCCAGCGCACTCTGCCACTAGCCTCACCCCCCTTGGCGGGGAGCTGGCGGAGAGGGGGAAATAAGCACAAGGTCTACCAAATCACTACTATTTGTGATTATTTTCAGGGCCTCTACGCCAGTTTTCGGTCGCAGAAAACCCCATTATTTCTAGATGAAGCTTCTGCCTGCCGCTGGGGATAGTACATTTTACATCTTCATCTACTGTAGTAATGCAGTCATTGCAGTCATAGTGTAATTGACATGTTCCAATGGGTGATTTTTTTCCAAACAATAAGATGATTTACAATTTTAATCTCATATTACTATGTAAATCCTCATCTCTATAGGTTCTCTATGTTCTTTATTTTCTTATTCTTATTTCTATATGCCCCAGTTCTCTGTTGTCCTTCACCCTACTTACCTATATATTCCATACATACATGTTGTCTCCCACTGCCTTACACCCCCAGCTTTGTTTTGCACTATTTTCATTTCTCTGTACTTTTTGTCTCTATTTGTCCTTTATGAACAGCTTCCAGGAGCTTGAGGGAGGAGCTTCCAGCTCTGATGTTAGTTCCTTCTTTTCTGTCCCAGAGGGCAAAGATAATTTTGGTATTTTTATATCTGTGGAGGGCAGTTAGCTCTGATGTAAACTCCCATTCCTTTGTTAGCTCCGCCCATTTTTTTTTTTTTTGGGGGGGGGGTGATCAAATTCACTTGATTACTTGTACATCCCTTTTGGAATTTGGTAAGTATTTTTCTTACTTTTCTTCGGGAGAATAAAAGCCACATAAATCCGCTTATGAAGACAAACAATATAAGAGCCAGCTAAAGCTAGACATTAAATGTGAAAGGTATTTTTTGGGGCCCCACATGCATAACCTCAGCATATTGGTCTGCGGTGCCTATGTCCTGGTTTTCAAAATGGGAACGGAGTGGAGACTAGATGCTATGATGTCTTCCGTTCACTACACAAACAAAGAAATAGAGACTCTACTCAATTTATCCTCACATCATGGGGAAGCATAGCAGTACTGACTATCACGTGATCTTTTATAACACATACATCTTACAGTATATTATTGTACAGAGGTCATCACTGCAATGGTCATTAAAGAATTGTTATGTATCTTTTCCATGGATTAGTGATAATGTTACTGAGTTTTATGGTTCAGGTACAAAATATAAATGTTTCTGTAACAGATGTAATAATATATAATTCTTTTCTTATTTTTCTTCAGGAATTGGAAAAAATGTCATCTGTGACAGGACAGCAACCCCCCTTGACGCATTTCGAATGATGTCGGCCGCCCACTATTACCCAAAGCTAATGAGCATCATGGGAAATGTCTTGCGATTCCTGCCTGCATTTGTGAAGATGAAGCAGCTGATTCAGGAAGGATATGTGGGAGAACTTCAAGTGTGTGAGGTCCAGGTCCACAGTGGAAGTCTCCTGGGAAAGAAATACAACTGGAGCTGTGATGATCTCATGGGTGGTGGGGGACTGCATTCTGTTGGTAGCTACATTATAGATCTCTTGACTTTCTTAACCAACCAGAAGGCTGTAAAGGTCCATGGACTTCTGAAAACCTTTGTAAAGCAGACGGACCACATAAATGGAATCCGACAAATAACCAGTGATGATTTCTGCACATTTCAGATGGTCCTTGAAGGAGGGGTGTGCTGTACGGTTACTCTTAACTTTAATGTCCCCGGGGAGTTTAAACAAGATGTAATAGTTGTTGGGTCATCCGGTAGACTTATTGTAATGGGGACAGATCTCTATGGACAGAGAAATAGCTCCTCTGAACGGGAATTACTTTTAAAAGACTCCACACCCGTCAGTAATTCACTTTTGCCTGAAAAAGCTTTCAGCGACATTCCCTCCCCATACCTGCGAGGGACTATTAAAATGGTACAGGCTGTGCGGCAGGCATTTGAAGACCAGGAGGACAGAAGAACATGGGACGGCAGGCCCCTGACAATGGCCGCTACCTTTGATGACTGTCTTTATGCTCTTTGTGTAGTGGACACTATAAAAAAATCTAACCAGACTGGCGAATGGCAAAATATAGTCATTATGACAGAGGAGCCTGAGTTAAGCCCCGCTTACCTAATAAGTGAAGCTATGCGCAGGAGCCGGATGTCTTTGTACTGCTAGTAGTCCAGGAGGGCAGATAATGGTATTTGTATAACTCTGCTGTTCTATAAGGCAGTCATGTCTCTAGGCACATGATACAACACTGTGGTGTAATGGCATAATGGGCTTCTTTCTATTACTGCTGGAAAGAAACTGCATCTTCTCCCTCCACCCGCCAAGCTGTGAACATTTCTCAGAATGTATTTTACTGTAGGACAAATATCAACAATTACAGGTCATCATTTGCCATTGAGCTCTAGAAAAGTGATTGTTTCACATGTAGAAAATGTGAATGCCAGCTCAAAGGTATTGTCTATGATAGCAAGCGTGTGAGCCATTGTTTTCCAACCCCTCAAATATATGGTCAGCCATAGCGCTGCTCATAACATCTCTCATATTACTGTCCATGTAAGTAGTATACTGTTTAGGTTGTGTACTGCGCAATTGAATTGTAGTGTATAATTGTATGCATTACTACGGTGCTCTTCTGTACTATTAAATAGCTTCTAATAGCTTTCCATTAAGGTTATCCCAGGATAAGTTGTGACTCTCAGAACTTGCTGTAAGAGCCTGCATCCATGCCAAGCTCCCTATTAATGTAGTCAAAGTGTGTAGACCTATTATAAGTCGTCTAGACCTAGGATTCCTAGGGCTTTTTCACATATAACGTTTGCACTGATTATTTTTAATGTATTCATGTCGGTTTTTAATGGAATTTGAGTCCATAGCAAGAATAAAGACACAACTTATTTTTGCCTGTCATTTGGTGAAATCATTACAATGTAAGTCAACATCAAACTGATGCTATCAGTATGGAATTCATAAATTTGTGGAAACGAATATGTAAATAAGTCATTACTCTCCCTTAATATTAAGAATATTATATTCATGCTGCTCGCACTTAGCAACATTGTTCATATCTTGTTCGTATATGATACTATGGAAAAATAATGACCAGGTGCTAACATATGCCCCTATTTATGAGCTTTACAAGGCAGCACCTACCATGACCTGCAAGATTTTGCTCCCCAAACTGTTGGAGACCTTATCTGAAATATCCCCCAGGTCAGAACTCGTCTAAACAGGTCCAACCTGTTGGATATACCTCTTAGTGGATCCAGTATGCTGGCAGTTAGGGAAGGGAATCTTCATATTGGCGCATAAAACACCAGTCTTAATAAATTCCCCTCAATGTGTCAAGAAGCACACATTGAAATCAGTGGAGGTCTTGCATCTCTTACAGGTTTTACATATTGATCCAAAATGAATGGCGTGCCACTATTTGCATATTGAACAGATTTTCATAATTTTCAAGTAATATTTAAAATATTGACTAAAATCTCATATGATGGTAACTGTATGAAGTACAGTATAAAGTTGACTGTAATTCCCTTGTTCTATATAGAGGTCAATATGGGTGTGTCTAACTTCAGAATCCCTTTTTTACTCCTTGAGTTTCTCCAGATGCACTTTGAAAATTTATACAAAAATAGGCCCTACATTTGGATTGTAATGTAGAGAATTTTTTGGTGTACAGATCCAATTGTCTGGCTCCAGTTTGGGCCCGTTTTTCCATCAGATAATTCACCTATAGTTAGGAGATCTATTGAAATTCCGAATTTTAGGTATATAAAATAGAAAACAAGACATGCTTATCTGTATCTATATCTCTGAAGAAATTAGCTGCCCCTTTTTAAGGAAATAGTATGCCACATTGTGTATCTTACTGCTAGTATGTGTGAATCAGTTCTGGCCTTATACTTGTGAGTCATGTGCTCAGCTTTATTCATTAGTAATTCTCATAGAGTGAACCAGTGGTATATAACTTACCACCTTCATAGCAGAGTTATCAATGGGACTGTATACTGTATCCGATAGAAGTAACTTTTGGATGAATTTATACTGTTCACCTGAAATGACCGTATATCAACCATTTGGTGAAATGTCTGAATATGGTAAGCTTATAATATTAGGTGAAATATCTGTCCTTTTTTACTCTAGACACAGACCTAGCAATTCTGAAGTGTTACGGATCCAGTCTGTTTCTTGCTCTGTACAGCTGTTCATAGAGAAATTGCATGACTGTGGAATGCATTTAGAAATTTTGACTGTGTGACATTCTTAAGATATGTTCTGAAAGAAATTGCTGGCTTGTCTGAATATGGCATGTAGTCATGATCTGGTGCTCAGTTACAGGTTTATAGTAGGATACCAGTGATCATCTGATCTGAAATCAGTGAATATTCTCATTTTCCCAATAGATTGCTTTTTTCATATTTGGCCCTCAAGTTGTGTCTACGGCTTACCTAACCTAAAGAGCTTTATTTCTCCATGGTAACAGACTACAATCAAAGCAAGTGTAGTCTGAGTCAGCTCCCCTCTGTCCCCTAGCTCTTGTTACTTGCTACAAATGGATATTGGAAGAAATAATGAAAAATTCAGATTAGAAAGTTATTTTGTAGTCAGTTGCCACAGAGACATTGAGATACAGTAGGTTATTTTTAATAATACTAAATTTTCTAGTGAGCTTTATATCAACACTGCAGCAAAAATGGTAAAATTCATCTAATTGCTGCATGTTTGTAAGGTTGTTTAGAAGTTATTCCTGGTATAATTGGTATTCCTAGTAAAGATGTGCGTGCCAAAGGCTATCCGGCACATTATGCGTAATGGTTGCAGAATTTACACTGGTCATTTTGGGGCCATTCTGCAAGAAAACAGCTGGTTTCTGATGCATGTATTGGGCCTCTTTTTGCTGGTGTGTTTTTTCATGGTAAAAGTAGAATTCTGCACCATAATCTGCAGCAAATAAATGATATGCTGCGGACTGTGTGTATGGGAACTTGCTTAACTGTAGCAACATTTTAGAAAATTGCTATAATGCCAGTGGTTATTTTGGAACCGCAATCAGGAAATCTTTGCATCATATTTCTGTATGATGCAAGGATTCCCATCCACTGCACTGCACTTGTGCAGTTTCTATAGACTGAGAATGTTCTAGTGCCGGGGCACTTAAACGCAGCTTTCAGTGCATGAGTTTGTGGAAGGTATCAAATGTATTATAAGGAAATCTAACATCAAAATCAAGCATGATAAACCAGGAATAATTACTCATAGATCCAGAAAATGTCACTCTGGTAATCTTTGTTATCCATGGCCTCCTTTCTTCTAATATCAACTTTTACACCAATATTACAGCAGAAAGTGTTCTCTGCTGAGGAAGCGGGGAGAGGTTGAGACAGTGTAACAGTCTATAAGGCAAGATCACAGAGGTCAGGCTCATTAGCATAATTCTAAAAGTTGATTTTAGAAGGAAGTAAGTCATGGATAACAAATATAAGCAGATTTCCACATTTCACAGTGCCTGGATCTACGAGTAATGTCCCAGGTTTATCATGCTTGACTTTGATGGTAGATTTACCTTTTACAATTCTTTCCTAGAAGCACTACTGTACATACACTATCCAAGTCAGCATATCACGTTTTTATTTTAGTAATTTTGAAAAAATATTTGTCCAAATGAAATATGAAGTGTAACCGTAGAGTATAGGCCTCTAAAATGCTCTATTGGCCTCTAATGATGGTTGCCTGGAAGTGGGCCAGTGTTTAGTATTCTTAGCAATAATATCCTTGTACAATGGTTTTTACATGTAATGTTTCTCCCCATTACCATAGAATCTCATCCTCTATCACATTACTTCAGGAGAAGATATGCTTTTATGGTGACACCAAATAAGGACATAGCCAGAGAAAATATAATCACAGCAGAAGAAGGACATTTAATTTTCCACTTAATAGATCATGCTGTGGCATGCAGACAAGTCAGGATTTCATTTATAGATCATTTCTCTGTGAAATATAAACTGCTGGTTTCTATTCTATTTATCTTAGTTACTGGGTAAATGAATGTACTAGAATTTTGTGATGGCAATCAAAGCCTTTGCAGAACAAAAAAAAATGCACCATTTGTGTACCAAATAAAATTTTGTTCTGCTTGTAAAATACTATACTTTTAAAGATATCATGGACCCTAAAATGCTATATTTTGAATGATTTCTGATTGCCTGTGAACTTCTGTCTTAATGCTACTTGTGTGGCTAATAATTAATAGAATGAACACAATAAATTCTGTGCTTATCTGGTGTTGAAGTCCAAGGCTTCTGGAAATTTCTCCTGTGTCCACTGCAGTAGCTTCTTCTATGTTGCATTATTTGCTATATTGTGGATAAAATGTAAATAAAAAGGAATGTAAAATGTGAAACCATTCTTCTCTTGTGGTGATTATCTACGGAATCTTCAATTTTATACCTAGATCTTTCCAAACAATGAAGAAGTGATGACAAAAGAAAGTGCTGGCTAAGAACCTGATTATCCAAATAGTCACCTGTCTCCAGGTCTCGAGAAGCATCAAAACCTTTCCCAGTATGATGTTAAAATTGATGTCATCAGTGCTACAAATTGTGGTCCGTGGACTTCACACAATCTCTCGTGCACCTGTTGCTGCCTGGAAATAAAGGCATGAGGAAAAGGTGAGATGGATAACTCCAAAATATCTTTTTGAGGTAATCAGTGGCCTACTTAAAGGGGTTCACAGTTATGCAAAAACACCTTGTTTAGACAAAAATCTTCCTTTATAGTCCCAGAAAAGCACCATCATAAGGCCCGTTCCACACTTGCGAGTGTGATGCGATGAACTCGCATCACACTCGCAACGCATGCTGCCGGGAACGCACGGCCCAAACGCTGCACCGTGGGAGTGAACTCAGCATGTCAGTTCACTCCCGGTGCGCAGCGTTCGGGCCGTGCGTTCCCGGCAGCATGCGTTGCGAATGTGATGCGAGTTCATCGCATCACACTCGCAAGTGTGGAACGGGCCTCACAGTTCCTTTTCCTGCATTTTTGAAACTTGTCTGGTTTCCTGTTGTGTCTGTCCTGGATTTAACCTGTTTCAGTACTTATTTTGTCTGTCTGAGTTCAATCAGTTTTGAGTCAGAGTTTGTTCAGTGTCTCAATTTTTCACATGCGTGAAAAGGACTCAGGACTGAGCTCTATCTTTTCTATGGCAATTGATCAGTGAAATGCACAATGTACTTGCATTGCACTTGCAAGTGTCTCAGAGTGCGATGCGTTTTTGATGCTTCTCCATAGACTTGTATGGTATGTTTTTCATGTGTGTGACTTGCAAAAGTAGAGCATGCTGAGATTTAAACGCATGTTAAAAAAAAAATGCACATGTGCACGTGAAAAAAAAATGCAAGTCTGAAAAAGCCCATTGATTACAATGGGTCAGAGTGTAATGCAAGTTCTGCATGTCAAAAGCACGCGCAGAAAACTTGCGTAAAAAACGCAAGTGTGGAAGGGAGCCTAAGGCCTCTTGTACATAAACATATGAATTTCACACTCCTGTGGTCCCTAGTTTGAATAATTTGGATTCGAAGAATTGTAGTAAGTCTTGTTCTACCAGATGTACACTATCAAAGGGTAACTTATTTTTTCTAAAGAAAATGGGGGAAATAGGAGGGACTCCTACTTGGCAGACCAAAAATATAACTTACACAAGATTAATTAAAAGTGTGAACACCAACGAACTTGTAGGACAAGAACTGTCCCTTGTTTGTAGCTTGTGTATCATTGGTGTGTGAGCTGAGCAGAATGTTGCTCTGTAGAGTTAGTAGCCAAAGGACTGAGACAGAGTAACGTATGAGACAGAGCAAGGCCTCATTTCACAGGCTGGAACAATCAGCTCCATGTCCATTCACACAGAGCTGAACTCTGCTCACATGCCGATGACCATAGAAGAGACTGCTTGAGTTGCAAAGTCAATCATAGCACCTACTCTAAGTTTCCATTGTGGTCAGTGGGCACATACAAGGAACAGTGGAAACTACGGTCATGTGTATGAGTCCATAACACGACACGGGGATGCAAAATAGAAGACCTAATGCAGATAAAAGTTTTTCTGTGCTAGCCTCCATGGTCACTCTTATATGCCCACTGCCGGAGATTACTTTCCAAGTTTGCAACTAGGGTAGTCTTTTGTCATCTGTAAGTGAGCTTACATTTTTTTTATATCACGCCACTCATGTTCACAAACTGTGTTATAGTAAATAGAGAACACACATCCAACAAAAATCAAAGAAATATAAAATACATATAAATGACACTGGTATGACACTGGGACTTCAAATGTACTTGCAGAAGCCAAATACTATATATCTCATAGGTGTAGCAAATAAATGCTAGTAAGAAGTGTAAGATAGATCTCAAAGCAGAGTTCCCCTGTGCAATTAGACAATTCATCATATATAGGGATATACAAATATATTAGGTTGCAAAAGTATTACATGCATATATATTCAGACCCCCTGGTTTAGTACTTTGCAGGAGCACATTTAGCTGCAAACAGTTGCAATCTGTTGGGGTTTAGCTTTGCACATTGCTCTAGCTCAGTCAGGCAGGTTGTGAAAATTTGTGAACACCAATTTTTAAGTCAAGCCACAGATTCTCAATTAGATTAAGGTCTGGACTTTGAGGGTACGTTCAGACGTTCAGTTTTTTCGATGCAGTTTCTGATGTCCAAATCAGGAGTGAAAATGGAGGAGAAATAGCTCCCCTCAATAATATGTTCTCCTCCATTATAATTATAATCTCCTCCAGTATCCAGGGTCTTGTAATAAAACAATGTGCAACATCCCTGCCAACGCAAGGCAGAGGAGTTGTTGCGAATAAGCCCCTCATATGTGTGTTCCCCTCATAGAGAGTCTGATCAGCTCCTCTGCAGGACACTACACATATAATTAGGTCATTGTGCAGCGGTAGATTCTGCCTAGATAGGTAAGGGTTAAATGTTATTACATGTTTCTCATCCAATGACATATGTCAATGCACTTGATTGTGAACTGGAGTGTAATTGGAGAGTGAGCCACCACCTGACCAGAAGGTGTAACCAAACCCCTGATCAGGAAAGTTCCAGAGGTCAGTTGAGAGCAGATCTCCTCAGACCCAGCTTCTGACTGAGAAGCACCACCTCAGATCTCGTGCTCTGACCACAGGCCTCCTAGGCCTCAGCAGCTCTATAGAGTGTCAGTCCACCTTCAGGGCTAACACTGAACCATTCCAGGATAAAAGCTGAAGCTTCCTACATTGGACACAGCTCCATCCCAGCCTGCCCCTGCATCCAGGCTGGTGAACAGACTCCTGTGGTTCCCTCTCCATGAGCACTCCCAGTATCCTACCTCTGTAAGGAATCGTTGGGCACGTTGCCTGCTGTCGCTGTTGGTTCAAATAAAGAACTGTAAGTTGTTTTGCACAACGTTGCCTCCGGCTGGTTCCTGCTACGGCTGTAACAATTAAGGGCGCCCCATCCATCTACCAGGGACACACACTACAGACTCTAAGGGCTGCCCCAGGGAGAAACAGCCTATCCCTTCTATATCATTTCTTGCATACACCACCTGCTGGAGACCTGCCAGGCTGCAGGACAGCCCTCCGAATATATTGTTATTTAAACCATTCCATTGAAGACTTGGTGGTATGTTTAGAAGGGTGAACCACAATATCAATATCTTTGGCAGACTCTAACATGTTTTCCCCTCCAAAAAACTGTGTATAATGTGTAACGTAGGCCTCATTCACATGCCCATCTGTGGGGATGTATATGCGTCCGCAAATTTGAGGCCAAATATACGCCCCCATCGAAGGCAATGGCGGTTCCGCACTGTACATCGGATAGCATGCTCTTTCTTTCCCTGTTTTTGCAGCGGTGCGCCGCTGCTTTCTATGGAGGCATACGGCCGTGTGAATGTACCCATAGATTTGGGAGTTCCCTATCATGGGAGGTATATAATATATATATATATATATATATATATATATATATATAATATAATGTATTGTTTTAATAACAGTTTTGTCAACAGACAAATCTCCTATCTTTTCTGGCGCTATCATTGTAACCTAAAAGTGTATATAAAGTGCTATAATTACCAAAATCCTAGCAGTGTGCCATGTCAGCTGTGTGTACTGCTGCTACCCAGCTTTCTATCTGTCCATTCTTGACCTGCCAGTTAGACAGATGTCAGTAATCTACTTTTATTAGACAAACAGAAGGAGTTTAGTACACTCCTATACTAGCGTGAGATTAGCAGATGCTACAGTGATATATACAGATAGCAGCAGCCTAGTGCCCTGATCTAACAGTAGGACGCAGCACCAGGATCATAAAGCTTAATTGTATTGGCATATGAACCACTAGCAAGGAGTATGACTTTTTAACCTTACGTTTTTGATCCTTGTTAAATAAAAACTTTTTTTTTTTTATTAGCACATGGCTGAGACATAGAAAAATGTTAAAAAGAAAGGTCTGAAGACTTTCGGGATGTACTTAATGTGTTATATATGTGTAAATGTGCATATATTATATATTTACTGCAGTCAATATTCTTATATCAAGCCCCACTTAATGGTGCCATGGTCTGTTGTTTGTTGTAGATGTGTCATCGTTGGATGAGCTCTGGTCCTGTGTGCAATAACAATAGAGGCAGAACTTTTCTATTGTGATCAATGAGTGAGAGGACCTCACACGCCAATGAGGGACAGGCCCTAATCAATGGACAACATGACAGATATTTGGGGCCAGATATTTGACAGGTTTAAGCCGGAGGCAGATTCATGTGTATCGATAATCCATTTGCTATGATCGCCAGTGATGCCTAGCAAGTACATTTGAAGGGGATAAAATCTAATTTAAAGGAAACCTGTCACCAGGGACCTCATAATTATATTGTAATGTAAATTCTTAGAAAAGGTAGAAAGGCATATTTGCAATGCAGGTGTGATGGGCTTCTGCAACCTGTCTTTAGTGAAAATGAGGCCCCCGGTGACAGGTTCCCTTTAACTTCTGTGTGGAGTAACTCCATGGAAACTCAAGCTGAGTAGATAGGTATGTTGTAAGGCCCGAATGTATGTTCCCTGTTATGTGTGGACAGTGTATCCTACAAAACTGATGCTCAGGAGTCTCTGGTATACACTGGAGATTAGAGGAGTTAGAGAACAACAAATAATTTCCTAAATGTAAAGGTCATTGTGTAGTCCTATGTGAATGTATCCTAACATAGAATAGTAAAATTGTAAAAGACACTGATCAAAATTAGAGAACACTTTCAACAACTGGTGCCAAGTTCCTTTATTATCTGACAAACCCCATTTAAACAGCCTTAGGGCGCATTCACACGTGCTGCTAGCGTTCCGCTATGTTCATAACATGACAGGGGGCTGGGCTCGAGCCGATCGCATATGCGTTTCCCGGGAAACGCATGCGATTGATAACGGGCTCAAAACAGATTCAAAACGGGTTCAAAATGCTATGTGTTTTCACTGACTTTGCAAAAATGGCAGCAGGTTGTGCAGATAAAGGCCAAATAGGTGACCCTATCAGCCATAGCAAGAGAAGTTGGTTGTTACAAGTCAGTGATTTCTAGAATATTTAATCTTTATAACATCACAAACTCATTCAAGTTGCCCCAGAAAGCTGGTCGTCCTCAAAAGACAAATGTAAGTTAGGACAGGATAATGTGGAGAATCTCGATAGGTAATTGTTTCAACACTGCAGCTGGAATTGCTCGCACTGAACAGGGTAAGAATCTTATCTCATCATGCAGTGTCTTGAAATTTAAGAGCATTTGAACCGAAAGCCCACTCTGCAGTGATCAAACCTCTCATTAGCAGAAATAATGAAAAGGCTAAACACACCTTTGCTGCGGAGCATGTTGTATGGACAGAGGCAGTTAATTTTTGTGATAATAGCAAGTTTCATTTATTCGGATCTAACGGGAAACAATATGTTTGTTGAGAAACTGGGAAAAGACTGAACTCATGTAAAGAAGTTAGTGAAAGGTGGTGAGGAAGTGACATGGTTCCGGAAATGTTTTCTGCAGCAGGAGTTGAACTTCTCATTCAACTACATGTCAGAGTTAAAGGGGTATTCTCGTCTGGGCATTCACATTCAGTTTCATTAATCTGCCATATATAAACATTTCTTCAATTGGATGTTATAAAAAAAAATGTTCCTGTGTGAAGATAATTTCTCATAAATGTAGTCATTTTGTCCCTTAGAAACCAGATGGCTTCCTCGGTTACGACCACCTCACATTCTGGCAGCGGTGGACAGACATGCGCTATTGAGTCCTGCCTGACCACATGGATTCAGTATCCATTACCACAGGACTGTTGTGGGACTTGCAGTAACTCCTGGACATTTTAAATACAAAAACTTTTTGTTTATTTGTGCAATCCCTCCAGCAGAGGTGGCCGTATCCGAGGAAGCCATCTCTTTTCTAAGGGACAAATTGACTACATTTGTGAGAAATTATCTTCACACAGGAACATTTTTTTTTATAACATCTAATTGAAGAAATGTTTACATATGGAAGATTTATCAAACTGAATGTGAGTTCCCAGATGAGAATACCGCTTTAAATCAAGTGTGTATCAGAACCTTCTTCAACAACACATGGTTCTTTCCTTGTTTCCTTTACTCAATCAGCCAGCAATTTGCATGCAGGACAATGCCCCTTGTTATATAACAAAATGGGTAAAGCAGCACCTTGAAACAGAAAACAATGAAATGGACAGCTCAGAGTCCTGATTGAAACCTAATAGAAAACCTCTAGAGAATTCACGGTGACAAAGTTATGGCCAAGAAACCCATGAGCTCCGCCCGTCAACTGGCCCGCCGCTCTGGAAGTCAGTCGGAGCCCAGGAGAAGAAGTGACTGCAGCGGGGGAGCGATGTGAGGTATTTGTTTAATACCAAGGGACAGGGGTCCACAATAAGAGGAGGCAGGAGGATAGAGGCAGGCGAGTTTGGAGGCTACAGGAGGAGGAGGCTGGGGGACAGGAGGAGGCTGGAGCAGGCTGGGGGACAGGAGGAGGAGGCTGGAGGACAGGTGGAGGCCGGGGGACAGGAGGAAGATGCTGGAGGAAGAGACTGGAGCACAGGAGGAGGCTGGTGGACAGGAGGAGGATGCTGGAGGCAGAGGCTTGAGGACAGGAGGAGGCTGGAGAACAAAAGGAGGCTGGGGACAGGAGGACGCTGGAGGAGGAGGAGGCTGGAGGACAGAAGTATGCTGGAGCAGGCTGGGGGATCAGAGGAGGAGGCTGGAGGAAAGGTGGAGGCTGGGGGACAGGAGGTTACAGGAGGAGGCTAGAGAACAGGGACCACACCATGTGAGGAGCGGTGGGGTTACAGATAGTATTATGTATAAGTTTGGGGAGATAAATAAAAGTGGAAAACCAAATGTAAAGGGAGGATAAAATTAAAGAGGCGTTTTATATGTTGCAGAGTTGCATTAGCGGGTATTATACGGGTCCATGGGAGGGGTTGGTCAAAGTAAGGGACATTGTACCATGTAGGGACCATCAAGGTCGATATTATACTATACTTGTCGATGGGACAGTGGGCGTGGTTTAGAAAAAGATGGGCTTTTTGTCCCTTTCTCTTGCCCAAAAGTTGGGAGGTATGTGAAAGACTAGTGAAGTTTTGTGGCGGCAGATCTCTGTGCTACAGTCATTGTTGTTCTCTATTCACGATCATCACATTTTTTTGTCAAATAAAGGTTTTTTGTTGATATACTTTGGTAATTTTGTAAAACACTGTTAGAGTGGCATGGTGCATCCCTTACAAAAAATCCCTCAAATGCTGAATAATGCAGATTTCAATATTTCAATAAAAATTAAGTGATCGTACATTATTCTCAAATTTTGATCTCCAGTGTAGACTACCAGGAGGGTTCCTACTCTGATGACTCCTTGTTGTAATCTTGGCTATTATTAGCGCTAGCCCTGAATGTACAAAGCAGCTTCGCATCTGTCACATGTTCAATGAGCGCCCTCTAGTGTACGCAGGCAGCACCACATGTAACGTGAGGAAAATTCGGCCCATAGTTGTTTCAGTATAATCTATCCATTCTTCTCCTCACTGAGGAAGACATTTTTAACAATAATTGATGTATCAGTCTATAATGGAACAGCGGCGGCCATTTCACGCGCTAGTTCTCCCGCAGAGCTGCACATGTAAGCGGCTGTCGAGCGCAGGATTATTCAGAGAGTACGTATGACCCTTATCAGCTGCCGTCCGCCATCAGCGCGCTGCTGTAATAACCAGGAAGCACACAGCTGCGGGAGGAGGCGGAGCTGGAAGAGCTGAGGAGGCTGCAGCCTGTAGCCTGTCCTGCTGTTATTCTAAATGTAAGTGTTCTCTTCATGCCACTCACAACAGTGCACCAGCCACACTCAATTTATACCCCACCATAACAGTACCCCACCCCTAGTCATGTTACCCCATAACAGTACCCTACCCCTAGTCATGTTACCCCATAACAGTACCCTATCCCTAGTCATGTTACCCCATAACAGTACCCTACCCCAGTCATGTTACCCCATAACAGTACCCTATCCCTAGTCATGTTACCCCATAACAGTACCCCACCCCTAGTCATGTTACCCCATAACAGTGCCCTACCCCTAGTCATGTTACCCCATAACAGTTCCCTAGCCCCAGTCATGTTACCCCATAACAGTTCCCTACCCCCAGTCATGTTACCCCATAACAGTACCCTATCCCTAGTCATGTTACCCCATAACAGTACCCTATCCCTAGTCATGTTACCCCATAACAGTACCCTACCCCCAGTCATGTTACCCCATAACAGTACCCTATCCCTAGTCATGTTACCCCATAACAGTACCCTACCCCCAGTCATGTTACCCCATAACAGTACCCTACCCCCAGTCATGTTACCCCATAACAGTACCCTACCCCCAGTCATGTTACCCCATAACAGTACCCTACCCCCAGTCATGTTACCCCATAACAGTACCCTACCCCCAGTCATGTTACCCCATAACAGTACCCTACCCCCAGTCATGTTACCCCATAACAGTACCCTACCCCCAGTCATGTTACCCCATAACAGTACCCTATCCCTAGTCATGTTACCCCATAACAGTACCCCACCCCTAGTCATGTTACCCCATAACAGTACCCTATCCCTAGTCATGTTACCCCATAACAGTACCCTATCCCTAGTCATGTTACCCCATAACAGTACCCTACCCCCAGTCATGTTACCCCATAACAGTTCCCTACCCCCAGTCATGTTACCCCATAACAGTACCCTACCCCTAGTCATGTTACCCCATAACAGTACCCTATCCCTAGTCATGTTACCCCATAACAGTACCCTACCCCCAGTCATGTTACCCCATAACAGTACCCTATCCCCAGTCATGTTACCCCATAACAGTACCCTATCCCTAGTCATGTTACCCCATAACAGTACCCTACCCCCAGTCATGTTACCCCATAACAGTACCCTATCCCTAGTCATGTTACCCCATAACAGTACCCCACCCCTAGTCATGTTACCCCATAACAGTTCCCTACCCCTAGTCATGTTACCCCATAACAGTTCCCTACCCCCAGTCATGTTACCCCATAACAGTTCCCTACCCCCAGTCATGTTACCCCATAACAGTACCCTACCCCTAGTCATGTTACCCCATAACAGTACCCCACTCCTAGTCATGTTACCCCATAACAGTACCCCACCCCTAGTCATGTTACCCCATAACAGTACCCTACCCCTAGTCATGTTACCCCATAACAGTACCCCACCCTTAGTCATGTTACCCCATAACATTACCCCACCCCTAGTCATGTTACCCCATAACATTACCCCACCCCTAGTCATGTTACCCCATAACATTACCCCACCCCTAGTCATGTTACCCCATAACATTACTCCACCCCTAGTCATGTTACCCCATAACATTACTCCACCCCTAGTCATGTTACCCCATAACAGTACCCTACCCCTAGTCATGTTACCCCATAACAGTACCCCACCCTTAGTCATGTTACCCCATAACATTACCCCTCCCCTAGTCATATTACCCCATAACAGTACCCTACCCCTAGTCATGTTACCCCATAACATTACCCCACCCCTAGTCATGTTACCCCATAACATTACCCCTCCCCTAGTCATGTTACCCCATAACATTACCCCTCCCCTAGTCATGTTACCCCATAACATTACCCCTCCCCTAGTCATATTACCCCATAACATTACCCCTCCCCTAGTCATATTACCCCATAACAGTACCCCACCCCTAGTCATGTTACCCCATAACAGTACCCTACCCCTAGTCATGTTACCCCATAACATTACTCCATCCCTAGTCATGTTACCCCATAACATTACTCCATCCCTAGTCATGTTACCCCATAACATTACTCCATCCCTAGTCATGTTACCCCATAACAGTACCCTACCCCTAGTCATGTTACCCCATAACAGTACCCTACCCCTAGTCATGTTACCCCATAACATTACTCCACCCCTAGTCATGTTACCCCATAATATTACCCCTCCCCTAGTCATGTTACCCCATAACATTACTCCACCCCTAGTCATGTTACCCCATAACATTACCCCTCCCCTAGTCATGTTACCCCATAACATTATTACCCTGCCCCCTGTCATGTTACCCCATAACCGTACCCCGCCCCCTGTCATGTTACCCCATAACCGTACCCCGCCCCCTGTCATGTTACCCCATAACCGTACCCCGCCCCCTGTCATGTTACCCCATAACCGTACCCCGCCCCCTGTCATGTTACCCCATAACCGTACCCCGCCCCCTGTCATGTTACCCCATAACCGTACCCCGCCCCCTGTCATGTTACCCCATAACCGTACCCCGCCCCCTGTCATGTTACCCCATAACCGTACCCCGCCCCCTGTCATGTTACCCCATAACCGTACCCCGCCCCCTGTCATGTTACCCCATAACCGTACCCCGCCCCCGGTCATGTTACCCCATAACCGTACCCCGCCCCCGGTCATGTTACCCCATAACCGTACCCCGCCCCCTGTCATGTTACCCCATAACTGTACCCCGCCCCCTGTCATGTTACCCCATAACTGTACCCCGCCCCCTGTCATGTTACCCCATAACTGTACCCCGCCCCCTGTCATGTTACCCCATAACTGTACCCCGCCCCCTGTCATGTTACCCCATAACTGTACCCCGCCCCCTGTCATGTTACCCCATAACTGTACCCCGCCCCCTGTCATGTTACCCCATAACTGTACCCCGCCCCCTGTCATGTTACCCCATAACTGTACCCCGCCCCCTGTCATGTTACCCCATAACTGTACCCCGCCCCCTGTCATGTTACCCCATAACTGTACCCCGCCCCCTGTCATGTTACCCCATAACTGTACCCCGCCCCCTGTCATGTTACCCCATAACTGTACCCCGCCCCCTGTCATGTTACCCCATAACTGTACCCCGCCCCCTGTCACGTTGCCATAGAAAAGCTCATAACCCGCAGTCATTTGATTTCTTCTGCTGCGTTATTTTGTTATCAGAGTCTGTGCCAGGGTTGGTCAGTGGTGGTATCTTGTCTGCTGCATTATGTCTTCTATATATATTATTTCTTTGCTAGAATAAAACATGTCTGAAGACACTCAGAGAAATTTCCGCTCTGTTTACTATGAAAAGGTTGGATTTCGTGGTGTGGAGGAGAAGAAATCTCTAGAGATCTTGCTGAAAGATGACAAGTGGGGTAAGTAGTAGGCAGAGAGATGGCTGGTAGCAGATCTTCATAGTTTCATTGAAGCATTGGTTTTAAAGCAGCATTAAATGTGTTTCCTCAGTCATTTTATTGGAAGACACGGGGACCCTAGGTACAACTATTGGTAAATGCCAACAGAAAGTCTCTAGGAGCACATGTTGGCGTATGCTGAGTGCAAGCTCTTAAAGGCTGGATCCCAATCCACAGATCCTAGGATGGAGGATGTTATCTCCTTCTTTCACAATGTGGTAGGGAGCCCTCTCATTCTGCACCCAGTCAAATTCCCCTGTGCCCTCTCTAACATCATCCTGCTCTGTTGGGACACAACTTCTTGGAACGTGGGAACATCCTTTTATGGTCAGTTTGTCTCTCCCCCAGGGTTGGCTCTCCTTGCTGTTCTTTCCTTAAGTCAGGTCCTTTGTTCCCATCCTGTCGATGGTCATTATGCAGGATGATGTAGTTCCCAATGGTCCAGGGTGTCTACTCTGGGAAAGAGACCATGATCCTGACCAAAATCTTTGACATCAGGGCCACTACGGTTGGTCATCCATGAAGGTTTCAATCAAACAATACGATGGCAGTCGCCTACATAAACCAGAAGGTGGTACTTGCAACTCATGGGCAATGCCATAGTAAACCAAAATTCTTTGCTGGGCAGAGAGGTGTGTTCTAGCTTTTTCAGATTCCAGTCATTCCAAACCGGCTTTTGGACTTCTTTAGCCGAACACAACATGAACCGCAGACCCTTTATCAGGAAGTATTTCAAGAGCTTTGTGCCAAATGTGGCACCCAGATATCTATCTAGTGTCAGAAAGCACATTCTCCCATTCAGGGCAAGTGTATGGCACCCACAAGCCTACACAGTCAACTGTTCTACCTCCTGTACGTGTTCCCTCCACTTGTCTCTCCTATCCAGGGTCATTAGATAATTTAGATCAAAATTTGGACCTCTTGGTCTTGTCAAGTATTCAGAAGTCTCCTTGTTCCTGGCCAGAGTTACTTGGCACTTCCCAGACAGCTTTATCTTCTATTGCAGGTCTCACTCTACCACCTTCTTTAAAACCCAGGCCTTAAGTCATGCAGTGTCTCTGATCACGTGACCAGCCCTCTCTTTAAGTTTTCTTCTACCAGGATCTACTTGGATATACTTGAAAGACTGCCACTCTTCTAAATCTAATGTACCCACCTCGTGTAACTCATGTGGCCCTTCCACTGGGTCACTCCACATCACTGTGGGGCCTTAATCCTACTGTAGGCCATTCTGTATGTTCCCACTGGCAGGCATCCCTTTTCATATCCTTCCTGGGTTCTCTGTTGCTAACCCTTCTTGGTTGTGCCCCAGGATAAATCAGTCCTTTAGCCATCACCTTCCTTGTGCCCAAGGTGATCTCTGCCAATCACCTCAATAAGGATATTGTTCTTCCATCATTCTGCCCCGCTCTGTACTAGCCTGAGGAGCAGGCATTGTGCCATTTCGATTTGTTTAGAGGTCACAATAATATTTTTCCAGAAGAGTAATAATACTCCGCTTACTATTTTTGAGGAGACTTTTTAGTTGAGGAAGAGTATGACATTTTCAGTAATAAAAATAACTCCTTGCCGTATATAATGTTATAATGTTAATAGACATTATTTGTACAAAATAATCATCTGTCAATGTGTTTTGTACTTAACCCTTTAATGACTGCCAGACAGCTATATACTGTACATCCTATTTGCACATGCCCCACGCAGAAAGGACATTTATAAATATCATGACAGTGGCCAACTTCAAACACCTATATCCCCTAAACCCTGGCACCTGGAAACTCTAGATGTCATATTAAAAAAGAAAATTGCCCCTTTCATAACACATCAGGATGTGTGGATGTTTCACAGAACTGGAGATCTCCACTCTTGTGCAGTAATTTAGATTTTTATATACAGCTTTCTATTTCTGAGATTTCCGACTGTAAGGTTATATTCATACATACAGCCACACTCTGGGGAGGAGAAAGGGCCCCTCTCCATAGAGAAGCGAGTGGCCGGGGTTGTAACACAGCGAAATATAGGCCATGTCCCATAGTTCCAGGTACACATTGCAGTTGAGTGGGAGCTACAGACGTCAGTGGCGACTGATATGTGGCCGCATCGGTCCCCATTACGTTTGTGTGGATGAGCCCTAATTTTAACTATGAAACATCCAAACACTATAGTGACATTACGTTAAAGTAGAGATTCTCCTGTTAATATGACATGTGTTTCTAGGTGCCATGCTACAGGAGATATAGGCGTTTGAAGTGCCCATCTAGCCTGTCAGCTGAATGCAGAATATAGAAGGAGCAGGAAAGACCTATCTTAAAGTTTACAGAAGTACATGTACCTTCACAAATACCTGGGGAAGGATGATGGAATGACACTGTACATATTTATAACATATTTATTAAAGTTTATGCAGTTTTACTACTAATTAAAAAACTTTAATTGGAAAGACCAGACTGTGGCTGATGCTGCCCTACTCCCCCCACAATTAATGACTAGATGGAGGAGAGAGGAGAAAACTCTCAGGCATATTTATCCGCCTGTGACATTTTTGAAGGAGTAAAACTTCCTATACAAGCGTAATTGACGCTCCTATAGGCGTTAAAGGGAACCTGTCACCACTATTTTCACAAATACAGGTAGTGGCAGGTTCCTATAGAGCTCTAGTAACTATCTGACACGCTGCTTGTAGCTAAAAGTAGTTTCCCTCAGATCCCCATAAAATCGGTCCACGAGGGCGTGGCCTAATGTCATGTGACCAGGGTGACATCTTCAAAGGTCCTTGAACTACTTAAAATGAAAACTATACCCAATGTACATATCTGACCACATAAAACAATCACAGCAGCCTCCATGGACTTCTACTCCTCTCCGTGCAGGCTGTTGTGATTTCATGTGATAAAATATGCTGTGATTTCATGACATATATGTTTAGTGTACAGTTCCTAATGCTACAAAAGCTATAGGACCTGTGAAGATGTTACCCTGGTCACATGATATTATAGCAGCATACAGAGATAGGGATGGGGAGGAGCTGCTGGATTCAGCCCGAGGAGGCCGCGCCCACCTGGACTCGCTGTAGCCATGCTTAGTTACCAGATAAAACTATAAAGTTGAATATATGGGGATCTCAGGGGAATATTTTTTAGCTACAAGCAGGGTGTCAGATAGTTACTAGAGCTCTATAGGAACCTCTTACTACCTGTATTTGTGAAAATAGTGGTGACGGGTTCCCTTTAATGTAACCTCTATCAGGTGCTTCGCATGTGTCTCTTGCAGTGCTCTAGTCCTTCATGTGGTGTATTTCCCTGCCCTGGCGATTGCTTAAGGATGACCCAAATGTTTGTTTCCACCAATGACAGAACATCATATTGTTTTTGTGTTTTTTGACACTCCTTTGGACCATGTGATTCCATATGGCAGCTTACCCATAGCTTATTTTGATATACTCTTTTCATGGACATTGAGCAGCTTGTACAAAGGTAATAGGGTTAACCAGGAAAAAAACACTAATAATTCTGGGTAAGCATGGAAAACTGGAAGGGAAACACAACTTTGCAACCCAAAAGAGCATGCAAAAGTATATTAAATAACCTGAAATAATAACTGGGTTGCTATGGAGTCTCCCAAAGGAAAAAAAAATGTATCACAAAAATCCTGTTTTATCATTTTTGTTTATCACTTCTGTCTCCAGATATTGAAAAGCTTTGTACGTTCTGTCAAAGGTTCCCCCTTCCTTCCATGTACCGAATACTTGTGTGGAAAGTTCTTCTGGGTAAGATTGTCTTGAATTGAATTGTAAAATGATTACTTATTTACGTAATCACGTGTCTGACCTGCGTGCTCTTATGTCTCATTGCCATGTGGGATTTTTCTACTTTCTTTTAATCCAGTGGCTTCAGGGTTGGACAGTTACATTAGCAGCTCTCCTCAGATAGCCCTGTGCACTCACTCTCCTCTGCTGTCTGGTTGATGCTATAACTTTCTTCTCATTCTGTCAATAACCCTTCAGCTACTGGTATCAAGAGGATGATAACATTTTAGTCTTACTTTCATCCTATGTATCAGATTGTTATGACAAAACTGTGAGAACTGTAAATTCCTGATCAGTTTCCTTAATTGTGTGTATCTGGTACTGGGCTTTTACTGATGAGATGCAGATCAATTCGCCATGAACAAATTCCCCAACATGACTAAAGGCCAACAAGAGCAAGCTCAGCAGGTGAACTATTTCAGTGATAAACTATATGGCCAAACTTGTGCAGCCATCACACCTGAGTGTAATACTACCTGGAACCCATCATGAGAATTTAGGCTCACAACCAACCACCAGAATATTATCTAGGAGGAGGAGAAATTGATAATGATATCTTTTTATATTCTGGGAGATTCATTGTTAAAGGAAATCTACCATCTTGGATCTACCTATTAAGATAGATCCGGTGGCAGGTTCCTCTAATTAGAAGCCTCTTTCACAAATTTGTATATTAGGGCAATGAAAGATTTACAAACTTATGGGGTACTGATGGATTAGCCCTAAAAAGGGCTCCAATGGCATTTATTAGAGGAACCTGCCACCGGATCTACCTTAATAGGTAGATCCAAGATGGTAGGTTTCCTTTAAACTTTAAAAAAAGAATCTTCATTACCCGTAAACAGCCACACTGCCCCATGGATAAGTTCCCTTCTCACAATTTAACTACTGGTTGGTAGTTGCTGAAGGTAGCTTATGATGATTCGCTAGTTCTGTGGGGTGTAACCTTATGGAAGCGGGCCAGGGTGATGGTCCTTCTCCGCTTCAGTGATTCTTTGCAGGCCATATGAGCAAAAGGGTTTTTTTTCGTGCTTAATGCTGACTATACAAAAGCATCAAAGGCATCAGTGCTCTGGATAACATGATGGTGGTAGTTTGTGGTCCTAAATCCTTGTGATCCCCTGTTCTTTATGTTTATAATAGCTTCCTCTCTTCTTGGAACCTATATAATAATTGCGTGTCTGTAGGAAGTTTAACCCCTGCAATCAAATCACCATTTGTGGAGTCAGGTCAGTTCCTAATGTTGGATGCCAGAGTCTGTTTTATAATCTGGGTAAAAGTTGGAGTACAGGGGCAAGCTAGTATAAGCTAGTTTTGAGTTTTTGCACCAATAACTTGCTTTCTTTTTGGTCCCTGCTCTATGTACAGGGGACTCATTATGCTTCCCCAACTTGTTCCTATTAAACTGAAAGTGTATAAAGTCAGTCAAAAATATATTTATATGATATAGCAGTAATATTACCCTTTACTTGAAATAAGTTTCTCCTGCAAAACTCCAAAGAATTACCCTCCTTTATCAATTTTTAGTTAACTTGTGCATTCATTAGATGATGTTCTCTGGGCATCTGCCAAATCACATTCTAGCAGCAGTGAATGAGATGTCCAGTAAGTGGCGATTTATCAGTCTGGAGAACCCATTTACTGCGCCCTGGAAGACGGGGCTTGATGTTGCACTTGGTTATCTTGTGCATGTGTTTTTATGAAGCTCCCAAGGCCTGTAACTTTTTCGAGACACTTTTTCGGCCAAAACACGTGTTTTGGCCGTGTCCTCCTAAATCATTTGTGCATGGCCAGTCTGAAGCTCTTTGTATCATGTTCTTCTACTTATTTATGCTCTGTGTTTTCTTTTTCTTAAGGAATCCTTCCTCCCCACCAGGAGACTCACCCGGAGGTGATGGTGTACCGGAGGGAACAGTACAATGATGTTTACCATGCTCTGGAGGTTATTCGTTTAATCAATGAATCTACTCCCAAGACTGATGTGTTTTTCTACATGTATCAGCTGGAGACAGGAAAACTGTCTAGAAGTCAGAAGTACACTATGGTACATCTGGTTTTACATTTTTGTGCAGAAACAAATACTTATCAGTACTCCTGAGTCTTGCAGACTTTAGTTTTCTATGGTAGACTTCTAATAATAAGAAGAATGATTCTTTATATAGCGCACACAGATAACGCAGCGCTGCACACGGTTTGCCAAACGGTCATGTAGCTAATAGCAAGTGTTCACCCTAGCAGCTCTTATGGAGTGTCCATTACTGTGGGAGATGTCAGATTATGGCCCATGGTCTTCCATAGATGCCTCAGTTATTAAGAGTCATGTACCTCTAAATAGTTGTGGCAGATCTAGAACCAGTGGGTCACGGATAAAACCTTTTTCACACGTCTATGTATTGATCAGTCATGAGCCTTGACCAAAGTGGCATCATAACACAACAGATATTTCCACACCCGGATTACAGGCAGGGCTTCCGGGACGTGTGACTCAAGGCTCCCAACCAGTCCCAATCCCTTCTGTGCCAGTGGTGGTTGTATATAGATGCATTACATGGGGGCTGGCGGCTGTATTTGTATTTACTGTGAGGCCGCTGTATTTAGATGTATTACTGGGCAGTTGGCAGCTGTTTGTAGATGTATCACTGGAGGGGAGGGTTAGCGCCTGTATCTAGATGCATTACTGGAGGGGGGTTGGTGGCTGTATGTATATGCATTACTGGGGAGATGGCTGTTTATAGATGTATTACTGGGGGGGTTGGCGGCAGCTATCTGTAGCTGTATTACTGGGGGGGTTGGCGGCAGCTATTTGTAGCTGTATTACTGGGGGGATTGGCGGCAGCTATTTGTAGCTGTATTAGTGGGTGGGGGTGGCGGCAGCTATATGTAGCTGTATTACTGGGTGGGGGTGGCGGCAGCTATATGTAGCTGTATTACTGGGGGGGTTGGTGGCAGCTTTTTGTAGCTGTATTACTGGGGGGGTTGCCTGCAGCTATATGTAGCTGTATTACTGGAGGAGGTTGGCGGCAGCTATATGTAGCTGTACTACTGGGGGGGTTGGCGGCCGCTATCTGGAGCTGTATTACTGAGGGGGTTGGACGTGTATGTACTGTACATTGTGGGGGCCTCCACCAGATTTTGCACCCCAGAGCCCCCACCAACCTTAATCTGGCCTTGGATATTTCCGTCATAGTTTATATCTGCTTTTTTTCTCTCCTGGCTTTGGCTTACAATGCTGTGAAATACTGATGAAGTCATGTGTAAATAAGACCTTGGATTTATAGTTTGCTGGTCTCAAAGTATGTGCTTTCCACTGTGGAAATGTTATTCTTATTTTCCCTGGAGGAATAACAGAGAACAACACACAGAGTTGTAAGAGAGAATTCCTCACAGTAGCTGTTTATGGGTAATACATATATTTACTAGAACAGTTGTGTCAGGTGAGACAACCTATTTATTTCCCATCCTTATCATTTTAGCGAATAAAATACCAAAATCACAGGGAAAACTTCCCCTGCTGCATAGGCAGGGGTGAGAGAAACGTTACAATATGGCACTGCAAATGAAGGGTCTTTTAAAGCTGACCGAGAACTCCTATAAAACTTGTATTCAGTCACTTGTTGGTTATATGTCTGGGGAGGGTATTTAAAAAGGTGTCACCAGAAAATGACCTATTTTTTTTCTAATGATGTGAAGTATATTTTAGTTAGTTTCCATAAGAAAAAAATCCTTAGTTATATATTTTTGTTTTAGATACATTTTAACTCAACGACAACAGAAGCACATTTACAGAAAAGACATTTATTGCCCCCATTCTGACAACAGATGATATTACAGCTTATTTATACCAGAATATGTGTAGAAAACTCTCCATAGACCATGTGTCGGCTCCAGAGTATTTTGCCCTTTGGCCATGTATAGTATATCACTAAATGCTGTTACTGGAGATGGAAGCCCATGGACTACAATCTACAATCGGAAATCAAAAATAGGTTCGAAAAAAGTTAGTTGTATTGTTATCTAGTTTAAATGAGCAAAAATAAAAATTAGTGACAAAATCCCTTTAAAGGGGTTTTCCCATGAAAGAGAATTCTCAAATTGCAATCCCCTAGTGATGTTAACACAATAAAGATTTTAACCCTTTACTTCACAATTTACTCAGTTTTAGCTCCTATCACTCCCTAGGCTGCTCAGTGTAAGGGTTTGGGCGGAGACTCTCTAAGCAAACACTTTATAATCCATCTAGTTCTGTGAGCTGAAATGTGGTTTTTATAGACGTTCATTTGGCTTCTGAACATTGTACTAGTACACATAGAAAGAGGTGAGACAGATCAGTGATGATGAGATCCATTAGATGCTTATTGGACATAATGACAGTCAGCACTGCTACATCTATTCCACAACAGATCTGCTGTGCCTCCCTGCTGTCTTTCCACAGATAAACAACTTCTCTGTGTGTAGTTTGTAGTTGCTGCCTCAGGAACTCTGATTATGTGTATCGGGGTGCAGCATTGAGTGAGCTCTGTCCTGGACTGCAGAGGGGCGGAGCTACAGTGCAGCGACGGAGAAACTCCACAGCACGGCCGCCACACAGAAATCCAAGATGACGCCTCACCCTAAGTCAGAAGTTACTGGGTCGTGCCTAGGGCAACTGAAATTGTATACACCTGGACTGGTAGAGACAGAAAGAAGACGTGAAATGCTGTATTTTTGTTAATAACGGTGAATTAGAGAATGTGTTATTTTTGTTATCCCGAGTACATATAAGAAACTTGTCTTCATGGGAATATCCCTTTAAATAATAAACTAAATTTCTGTGTGTAAAGAGTTTTACAAGGTTTTTTAATGCTGTTTTTTCAGGATGCAGAGGATGAGTTATTCTTGGCCATAGCCGGCACAATGGAGGAGATGGTTGATGATGATGTGGATTGTTATTGGCTTATCAAGAGCTTTGTGCATCATTTAGACACCCGGTTTCGAGATTCCCAGCAACAGCTGGTAAGATTGTGTGTGTGGATTAATATTGCCTTTACTAAATATCTCTTTACATCATTGGAGCAAAGTGACTGTAAATGGAAAACTAAAGATATTAATGATCTATCAGTAGGATACGAATATGGTAGTAATGTGACAGCCAGCTCATTGGGGCCGCGCATCTCTTCGCAGACCCACCTGCAGCCAGAAGAAGACTGCTCTGTACACTGTGTAGTATTTGGTACAAATGGGAGCCGGTACAGTGAATGGTGAATGGAGGGTCATGTGATCTCTATCTGTCCATGAGCACTCGCCCTGACAGGACCTAATGATAGTATTCATGAAAGTATGATCATTGTCCTGGCAGGGCTATTGCTCTCATGACCCTCCATCTGTGGCTATTTTGTGGTCAGGTCTCTATCCCACGATCACCCCCCCCCCCCCGCACTGTTTTTTGGGGGGCACTAATCGCTGTCATGGCAGCCCTGAGATCCAATCAGGACCCCAGGGCTGTCCTCAGGCAGTGCCTGTAAGATCCAGTCATGTGCATAGGCTGACACAGGGTATTATGAACAAGCAATCAGATGGTGGCAGCATGATGATGGACACATTATGCGTTTGAAACTCATTCCTTTAATCTTTTAAGGTGTCACTATAAAGAATTTGTTGAAATAATAGTCCCTAAATAAAGCATGAAGCATTGTTCTTAGCAAGCCTGGTGAATTTTTGTCCATTCGCTGGATCAAGAAACGTAAAGTGTATTGGATCTGGGGTTCACTGTATGTAGGACGGTTCTGTGTATTGAAGAAACAGCAGCAAGGTGTTAGGACACTGCACACGGCTATGACAGCAGGCCTTGTCAAGGGGAGGTACACAAGGCATTATGGGGCTTATGGGAATCTCTACTGTTTGGCTTTGAATAGTGGAGTTAGATAGTAAAGTATGAGTGAAAAAGGTACCTTATATACTCGAGTATAAGCCTAGTTTTTCAACACAATTTGTGCTCAAAAACCCTAACTCGGCTTATACTTGAGTCAACTAAAAAAATTAAGTCAAAACTCACCTTTCTGACATCATCTGACATCATAGGTCCTCTTCTGTCTGAGACAGAAAAAGACCTATGGGGGACGTCGGAAAGATGAGTACAGTGTTATTTTTTTTCCTGCTACAGGGGCTGGGCAGGCTGTATGCTACAGGGGCTGGGCAGGCTGTATGCTACAGGGGCTGGGCAGGCTGTATGCTACAGGGGCTGGGCAGGCTGTATGCTACAGGGGCTGGGCGACTATATACTGGGAGGCTGTAACCAATGCATTTCCCACCCTCGGCTTATACTCGAGTCAATAGGTTTTCCCAGTTTTTTGTGTTGAAATTAGGGGTTTCGAGTATACTCGAGTATATACGGTATATTGGCACAATGATAGTCACTGTTAACTCAGCATTACTGAAATTTAGGAGTAAAAGCTGTTGTGGGACAACCCCTTTGAGCCCACACCACTGTGAACATATATGTCACACAATTAAAGCTTCTCTACTAGTCACTTGACCGATGAATGTGTCTGATTCGCAGCCTTATTAAATCTGCTTGAAAGTTTAAAAGGAAATCTACCATCAAACTCCAGCATGATAAGCCTGTGACGATACAGCACTGAGGGACTCTGGGAATCGGCTAATGAGCCTGAAGGGCTCTGGGGGCTAATTGTAAAAGTTGTTTTTTGAAAGAAGGGGCCATGTTTATCATGCTGGACTCTGATGGTAGATTTCCTTTAAAATTTTCAAGCAACTTGATTGACTCCACATCGCAGCCAAATCAGACACATGGTTTGGTCAAGTTACTAGTACAGGCAGTCCCCGGGTTACATACAAGATAGGGTCTGTAGGTTTGTTCGTAAATTGAGTTTGTTTGTAAGTCGGAACTGTATATTTTATCACTGTAATCCCGTCCAGAACTTTTTTGGTCTCTGTGACTATTGGATTTTAAAAATGTTGGGTTGTCATAAGAATCAAAATTAACAATAAAGCTTCATTACAGACACCTGTGATAACTGTTACAGCTGTTTATTGTAGCCTAGGACTAAAGTAAAATAAATTACCAATATCCAGAGCTCCGTTTGTAACTAGGGGTCGTATGTAAGTCGAGTGTTCTTAAGTAGGGGACCGCCGGTATATGACATAAAGCTCAAGTCCAATGCACCTGTTTCTACCTGTAACTCCTTCTACCTGCATCTCCTTTGTTTGAAAAATGTTCTCTAAATCTGTTTAACAAACTACAGAGCAAGCATAAAGGAAACGATTACTAGGCAGATGTAGGAGTTGTAGTTCTATTCTCATTTATTCTCCCCATTTCTCCTTTTGCAGCAGAAGGGATTTGAGCATTACCTGAATATAGAAGACGGCAGACTTGTGTCACACCTCAAGGCTTGCGGTGCTCTGGAGAAACTGCCCTATGACCTGTGGTTTAGGAAATGCTTTGCAGGTTGTTTACCGCCATCCACCTTACAGAGGTACTTTTTACTTATACTACTGTAGCGCCAGGTACCATGGTCATACATGGTCACTGGCTATAGATTTGTCATTGCCTATATGTCTACCTCAAATCCCCTCCAGCCATCATTATCAGAAGCCATTTGTGGACCTTGTGTTTTATGTGCAGGATATGGGACAAGCTGGTGAGTGGATCCTGCAAGATTCTCTTATTTGTAGCTGTGGAAATCCTACTGACATTCAAGATGAAAGTCATGGCCCTTAATAACACTGAGAGTATTAATGAATTTCTCCAAAAGGTAATGTGATGATTGATTTGTAGTAATTTCATTGAATTCTAGAGATTGGGGCCTGAACCTCTCCCTGATCTGTATATTATATCCCTTGTTAGTCTGATAACATCTTCTATGGTCTCAGTCTCTTACAAGGACCAGGTCTCGTTGGATGTGACTGATTCTATTTGAAGTGGGATTTTGACAGCAGACGACCACATCTTCATGTTGAGGATAACCAGCTTGACGGGGTCTACCCCAGTGTGATGTTGTGTTATTGTCTTTCTTTCAGATCCCCGAGGACAACACTGATCCAATAGTCAACAAAGCCATCGATTTATGGCACAAACACTGCGGAATCCCCGCCCATTCATTGTGATGCTGCAAGACTTCAGTTTTCTCTATTTAATTCATTATACGTTTATGAACCTTTGATATTATGGTTGAATTATTGAGATTTCTTAATCTAACCAAAGTGGGAAAAACATGGACTTATGAGCATGTTCTGCATGTACAAATCTGCAGCACGCTCCATATCTTGTGAGGAGCTGCTGATTCTTACCATAGATTTGTCCCTCCAGTGTAGGATTCTGCAGTGCACTTACAGCCATAAAGGATCAGAAACTATGATGCAGTGGGGGATCATTTGTGCGGACCACCATCACTAACCTACAAAGGGGCTCATCTGAGTTACTGCGTAGTTTCAGTTGTTCTGAATATGAGGTTAGTCTTTATAAAAAATGAGCCTTGTAAAAAGACAGCAGCCTCAGAAGACGAGGCAGAAATGTTCATTCTGTGTGCATTGAGTGAATGCTATTTTATAGACATGGGTCATTGTGTGCTGTATCACCACTGCAAATATTTTGCCAATGCAGTTTGTGTAAATATAAAGTACACACTCCACTCTGTGTAATTCAGTGCCAGTCTGAATGTTAAATAAACTTCTAAATACATTTCTAAATAGCTACTGGCGACTGTTTTCGATAACTGGCCTAACCAAAAAAAGATATTTCTATAACTCCCAACCCACCGAAATAGACAAACCAAGCGCAGTGCAGTGCTCAGGTGGTAGTAAAGTAAAGCATGGATAAACCAGTGGCACTTACTCAAGGCATTGTGACTGTGGTAATCTTCATATTTGTTATCCAAGGCCTCCTTCCTAAAATCAACTTTTATAATTATGCTAATGAGCTCCTCCTGCAGCGTCCCAGCCTGCTACAATGATCAAAATATGTCTCCCCCCCCCCCCCCCCCCTCTGCCAGTGTATTCTAGTAGCAGTAGCAGGAGTTGCAGGGTGAGGGGAAACCTGCTCTGCTCATTGCAACAGTCTGTAAAGCTACAGCACTGAGCTGCTCTGATAACAACCCCCCCCCCCCCAGAGCCTCTTAGACTCATTAGCATCATTTAAAATTTATTTTCGAGGGAAGGAGGCCATGGATGACAAATATAAGGAGATTACCACAGTTGCAGTGTCTGAATCTGAGTATGTGCCCGTGGTTTATTATGCTTGATTTTGATGGTAGATTTCCTTTTATATTGATGATGCAAATGATGTGTACTGTATCAATGTTATTTTGGTAAACAGTTTTTGCTTCTTTTAAAAGGGTTTATTCTAGTTTGTAAAATTACTATTTATATACAGGCGGTCCCCTACTTAAGAACACACGATTTACAGACGACCCCTAGTTTCAAACAGACCTCTGGATGTGGGTATTTAACTGTAGTTTAGTCTTGGGCTACAATAAGGAGCTATAACAGTTACTAAAGCTGTCTACAATTAAGCTTTAGTGTTAATCTGGTTCTTATGACAATCCAACATTTTTAAAATCCAATTTTCACAGAGACAAAAAAAAGATTCTGTCTTGGGCTACAATTATAAATATACAGTTCCGACTTGCATACAAATTCTTGTACGTAAACCCGGACTACCTGTATAGTGTTTTATACCAGCAGTTGGCAGGGGTTGTCCTGATTTGCTACTTTTTTATTACTTGCCGAATGTAGTACAAAAATAGGACAGAATTCATACTTGCTTCCTAAAATTACAATGGATGCTCCTGTGCTATTCTTCACATAGATGTGAACATACCCTTGTCAAGGAAGGGGCATTTTGTATCAAAATTATCATCCCATATCAGTCTAATTTGTGTAAGTACAATAGTACAATCCCTCCATTTAGAGGATCACATGCAAATCAAATTATAGGGGTCTATATTTGCATGTAGGGGAAGAATACCCCCATAAACTTTCCCCTTCAGTTTTTGATTTTAATATTTTCTACTTGACTTAATATGAAATATTATCTTTTTTAAAACATAGAATAAAAGTTAATTTTTACTGCCACTTTTCCCTCTTTCTTCCCCTTTTCCTTCTGAATAAAATTGAGCTAACTTGTGGTGGTGTACACCTGGCAGGAAAATAAATTACAAAATAAAACTATATACATAAGACCAACAATAATTCTTCTGATCTTCTCACTATACAATAGTACAAATGTGTATTCCATACAAAAAGTATATGTTTTATACATCACTGACCCACAACCTGTCAACCCACACAAGCTTCAAGATTTTATACACATTTTAAAGTCTTATGTTTTGTTGGTGATTTTAGTTTTACACGTTGTGGTCCAATGATGTAAATGTAATTGTGGAATCAGTTGAACTTCTCTAGTGCATGGAAGCAACGACACATAAAATAATACACACAGTTGCTAACAAAAACAATGCACCAAGAAGCAGTTGTTGGAATAGCATGAAATGTGAATGATCTGTATAAGCGATTACATTGTTAGAGAAGAAATTAAACAATGGAGATTAAGCCTGTAATGTACGCTTCTGTAGGGATTCTGGGAAAGAAATATGCAATAAGTTTTCCATGGTGACTAACACCCAACCTCCAAAGTTTCAAACATAAAACCCATCTCTTTAGGCAGCCTATTACACTCGCTAACTGCATGAAGTTTCAACTCTCTTTACTAATCCATCCTATGTCCTATCTGTTATCCAGCAAACACCAGATATGTACCAAGCTCCAGGCTTCTCTGCAGGCATTTTCACCTTGGAAATGTATATAGCAGTGATGGCTAACCTATGGCACTGGTGCCAGAGGTGGCACTCGGAGCCCTTTCTGTGGGCACTCAGGCCATCAGCAGAGATGACTCCAGGTATCTTCCCGCAGTCCCAGACAGCCCAAGACTTGCTGTACACAGAGGTATTTTAAAGTGACAGCTCTACCTGGGACTATTTTCTGCTTTATTGGTGTCCTCAGGGTGCCGGTATCAATGAAAACTGTGACAGAGAAGGGAGTATAAATCACAAATTAAATTTCTGTGTTGGCACTTTGCGATAAATAAGTGGGTCTTTGTTGTAGTTTGGGCACTCGGTCTCCAAAAGGTTTGCCATCACTGGTATATAGGATGGCAGTTGATAACTGGTTCAAGCAGCAAAATTTTTATTTATTAAATTATGTTATATTGTTTCCTTAAAAATAATGGCTGGACCATTATACATGCTCTTATACCTCTTGTGTCACCCCCTTCATCTTCATAGACTGTAAGCTCTTGTGAGCAGGGCCCTCACTCCTATAGTTCTATATGACTGTTTGTACTCTGTAATGTAATATGATATTTGTCCCCTATGATTTGTAAAGTGCTTTGAAATAAATAAAGATTATAATTTTGGTGGGGAAAGAAAACTTTGCCCCAGTGCAACCTAAAATAAGGCAGCTCCACCTACATCTATATGAACATATAAATGGTTCGGGTATGTCCCCCAAAATAACTACAAAAATGAATACTATAAAATATACTTTATGTAATTAAACACCTAGAAGTTCAAGGCAATGATAAATGTATGTTATTCTAGTTTCACAATTCATGGACAAGATAAGATCTGAACTAGCACTAAAAAGAGGGATATTACACAAATGTCCACAAGATGGCAGTAAATGACAATGGAAACAGACCACTGAATATCTAGTAGAAAAATGTATATCTGAAAAAGAACAGCACTGCACATGCAAGAATCGGAGGTATGGAACAGAAAAAACTGTGGACTTTTGCACAGATAAATTTAGTACAGGCAGTCCCCGGGTTAAGTACAGGATAGGGTTCAGAGGTTTGTTCTTAAGTTGAATTTGTATGCAAGTCGAAACTGTATATTTTATAATTGTAGATCTAGACAAAAAAAATTTTTTGGCCCCAGTGACAATTGGAGTTTAAACATTTTATGCTGTAATGGGTCCAAGGATGATCAATAAAGCTTCATTACAGACACCTTGCAGCTGATTATTGCAATCTGGGATTATAGTAAAGCATCCAGAGAGCTTCACCAGAGGTCAGAGGGGTCTGTCTGTAACTATGGGTTGTCTGTAAGTCGGGTGTCTTTTAGTAGGGGACCACCTGTATAATGAAATCAGGAGGAACTACCTTACACCATGTGGATCTATATGTCTATATCCCGAGTTATTGTTAGGGGCATACCCCCACCCTTTTGTATGTTTATACAGTATATATTTGTATAGGTGCACCCTTAACATCCATTACTGACTTTCGAGAATGTTAGTGACCTGATATGGGCTAATAGACAAACCTGCAGTGTTAACTTCTTGGAGGATAGTAAGCGCGTAATTTGGGCTCCCACTGTAAAGCATAACTAAACTTTTGACAAAATTTTGTAACAGAATAGTAAATTTTGTAATAATGCATGTGGATCAAGGGGTATCATGTACGGTATATTACAATATATACTATTATCACCTGTAGTATTCAGATCTGCAATAAAATAAAAACTTCAGGCACAGCTGCTCTGCAGCTGATGTGCTGCCTGGTGTAACAAGGGTAAAGAATCCTATTTTGCACAATTTTCCAGAAAAAGTAACATGTACAAAAGATAGATTTTGAAAAATATTCTTGTTTATTTCATTTACAAGAAGACTCCATGTTAATATGGACAGGCTCAATCAATGGAGGCTTCTGACCTGGCATAATGGCTGAGTCTGTCTTGACCAACCATTCCTACTCTATACAGAACAGGCACAATATAATGACAACACATTCCCAAAGACAAACACAATCAATATCTGCCTTTAGGAAAATAAGTTCTGGGGTGGAATATGAGCGTAGGACTGTAGAAAAAAGGGAAAGTTATGAGCGGCCCATTCAACCCAAGAGGTGGATGCTGACAGTAGTATAATGAAATGCAAGCTGGCCCGGGGTGCAGACTGACCCCAGAGGGGCCATATGATCCAAAGTAAAAATGTCTTCCTTGAAATGGGTTGATGTTTCTGTAAGCTTTTATTTACTGACCCTGATTACTCTCTTAATGCATTATTAATAGGATGGTTTTGGTGCCAAGAACCAGTTGCAAAGCTACATGATGCTGGTCATTCCAACCCTGCTGTTTCTATAATTAGATATTTCTGAACAAGAGCTCTCATTTAGTCTCAACAGGTTTAGAAATCTGTAACCAGTCTCCAGATGCTAAACAGTTAACTGGGAATTGTTCACAAGGGAAAAGTAGTGCAAGTCTCTCTTTGTTGCCTTTAAAGCCCACATCGGTTTGGCTGTAATGTGTGAAGCTGGACTGGCATGTGTATTACAGGTCTCCTTAATCCACACATGTCCCAGATCTTCCATATGAGCCACCACTAACACTGAGACGCAAGATGCTGACACCCGAAGACTTGAGGAAGAACAGCTTCTGCTCAGTATGTACATACAGGACAGATCCGGACACTGCTGACATTTTGCATTGCACGATGCTTCACATTGTTAAGGTCTAGTGAAGATGGAGATTACTTATGAAGATTATGCAGATGCAAATTTCTCTTTTTGGAAAAACAAGGCAGTTCCAAAGATTTACATTTAGGAATAGACAAAATAAAACATCCCAGCACTTGTGGTTCCCTTTTTGAAAACGGTAAAGTATGCAAGTAGAGCTTTAATGCTAGGGTCTGTGAAACCTGCAAGAGAGAAGAGATCAATGATCAATCACGGGATTGTGGTTACATACAGGGATGAAACACAGGAGCAATCTATTACAGATCACATTTCTTAGGAGGTCCCTGCCCTGGTTAAGAAGAAGCTCCTTCAGTACTTCTGCGTCTACACTTCTGTATATAATGGGGGGGATTTATTAATTCTGTCACAACCTCGACAGTCGGCATCTAAGATCCGACAACGGAAAACATAGCCTGATGTATTAAAGTAGTACAGCACGGCTGTAAGTTAGTAATGTGCAGACGGAACTTATCAGTCGGGCACCAAAAAAAATGCTGACAAATGAGATGTACGCCAAAATCTTACATGGGCTGCATCTGTTTTTTTTTTAATTTCAGACCAATTTTTTCCTCGTCTGTACTGCATCAAAAACTGTACCTCAAAAAGCCAACAAACTCATAAATGTGGCTGATGATGTGGAAAATATAGGTCACGCCCACTTGTGCCAAAAAAGACGGACAAGTTGGGAGAGTCGGAAACATCTGTTCTTTCTGGCACAAACGCATTCTAAATGATCATCTGCCATCTGTTCCGTCTGCACATTAATTACTTAGAGCCGTGCGCTACTTTAACACATCGGGCTATGCTTTCCGTAGTCGGATCTCAGCTGCCGACTCTTGAGGTTGCGATAGAATTAATAAATCCCCCCCCCCCGATGTATCATTCCGACATGAATCTACCCTCATCCACCCTGAGACAGCATACATATATTTAATATAGGTATAAGGGCATATATAGGGTGAATCTACCACCAGCATTAGCGGTGTGTACCCCCTGCTAAACACTGCAAAGAATACCAATCTATATGAATGCAGGAGAATAGGCTAAACCAGATGGACTTATAATATACCGTATATTCCGGCGTATAAGACGACTTTTGAAGACAGAAAAATCTTCTGTCTTCTCTGGGGTCGTCTTATACGGCGGCGGTCGGGTCCCGGTGCATGGAGAGGGCTCACGGGCTGAGCCCTCTCCAGAGCCAGTAAGTCTTTGCTGCATATTGCAGCAAAGGCTTACCGGTAACACCCGCGATCGGTGCTAGCAGCCTCAAAAAGCTGCCGGCAGCCTCAAAAAGACATCGGTGCACATACTCACCCTCCGTTGGCCCCGATGTCTGCGCGGCTCGTTTTCAGTGCCGTCTTCTTTCTTCTGCTGGGCGCCGTAAAAGAAAGCAAAAGAAAGAAGACGGCGTGGAACACTGAAGACGAGCCGCGCGGACATCGGGGGAGCAGCGCAGCACATCGGGGCCACCGGAGGGTGAGTATATAAGTTTTTTGTTTTTTTTTAATGCTGGGCTGGGCTGTGCTGTATACTACTGGGGGCTGTGCTGTATACTACTGGGGGCTGTGCTGTATACTACTGGGGGCAGTGCTGTAATGGTAATGTTGTTGTTGTATGCCTTATGTTTATGAGCGACAGTTTTCCTGCTATATACCTGCATGTCATAAGAATTTACATTAAAAAAAGGACCATGTTAAATTGAAATCTGTTTTTTTTTTAAAATTTTTACCGGTGTTTTGTATGCCTTGGAAATATACCGCGAATATATCTTAAACTCTATATTTTAAACAGGAAAGTAGGGGGGTCGTCTTATACACCAGGTCGTCTTATACGCCGGAATATACGGTATGTATTATGTCCCACCCCAACAATACAGAAGCAATGTTCCAACTGTCAGAATGAGACCTGCTATATTACTATAGCCCGTGACTGTAAATTGCGGCGTCTATTATCGTTTATATTATTATATATGTTATATCTACATTATTTACATATTATATCTATTGTATCTATTTTATAAAAAAGAAACTTTCACCATAAATAATAGCCCTGAACTACAGCAGAAAAGACACGGATTGCAATAATGTTTTTTCTACAATGGCTTGTACTTTATCTATGTGCGTCAGGGATGAATCTAAACTCTCTGCTACCTGAGACAGCATTATATAATATAATTATAATAAATTAAGAGGGGGGAGGCTGTATGTATTTAAATAAGGGGGACATTTGATATATTCTCATGAATTTAGTGGATACAGGATTCATTTTTTATATAGCGGGAACTTCGCACTTAATTTAGTGTGTATTGTAATTTTTTGGGGTATAGTACTGTATATATCACAATGTATCTTTTATATGCAGGGGTATTTTTATACATGCATAGGACAGAAAGTGAGGTTGTCCGTTGCATTGCAATGGATATATATAATTTAGGAGCACAGTGGGGGTGGGACATAGTTGTTTTCCAGGAGACACTACACTGTAAGTGACTGTGTATTTTAGTATGGAAACCTCCTGCATGGAGCTGAAGACATCTTCATCGATAAGTACTAACTAGATGAAATTGCTGTAAAGTCCTGTGCCCAATGGAAAAGAAATTTCCCCTCTGTTTTGTTAAGATGCCAATTCTGCCTTTGTTAATCAGTACCGTAGTTACTGACTGATATTATAGTTTGTCACGTTTCAGCAAGTGCAGAGTCATTTACAGTTCAATGTAAACGTGCCTTTATCTGCACCCCATAATGTAACTCACCTTGTTAAATGCCTACTTAATTCATGAACCTCCATTTCTGTACTTTTAAATTCATTTAGCTCTTTTCGTATGGCTGCCTGTAACGATAAGATCATGAAAAGTTACATGCAGTAGCTCTATTGATAGTAGAAACAATTATGTTAAGCTTCAAGAGGCTTGATCTGTTCTTTTTTGGGAACGTGGCCCTGCTGGGGTACAGCTTATTGCTATTTATTAGTCCAGCAGATGAAGTCGCTAATAATCAGCTACTGTATTCAAGGTAAGCTGAGAATGGCACAAATTTCACTATAGCAGTAGTGATGGTACTAGAAAGTGCACATTCAAGGGAGTAATTCGGTTTCTAATGAATGGTTGCCATCATAAGGGAGACTCCAAACCAACCCTCTGCTTTGGCTAACAGGAGAAGGGTCAGAGTGCCCAATCGATGATATATTTACACAGCAATATTTATTATCTTTGAATGTTGTATTACACACTTTACTGTAAAATCCCTTGCTTCCTGCTGCACTCATGCTCTTCCCTCTACTTAAAATCATTAAGAGGTCTAACCCTCTTAATGAATTAAGCAGATCTTCTTGCATTTACACTGTTTATACTGTTCCTATAATATTATCTTTACAGCCTGTATCTTTATTTCTCTGCAGAAGTAGATATCGAGGCAGATTATCAATCCTTCACAGGAATAACTAGTGCAGCAATGTAGTTTTAATGGGCTTTTTCGGACCTGTAGACTAGACAGCCAGTGCTGACTATAGGTGGTCTGGAATGTAAGGTTAGGGCTATAAAGTGATTATGGGATAACCAAAGATAACCATGTCTCCTTGCAACACTTTAGAGGACATCTATCACAATTTTAGGGGTGTTAGACTGTCCTATAACTCAGCAAATAGTACTGGAGGCTTTCCCAGTTGCATCATCTGTGCTCAGTAATTTATGCACGCCCCCGGCTAATTGATATCCATAACTGCTCTCTGTCACAGTTCCCAGGCCTCCCGTGATGACAGCCGGCTTGTAAGAAATCTCGCGCAGGATCGAGAACCCGTCCTTAGCACAGCCCGTGCGGTCACCAGTGCGACTGCGCAAGGGTCAAGTTCGAGCATGAGTTAAAGGCCAGTCTAACACCCCTAAAGTGGTGATAGATGTCCGTTAAGTAAGTGAATGGATTGTCACCAGCTGGATAAACTCATTGGTGGCTGGTACGGTCAATAAAAACGCAGAAGAGCAGAATAGTTAGTAGATATAAGTGGGTTTGGTATCTAGAAGGTTGTCTCTGAGTACCACTAAATGGCTCAAAAGCCATTTGGAACAAATAAGGTAGAAGAGTTACAAACTTTATCGGCGGCTGTTAATCGTGTCCATGGTTTGTCTGCCCTCCTGTCATAGTCCTGTGCATCTGCCACCTCCACATAATCGCTGAAACGAATTAGGATTTTCTTTTCCCGCAGCTCTTCTACTGTAGGTCTCTGGCTGAGCTGAAGACAGAAAATATAAGAAAAAGTGGTTACAATATATTCTAATCCTAAATGACTGCAGGATGCAACAAGTATCGAGGGTCACCCATTTTGGGTGCATGTACTGTAAGTGCACACATTTCTGAGCCTCAGGACACCCCTGAAAATGTTCACTTTCAAACACACATAAGCAAAAGGTAAAAGCTTTGCTCAGGCTGAATATATTTTAATGGACCTAAAAACTGATGTACGTTAGCGTCTAAATCTGCAGCGCATCTTTACACAGTGGGAATTGTTACACAAACCAAGTGACCTGAGAAACAGCAATTGTTCCATCCACCATTTGTAACATGGAGATGGAAAATATTGTATTAAACAACATCTGAATAATGCCATCAAGTGGAAAAATTAAAAAATCTTGCAATAAGATAAAAAGCTGTACCACGTACTGCTCCCCCCACATTTATATTACAGATTTAAGTCTTTCTGCTACTGAATTTAATAGAATAAGTATTAAAATGACATTTAATTACATGAAGAAACTTTGCAGTAATTTTTTGTTTTTGAATGGATAATTGAAGGTCATAGATTTTTAAAGGGGAATTCCCATTTCAGCAAATCATTTTTGTTTTTCTGATAAACAGTTATACAATTTTCAAATATCTTTTCTGTATAAATTCCTCAAAATGCATAAATTAATTTATGAAACCCAACCATTTGTCTGCACACAACAAGCACAGCTTTTCCTCATGGATATCCACACTGTAATACATTTCCTAGGGGTCCCCATAAAGACTGAATCACCAGGTGCCATGCCAGTATGAAGCCTTACCACCCCTTCTGTCCCCTGCTTTGCAATGGTTAAGATACATAGAAGAAGGGGAAAAGTGAGTACAACTAAGCTCATTTATCTCCCTGTATTCACACAGCATCAATGGAGCCAGAGATGTGAGTAACTAGACCCGTGGTGGTGAACCTATGGCACGGGTGGCAGAGGTGGCACTCAGAGCTCTTTCTGTGGGCACCCGGGCCATCACCCCAGGTCTCGAAAACCTACCTGCAGCCTCAAGCAACTTAGTTTTAAGACAACACAGCCATTGCTTCTTGGACTCCAGGAAGAGTGAGAAAGTGGACAGGGCCGGATTATCGATGCAGGTCCTCCTGCTCGCCCCATGATTCTATGATAGTCACAATTTGCTCTCCTTCTTTCAACTGTATTGATGGCCTCAAGGGGCCTATACGAACAGGGAACGATAAGTTACTCCTTAAACTGCTCTGTTGGTACTTGATGATAAATAGGTGGGTTTAATTTGTCTTTTGGGCACGTAGCCTCTAAAGGTTTGCCATTGCTAAACTAGACTCCGGGACGGCGTTAGGGGGCAACAAACTGGGCTATTATCTATCTGTCTAGTTATCTAGGTCCTATTATTTGTCTATTTTCTATCTATATATCTGTCTATCTAACCATTTACCTAGCTAGCTTTTGTCTTTCTATTCATCTATGTATCTTCTATCTATTATCTAGCCATCTATCAGTCGATCCTCTATCTCTCTTCTGTATCTATCTCTCATATCTATCTATCTATCTATCTATCTATCTATCTATCTATCTATCTATCTATCTATCAATCTATCTATCTATCAATGTATCTTATCTAACTTCTATCATATATCTAGCTATCTATATATCTATATATATATCATCTGTCTATCGCCTATACAATTCTCCTACAGTCCCATATTACGTATTGCCATGCTACTGTACAATTATACCAAGTGGGGCATCATCACAGGATTTGGGAAAATAACAAATGTGCAACATTGCTGGGTATTTAGGGTAATTTATAATTTAGCAAATAAGAAGCAAAAGTACATGTGCACCATTAGTAAACATCCACAATAAAATTGTTGTGTATGTTTAAATCTCTCTAAAAACACTTTCATTTGTTCAATATATCACACAGAAAATACTTTTTGTTAAAACAATATATCACAATATATATGCTGGGCCCATGCAACTGAAATCTTAACGTCTATTGGTCTCTCACAGGTGCACACATATTGGGGCAGATTTATCAAGTGTCTGAAAGTCAGAATATTTCTAGATACCCATGGCAACCAATCACAGCTCCCCTTTAAAATAATCATGAGCGCTGGTAAAATGAAAGCTGAGCTGTGATTGGTTGCCATGGGCAACTAGAAATATTCTGACTTTCACTTGATAAATCTGCCCCATTGTGTTACATGATATATTGTTTTATTGTTTAAATAAAAAGTATTTCCTGTGTGATATACTGAACAATTGAAAATGTTTTAAGAGAGATTTAAACATACATAATATACTTTTGGGGACAGTTTTATTGTTGATGGTGGTACTTTTGTGTGTTATTTACCATACTACGGTGTGTAAAGTACAAAGTGTTATTATTGTGCAAGACTAAGGGGAGCCTCTTACTGAATGTGACTGTTCATAAATTGTTTTATTTTGGGGCCCCACTTTTAGTTTTGCACTTTGTCTAAAACCGGCCATGACTAGACCATTGCACTAGACCACCAGGACCTTTATTATTTAAAGTGAACTAATAAGGCTTTTTTATGGTGGTATTACTTGGGAAATGGGTTATGGCATATTACTAAACAGCACCACTGTGTGACAACCATATTCTAGTGTTGTGCTAACTCTAGGATGTAGTATGTAATTTAGTAATTGTATTGTGTGGGCGCCGTATGACAGCATTCTGATATTAAACTACAGTTATAAATTTCATATGTATCTGTAACACACAGAAATATGGTTTTGCATAACAGAATTCCATCCATGTAAATGATTTTAATTGTATGGAGATTTCTATACAACAGAGTGTTCATCTATATGGAGCAGTCACAGTTCCAGTGTGTAAATGCAGCCGACAAGTGGAGAATATTCAGAAATAGCTTAATTTTAGATTGTCCCTTTGCCAGTGCAAAGCGCCCCTATATTTGACCTTGGCCTGCCTTCCCCATTATATTGCTCTGCTCTGAATAACAGGGTTCAATAGGATGCCATTTTTTGTTGTCTCTTTCTAAAGTAATATCAGTAATTCTTTAGTTATGTAACTCTATAGATTGAGTGGAATTGTTATGTACACTGCACTTATATCATCCAGTCTGAGGCTGCATGCACACAAACGTCACATGTGGGTGCACGGGAGAGGAGGGGATGAGTGCTGTATGCCCCCGCCTCTCTCCATAGAGATACATGGCGCACGGCACTGTAATAAGGGAAAGATTGGACATGTGCTATCTTTTCCCCAGGTACGGATCGGTAAGGTGCCACACGTGTGCTGCACTGTACCGCTCCCGTATGGCGTCGTGAGCCCATTCGTGTCCTATGGCGGAGGCATATACGCCTGTAAGCTTGTGGCCACATATACATCCCCCAATGGTCATGTGAATGTAGCCTGAGAATAAGTATTCGGCTAACAATACCGGGTTTAATACAGAATCTCACCTTGCGTGTAAGTCTCCTTTTAATTTCCCGTTTTTCCTCCTGCTCTTCTTGTTCATTACGAGCTGTAAATAAAAAGCAGCAGTAAAATTGGTCACAATGTAATTTCATCCAGCAAGATGTACTAATCCGCATTTCAAGTTACTTAGTCCATGACTTCTGTTTTCAGCAGAAAACATCAAATTCTGTCATAATCTCCTGAAGAGTTTACTTGGGTTATTGTGTAGGATTACCAAAATGATTGATATTTGCCAAAAGCATGAATAATGAGAGAGATAATTTTAAGCCATTTTTATTACTTTCTACAAAGTTTAAAAACATTTCATTAGTATCTGGTACCATTGCCCTTAAACTGTATGACTTGGGAGAAACTGTTTTGTTATTCTTCCACAAGCTTCTCACAATAGTTGGTAGAACTGGTGTAACTTAGCCATGTTTGTAGGCTGCCTTTTCAGCTTTGCCCATAACATTTTCAACAGGATTGAGGTCAGGGCTTTGTGATGGCCACTCCAGAACAGTATTCTGGTGTAGTTTGTACTCTCTAACAGTAAATCTGGGACGGTGACTTTGTTATCCTAAGGCCACTTTGTAACCAGTCTGGCAGTAGCTTAGGGTCAATGTCCATTTGGAAGACCTATTTGCTCCTAAGCTTTAACTTCCTGGCTAATGTCTTGAGATGTTACTTTAGTATTACCACATAATGTTCTTTCCTCATGATGCATCTATTCTGTGAAGTGCACCAATCTCCCGGGAGTGAAACAACCCCACATTGTGATGATACCGTCCCCATGTATCACAGTTGGGATGAAGTTCTCAGGCTTGCAAGCTTCTCCCTTTTTCCTACAAACATAACAATGGTCATTATGGTCAAACCTTTAACTTTTAGTGTCTTAAGACCACAGGATATTTCTCCAGAAATTAAGGTCTTTGTTCCTGTGTGCATCTGAAAACATTACTCTGGCTTTTTTTTTGCTTCTTTTAGAGTAGTGGCTTCTTCCAGGCAGATTGGACTTTCAGCCCAAATTGGTATAATACTTGTTTCACTGTGGATAAGGACCCACTCTTACCAGTTTTCGCCAGCATCTTATGTTCTTGGGTTGATTTGCACATTTTGGACCAAAGCATGTTCATTGCTGGGACACAGAACCCGTCTCCTCCCTACGCAGTATGACTGGACAATCCCATCTTGTTTGTACTTGGGTATAATTGTTTGAACAGATGAACAAGGCACCTTCAGATTTCTGGAAATTACAGCCAAGGATGCACCAAACTTATGCAAGTCCACAATTCTCTTCCTGATATCTTTCCTAATTCATTTAGACTTACCCATGATGTTACACACAGAAGCAGTGTGTTTCAGGTGTGCCTTCAATTACATACACAAGTGTGCCTCTAATTAAATATGCCTTAGAAAAATTCTCTCTCTCATTAATCTGGTATTTGGTATACAAATAATTTTGGTAAGCCTAATTGACCTAAAATAGGAAAGGTCTATTTTAAATTCATGTCAGAAAAACATGCATATGTGTCTTTTAATACAGTGCAATGCAAACTTCTGGTTTCAACTATGTATATGTGTGTAAGGATTGCTGATCGTCATTCTGCACTTCTTACGTTCCATTTTTTCAAGTATATGATCACTTGTACCTGTGTTCTTTATAAATAATGGGATAAACAAGAGAATTATCATTTGTCATGCTCAATTAAACTGAATGAGGATTCTGACTGATGGTTCCAGCATATGTCGCCCCATCCATATAAAAGATACGTCTGCTGATTTTTACACATCCGTGTAGCCAATTAGCCAAAAGCCAATTATTGACTTACGTTTCAGAATATTTCTTTGCTCCAACTCTTCAGCTGTTGGCCTTTGGCTCAGTCGTCTGCGAAAAAAGATTGAGATCTTCTTAACCATGTTGCCTTCCTTCTTTACTCTTTTATAACTAGACAGGCTTTAGTATGGGTATAAAATGCATATTGTAGACTGGCACAATGTGACTTTAGATGCAGCAATGACATTACAGAGTACAGGACCTGCTGTCAGGTCATGGGCATCATCAGTGTGATAACAGGGCTTTACAACATTTCCTTCTCACAACACTTCCTGACTTTCACAATTTTGTTGCTGTATGTTTTTTTTTGCTTAGTATTGGCTTAAGAAGTGTGTGAGGGAGGAAGACTCAGCATGATACAGTGTATGGATTGTGTAGCTGTCACTACATTTGTTTTAAGAAATATTACTATTCTATCAAGGGCAGAGAGTATCAGCTTATTATTAGTATTGTACCCGCATAGTACACAATCTTTCTAGATAACTGTGTATCAGCATTATCATATTGGTCTTTTTGTACACCATGTACCATTTACATTTTTCGATGTTTTGCACCACGCAAGTTTTCACATAGTTTTGTGTTTTATGTTCTTTTAATGAATTGTAAACATAACTATTGGAACTATTTTAACATGACTGCTTCTTTTCTTGTATAGAGAAGTGCCGCTGTACATGGGAAAAGTCATAAACCCACTTTTATCAAAAACATTGAAAACTGCATTATGTGCAGATTGCCTGTGTAGTGTGCAGAGTGCGCCAGATGCATGCATTGTGATGCATGTTTTTTGGGTGCACTTTGTTAATGCTGCAGAATTGTGGCGCGCGGTACAACTGAGCACTACCACCCCCCCTGTCTTGTCGGATACAGTACAGCACAAAATTGGCACATACACTTTATAAATACATGTGCAAGTACTTTAATATATGTGGGCCATAGTGTGAAAACCTTACATTAAAATTATACATGTCTCCCGCTCCATAAAACTGAAGGATAAAAGGCAGGGAAAGTAATTTCTGTGTTAAAATATTTTGTTCTTTTACAGACAATACAGCAGCTAACTAAAATTCAATGCTCCTGACAGAGGCAAACCAAACTACTGTACTTCTAAAGGGCCTACAATGGGAGGTGATATATAACAAAATTATAATTTTATCTTGCTGTCCTTATAGCCTACTTCTGTTTTACCATATACACGTGTGAACCTCAAATTCTTCTCATTGCTATTCTAATGGTCCATCATCATTCCAAAATTTGCAGCAAATGTTTAGTATCTCTAAGATAACTTGGGGTGACCATTCCTGCCACTATAGGATGCTGGAATTCCAATATTTCAGCCTTGGGAAAACATTTTAAGAACTGGCATGGAGGCAGTTTAGCACTGAATGGCAGGGGATTGAAAGGGTCACCAAACTTGTAAGAGGGATGGGGACACTAGGAAAAAACTACTAAACCGTATATACTACTGGATGTTCATGTTAAAAAGCAGACATCCAGAGGGATTGAATTACTGTTCAATAAACTTTTACTGAAATTGGCAAATAACAAGGTTCAAAGTAACATCAGTGAATCAGGTATACACTACATCAGCATGCTTATCTTAGTGTACATAAGACAAATGTCATACAACCAATGGTACAACTAAGATGGATACGGATAGCCGCTTCATGAAATAAAAAAAAAGAAAAAATAGTATTAGTGCCGCAATAAAGGCTATCCCTATATGAAGATGCATATGAAAGATGTTGTGAAAGACCATTTCTTTAATTAACAGAACTGATAATATTAACCGCAATAAACACATAGAAAGAATATATACCTGGGAAAATACATTGGGATCGATAGGAAGGGAAAAAGGAAAGGGCCAAGGGAGGGAGCACAATAGAAAGGGGGGGGGGGGTAAGAGGTACGAGGATTCATCCACTTGATCCTAGGTTATCTCCTGTTCAGTCTATGCCCCCTCTATCCAAGAAGCAAATTCCGTTGAACTGCGGAAATCTATCCAAGGAGACCAGATCTTAGTATATCTATCAAACTGCAAGTCCGCCAATCCCTCCATGGCTCTCATTTCTTCCATCCTCATTATATTGTTCAGGGCTTCTGCCCACTGGGCTCTTGATGGGCACACACTTGACTTCCAGAGCCTGGGAATTATCTGACGGGTTGCAGCAATGCAGTATCTCAGAAAGCCTTTCTTCACCGCTGAGATAGAACCAGGGATCATAGACAACAACCCAAGCTCTGGAAGTGGTGTAATAGTATCTGACCATAGTTTGGTGTATAAGGCAAAACCCCCTCTCCACAAGTCCCGGACCCCAGGGCAAGACCACCAGATATGCAGCATGGAACCCTGCTCCCGGTTACATCTCCAGCAAGCTTCAGACACCGAGGGGAACATGCTGTGTAACTTTGCTGGGGTTAGAGGGATTGAATTTACGGCAGGACCTGATCCTATGTTACTAATATTTTTGATTTACATGCGATTGATCCGTTATAGATAAATATTGTAATTAGACTTAAATAGTAACATACTTTATCCAGACTACTGTAAAGCTTATAGTCCCATTCTATTCTTCCACTTTACAAGTTTTCTTCTCCTTATATCCTGTGAGAGGTTAAGTGAATAGGAAATAAAATGCATTTGCTTGGTGCTGGCAATTAAAGAATCTTAGGATTTGAGGACTAGTATCCACCAATATGACATCACACTAAGGGGAAGGAAAACTAGTGTTTTAAATGGAATTTTAGAATTTGTATGTTAGATCATAACTAAAGCCAGTATGGCTGAAACACGTTGATCTTTACAGATGTTTTGATGAAATCTATTTTTTGTATGTCCATGGATTTTAATGAGGATTAAATAAAGAATGAAATTGCTTTGAACCCACTAAGGACTGTGCTGGATCGTTGTAAGTACAAAGAGAGGTGCTTGGCTCAAAATTCCTGACATGCAGCCATATTGTTCCTATAGCCACCTATGTGGTAGCTATATAAATACGCAGAGCTCCCCCTAGTGGTAACAGCCAACTGCCAGTCTTATTAAAAAACATAAAAAAGTAACAAGAGAGACACCCTTTAAATAGAAGTCCATCACTGACATTCTCTTTGTCTGAGGAATCATCTTCTTTAACAGAACAGAATGGGTTTTTTACTCCTAAGAATAATAACAGGTATTGTATTGTCATTCATGTAATGCTAACTACAAATCTTGCAAAAGTCATTATGATGAAATTCTGTACTTGTGTAACGAATTGATAGGATTATATGTCACATTTCATATATCCGCTGACTTGATATACCTTGTTTCTCCAAAGTATTGATGTAACCAAAGCATGTACAATGACCAGTGAGGAGGTCAGAGTGTTAATATCTCAGCTCACAGTAAAAAAGGGTTTTATAGAGAATGAAAGTACCTAGTAAGTTTTGTGCCAATCTGCTGCCTCAGCTCCAGCCTCTCTTCATCTGTCTGCATGGGCAGGATATTCTTCTCTTCTAACTCTCTCTTGGAGGGCCTGTTGCTTAGTTTGATTGCCAAAGAATCCTTCCTGAGAACCTTTAATGCCAGGGAACCTTGAGGAATAAAAAAATGCTTGGTTATAAGGGTCAAGATAAATATTCCTAGGGCTGGAGAGATTAACAATTAAAATCTGTATCCATCAGATGTATAACATGAATAGTGTCTAGGCACATTCACAAGCAATGGAATTAGTGGGAATCATTATAATAATTGTATCATCATAATTATAATTACCCAGGACTATTCAAGTGATGAATCTGAATTTACAGCTTACATAAAACAGTACAAAAGATACAGCTAGGTATGGAATCTGCTGAGCTATGGAAATCCAGGCCACTGGTGTTTAATATCCCTGACATCACTGTGCGGCAACCATTGACCATGTACGCATCTTATTTATTATCTGTTTATTCCGATGTCAATGTGTTTTTTATGCATGTATTATGCATAAAGTAAACCCTGTTAAGTGACCATATTCAGTATGTTGATTCTTCCTGTACTGTGATTGCTCCTTCATTTATGTGTTATGGCTGTACTAGCTTTGTATCCTACTGCAGAGACAAGACTATTATCTCTTGTTTGCAACTTCTCCTTTGTAACTTTGAGGCCTTGAATTGTCTATGAACTTCGAGCTTTGCCTCTCTTTATCTGGATGGCATCTCAATATTTCAAATGAAGCACGTCGTAAGCAAGAATGACTCAAGGTGCGGGAAGCAATTCTTTCATGTATGATTGATGACAAATTGAGTTTGGGTTCCACCATGACATTACAAGATCACAACATTGTACAACTACAGTGCACCTAATCATTGTGAACCAACCACATCTACTATCATTATTTGTTACTGCACATCAAGGTCCTTGTGGAGTTCATGCCAAAGTCGTAAATTCAGTTTACATTGCGGTTTACCATAGATCTATTACATCTTACTAAGTGTTTCCTATGATATTATTTTTATGCCATAGAAGTTTTTTAGATTCTTACTTTTGATCTTTTGTGCCTGTTCCTTTTATAACCACAGCTTGAATTACAATGGTGTGAAGGTCAAAGCACCTACTTGTGTATAGTGAGCTATCATCATCGTCATCGTCATCTTCATCCTCATCGTCATCATCATCTCTTGAGTACAAGCATGAGGAGTCTTCATAGTTTGATTCATGAGGCACATTTTCTTTATCATCTTCACATTCAATAACAACAGTTGGCACTTGTCTCATGTCAGCATATCCACCAAGTCCAGATTTTGACATGCTGTCTCCGCCATGTAACCCTGAGCTAAAATATAGAACATGCAGAATAAATGTAACATCTTGCACAATTTCAAGTAAATACTGCAGGTTTTCCATTACAATTAGACAATCATGTGATTACATACCTATGGTTATGCATGGCCATATTGAGTATATAAACATATACTGTATACACTTCAGTACAGATTTTCTTTTTTACTGCTTAGGTGTAGACATGATCTACTTCTAAGCAGGCTTATGCCTGCTCATTTTCCCTGCTTCCAATACATCAGCCTCAAGAATTGACAGTTAACTTGTTGCTTGATATATTCTGTACAATGAACTTCCCTTCACTACACAACTGGCAGCAAACACTTGGCAGTCGCAGCATGACGCCTAATATTTGTAGCAAGAGATAATCACTTAATAACGTATAGGCCTGGCATGGCTGCCAAACATCCTTCCTGGACTAAACAAATGAATGCATAGACAGACACATGATTCATATATGTTTACACATCTCTGAATATCTGTGGTGATCCACAGAATGTTTGGCCCGGCTCCAATGGAATGAACAGTGCCATCAGATCCCTGACAGGAGGTTTGTGCCATCTGGGATAGTGGTGCATATATGCTAGTAAAAAACCCAAGATGACTAAATGAAGAATCCAAGGAAGCAGCACTCCAATAATATGTGATTAGTTTATCACATACAATGTTTCAGCCATTTTCCCTTCCGTGGAGGAGCTGAAATGTAGTATCTTTTTCACTGTTGGTGAATAAACTAATTTCACATTATTGGAGAGCCGCTTCCTCAGATTCATTTGTGGTTTACACACACTTTGGAGCCAGGTTTATTTGAAGTGTGCACCCTACCCCTGACAAAGCTCTGTCTACTATACAGAATAGTTCAACAAAAGTATTTATGTCATTACAAATAAAAATATGAAAAGTGCTATTATCCTTCTCATATGTGACAATGTCAAGGCTCTGGATGCTATAGAAGCCAGTGAGTACATTGCTGTTTATAGTGCAAATTCCTGACTGGAAAAAAGCTTAATGAAAAAACTCATTGAAGAACCTCATGTAAAACCAAAATGGTTTTGGAGAAATTTTCAATTGTAAAAATCCATTTTAGAAAAACTATATTCGACCTTCCCCTATAACAGTGATAGCAAACCTTTTAGAGACCGGGTGCCCAAACTTCAACCAAAACCTACTTATTTACCATCGAGTGCCAACTTGACAATTTAAACTGTTACTTATTGCTCTCTTTTGTTCCACAACAGTCAATCGTATCAGCCCTCTGAGGACACCAATACAGTTGAAAGCAGGAAGGCAAATTCAGACATCATTGTAGCTTCTCTCCAGGGTCTCTTTGTACAGGAAGAATCGTGGGGCCAGTAGTAGGACCTCCAAAAATATTCTGGGCCTGTTCACACCTTCTTACTCCTCTTGCAGTTCCAATCAGTCAAGGATACATCACTTTAAAAGAGTGCCGAGAGCTGCATCTCAATTGTCTAGGACTCCAGGAAGAACTTTGTCCTGGGGCGACAGCCTGGGTGCCCACAGAAAGGTCCCCGAGTGCCACCTCTGGCACCCGTGCCATAGGTTCGCCATCACTGCCCTATAACTTGTCACACACTTCAGAAGCTTACCACAGTTTTTGTATTAATATTCATTTCATATAAGGCTGGTGATATAATTATCATAATTAAATAGGTCAGATAAAGACACAAGTCCTTCAAGTTCAACCTGTCATCCTATCGTGTTAATTTAGGCAAAATCAAAAGCCTCACATAAGAAAACTCCAATATGGCAGTGAGATTAAATCTCTGGATCCACGTCCCACTGCAGTAATCTAGTTTCTGTAACAGGATATTTTTCCTTTCAAGAACTTTTCCTCTAGAACTTGTTTGATGCATATTTTCTTAGTTAATCATAATAAGAATGTAATGAATATACTGATAGATGGACATCAAGGCATTAAAATGAGATGCGAAAAAGACATGCAACAAATGTCAGTGATTCCTTGGGGGTAATTTATCTTAACTCTTAAATATTTCTGTGTGTCTTTTTTTTTTCTGGGTTTTGAACTTTTATATTAAATGCTGCTATATCAGGCATTTGTGTCTGTGGGATTCTTCTGCAACCCCCTTCCAAGGCTTTTCCTATGAGTGGTATGCATTTGTCACAAAGTTGTGACCTTTATTTCACCAAGTTGTGAAGTCACAAAGTTGTACATTTTTTTATACGTCTGAAGATATAGCAGAGGCACATTGCTGCAGCTCACAGCCCTGATGTGACCAGAGTCCATTAATCCTGTACACACTACTGATGCTCTGGTCACATGACCAAAGAGCATGTCTGCTGGGTATGAGCCCCACACACTGCTAGAAAGAGCTGTGCCTCTCCCTCTCTTGCAACCTTCGAGTCTGTGAGGATGGAGGCATCACTTGTAGTGATGCCTCAAAGAGCTGGCTCTTTTATGTGAAAGATGGGAGTCAGATCCCTGAAGTGAGCCGATGGCTTACTTAACCCCGCCCCTAACCTACTCACCACGCCCCCTTAACCGGATACAATCGGGTTAAAAGTGGTGTGGAATGGGGTGACCGGCTGGACTGTGGCTCCCTACTATATATATTTAATAGGGAGCCGTTCGGGAGGCAGAAGAGCAAGCTCTTCTTAGTGAGCAGACCCTAATGTGCCAGCTCACTGATAAGAGCCATTGCTATCACTAGCTCCCAGCTCACATGTTTGCTGGGATCATACAGCACAGAGTGCAGACACTGAGCTTCCTCTGCACTCTCTTACTCTGTTATCAGCAATACAGTCCAGATCGCTTCACTGATATCCTGGGGGAGTTGGGGTCTCAGACGACTTATGCCTCCACCACAAGGATCATACGGTATGTGTTCTCCTTATGGAGAGATTGCCAATTAAGGCCTAACGTCTGACCCTAGTCAACCCTAGCCTCTCACACAGCCAATCCAGTTTCCTACGCTGTACTGAGGAGACCCAACCAGGTCAAAACAGTGCTGTCTATAGTTGGGAATCTGTTCCTTCTGGAATAGATATACTGGATCGGCTTAATCCCACATCATGTTATTATTCTTGGTGTTAAGGGGGCTGCCTTTCAAGGTAGCAAAAGGAGGCATTGTTTTCCATTTAACACCTTGGAAAAAGTATTTTCATACTTCCACCACAAGGAGTAAGTGTATACAGGCAGTCCCTGGGTTACATACAAGATAGGGTGCATACATACAAGGTAGGTTTGTTCTTAAGTTGAATTATATGTAAGTCGGAACTGTATATTTTATCATTTTATCATGGGTATGTGGCGCTCACTTCGCTGATGGGGAAAGTAAGTGACTGCCTGGGATACAAAGATGAGCAGGAATGAGGCCTGTCCTAAGCTCTGCAGTTGGCAAGTTCCAAGTTGTTTACAATGCACTGTGAATATGTCCAATAGAAGCCAATGGGGCTATGAGTTAGCCACTGTTTGTGTGACTAATTCCTGGCCAAAGCAGATTTTTGTGTTCATGAGAATTCTGAGGTTCTATAGCAGCTGAGTAGTGCGTGATGAGGTTCTGCTGAAGTTGTAGGGTGTGTATGATGAGGTTCCGCAGCAGCTGAAGGTTGTAATAAAGTTTATTAATATTTGAAGCAGTGTTTGTCGGGAGGAGATCAACCTTTGACAGCCAGATCTTGTTCTGTGACAATGGGCTGATAAAATCAGTCCCCTGTCACAGGGCTGTGCAGTCTAATGCCGGGAGATCCAGTAATCTAATGGACTCTTACAAGTAGATCACTTCTACATGTAATCTGTATATAAAAACAGCAGAGAACACATTATGTGCTCCCTGATAACTCCTGCACTAAGTAAAAATGGAAAGTAATAAATAAACCTGTAAAAGTAAAATTCTGATAAAATTCATTATCTATAACTATATCTATAAATAGCCATGTTAAACTCTTATGGAGCATTTGTATTATTGAAAATAGCATATTCCTCCCTGGCTAAAAATACTTCACAAAAATGGAAAGAGGAATATTTTTACTCTCCTGGAAGGAAAGCTGGATTTGCGAGCAACTGCTACTACTAAACCCCCTGGAGCTCACACCTTATTTACAGTTGAAACCAGAAGCTTACATATATACTATATAAAAAGACATATATCACTCAAGGATGAACCAGACTTGTGCAAGTCCACAATTCTCTTCCTGATATCTTGGCTGATTTCTTTAGACTTTCCCATGATGTTATACAAGGAATACGGTGTGACTTCAAATACATCTGCAGGTGTGTTGCTAATTAATTAAACCTACCAGAAACTTCCAAATACATGCCATCATCATAGATGCTGTCTCTAATTGTTTAAAGGCACAGTAATCTCAGTGTATGTAAACTTGACTTTGCGGAAAGTAATAAAAATGCCTTAAAATGTTCTTTCTCTCTCTCTCTCTTTCTGTATTCTGGCATTTGGCAAATATAAATAATAATGACAATACTAAATAACCTAAAACAGGAAAGGTTTATTTTGATTTCATATCAGATAGAAGGAAAACATGCATAAGTGTTTATGTAGTGTATGTAAACTTCTGTTTTCAATAATAATACTTCTCTGTTAGATCAAATACTGATTCTGAATACATCTGCTTGATTTTCCTATCATAATAGAACTGACGAATGAATAAAGTGTATTCAGCTGAATTTCTGTCGCTGCAAATAACAGGGAATGACAGGGAGAATAGTAATTGGTCAGCAGCATATGCTAGAGGTTTATTGAATAGAAATGCTGACATAGTCCAATCACATCTGATTCACTGGCAATACGACAAATGGATAGAAGACGAGCTGATTGCTTAGCAATTCACATTCCCATCACCCTAAAACTCCTATAGAAATTTTAGAGGAGCACTGATGACTAGAAACCATTACACAAAATGCTTTGTGGAATAAATCTGCTTTTGACCTTTCCACAGGGAAAATAGTTGGTGGTATTGTCTGTAGAAAAGCGTTGTTAAAAAGCTAGGGGCTACAATTTGATATTATTTAAAACTCTTTGGACTGGGTTTCCCTCTACTTAGAAGTCCTTCAGAAGCACAGATGTGTTTTTCTCAAGTATAAAACAAGAATGAATGAAGTGAATCCAATAATCTTCCTACTTCCACAAGTAAACCACAACAGTAGTGTGGCCTAAAATCAGACTTACCTTTCCAACCTTTGCATGGTCATAGCAAGTGTCTTGTTGAGCTCCTCAATGACCCTGCATCCTGGAGGTATAGATGGGTGGATGGGCACTGAACTTGATCCTGTGGAGAGATGCTGGCTTCCATACTGCAGCTGGTGCTGGTGGACGGCTAGTTGAGATGGGAGGATGGTATGGTGATGCTGGGAGCTTTTCTGATTTGAGTAGGAGTGGGGATAGTCTGACCCTCCTAATGGCATGCATATCATGACTTTCTTTGGAGGTAGTGGAGGAGACATCTTCCCCGGCATACAAGGCAGTTTCACAGGTGCTCCCGAGTCTAGAAGAAAACAATAATCTTCAAATCTTATACTTTAAATAGAAGCCCTTTTTCAGCACAAATGTAATGTAATTTAAGAAACGTAACACACCTGGAGCCAAGCAGGGCTTGATTTAAGTACAGGACTTTTAACAATCAGGTTTGGGACTAGATATGTGAGAAGTCACAGTCATTCTCCCAAGGCTAGGCTTTACAGTTCCTGCATGAAAGCCTCAAATACCAAACCATGGCTTATTTTATAACAGGGAATTTTATGCAGTAACTAGAAAAATAGTCACTGGATAACTTCACTAGCATGTTAAGTTTCCAATATCCTATGCTATGCGGATTTTAAAAATGCCTTTGTCAGAATTCTGAATCATTTCGGTAGTTTATAAGAGTTTATTTTACATTTCCTGGCTCACTGCCAGTAGCATGTGGTGAGTCCTGGGATGTGGGGAGAAGCAGCAACAGCCTGTGTCTCAGTCTCCTCTCCTCCAAACTCATGCAGTTCCCTGGATGGCGTGGAGTAGAGGAAGAATGCATGAGACATAGGCACACAGGCTGCAGCTACTCAGGACTAACCAGACGATGTTGCCTGCCAGGTAATGAGAAAAAAAGTTTTACAAATTGATGAAATGATCCAGAATGCGGACAAAGGCATTTTTAAAATCAACATAGTAGAGGCTATTGGAACCTTTCACCAGCTAAAAAATTACATACCTGGTGACAGGTTCACTTTAAATAATGAGAAAGTTGGATTAAAATGTAAGCTCCATATATAGACTGATTCACTGCTACCTATGGGGCTGCTTCCACAGAAGGTCAACAGCATATAAACATGTGAACATCAGAACTGTTATTGCAGTTAGCTAAAACTAAGGAATCCATATGGAGTTCTCTAGTTCATCCTAAAGGTGTTTAACTGGGTTCCAAACTGGTTCTACAAAGTTGGATGCTTTGTATGATGTATTGTATGATTATGTATTCTTTTACTAATTTTAAAGAATGCAAAAAAAACTCTCTTTTCCAAACTTTACAACTGTCAATTCAAGTTTTACCATACAATATCATCCCGCCATATACGATACGTTAGTTGTTCCATCAGACTGCCCACACAGCAAAATAACGCAGTTTGTTACTGACAATGTGGCCATTTACAATCAAAAATCATTTAGCAAAAACTATTCCATAAGTTAATTTGGAAACCATGTACGGACTTGTATGTCCGTATTGTGACTGCCCACATCATTATTGAGTACATACTACCCTTCTGTCTATTTGATCTGGTAAAAGATGTTTAAAGGTAATAGATGTTTAAAGGAAATCAAACCATGGATTTATTGGTTTTAACCCAAGTACTTACATGCTGTTCTGTTCTCCATTTAGATGTTAATGGATTATTTTTCATGAAAAATAACTTTTTTTAAAATATGTAAATGAGCTTCAGGGGCTACTTTGTATGCCACAGAAGCCCATTCTGGCTCCATTAGTGGTTAGCGAGTCTCTGGTAGGGGAAGAGAGGTAGGAGGAGGGCATAAGAACTAAAGGAAGACGTGAATATTTAGCAGCTGACGGATGTGCACAGGAGCCCCTGAGGCTCGTTTGCATATATTTATAAAGTCCATTATTAACTAAATGAAGAACAGATCCTGTTTCAGGGGGCACACATCAGCATTTAAGTATGCTTTGGTCTAAACCATTAGATCCATGTAGTTGATTTCCTTTAATTATGGTGTATTGTAAATAACATATTCATGTCCAATAAACAAAGAAACAAAAACTGACATAATTTAAACAAATGCCTGAATAGCTATATAGTGATGATTAACAGAATGGTGGCACCACAACATTCAGTACAAATGCTGCCAATACACCAATTAAGGCTGGCTGCATGAAAGCATGGTCAGTCCTTGGAAACTGACCTATATGTTGGTCCAATCCCACAGATTACACACTTTGCACAGGACGGCAGTCCTTGCATTACACAGAAATATGATGCAAGGACTCCCAGTAGTTCAGCTGGCAGACAGGGAGTCCTTGCATCATATTTTTTGCATGATGCAAAGACTCCTGTCCTGTGCAATGTGTCCAGCACATGGGTCAATTTCCACAGGGTGACCATGTGCTGAACATAAAAATGTAATTAATACCTGGAGAAAAAGTTGATATGGTCAAAAATGTCACATGATATTAATATTCTATTTTATATTAATTTTAGGCACATGGTCTGTTTTCTGGTACCCCTGACTTTAGTGGTGTTTTGCACTGTAATCTGATGTTGTTGTGCAGGGCCTTTATTTGGCATACTGTAGGTAGAAAAAAATTATATTCCTCATTCAGAAAGGGTTATATGTTTTTGGCAGGTCTAAGTGTGCACCAGAAAATACACCACAATAGGGCTCTAAGAAAAGAATTAGTTAAAAGTGTTGGGAAACAAATGCTGTGCCCAAATTAGGAGGCAAAAAAGGGATGAAGGAGGGAAAAAAGAGTTTTTTGTGGTGCCAACACATAATAAATATGAAGAGCAGCTTTAAAAAGGAGGGATGTGCATGCCAAAAACAAACAACATAATACATTTCCCCCCATGTGTTTCTATTGGGGCTGTTTGTATTATAGGAACCTATGCTTGAGATATATGAGTCATAAACCCATGGGAGTCAAGATGGAAGATATATATGAGGTGTAATAGCTTTCTTTCTCTTACCTGCTATATGATTGGCAATTCTGGAAAGAGGTTTAGGAGGCAGGGCAGGGGGCTGCTTGAGGAGAGTAAGTGGTTTCACAAGGGTGTCCTCATGGCCTACAGGGTAAGTTGATTTTTTGGGGGGCAGTAGCAGGGTTGGCTTGTATGTTGGATCCTGCGATAGGGATACTGGCTCGGATGACAAATCTTCCGACACTGAGAAACACAAACCACATCACAGACATGACAATGTTACATGTGAGGTAGCAACAAACATATAACAGCATGGAGAATCATGGACCAGTTGACAAACTTGCTACATATATGATATGAGTAGCGCACAATTGTATAACTTGTACATCAGAGACATGTGGAAAATATACCAGGACTTCAGTCGTTACCAGTAGATTTGATGGTGAATGTGGCTGAACTTACATTGCAGAGGGCTAACAATAAAGAATGGGCTTAATGATCCACAAACATACAAGGAAGGTAATCATCTCACTCACTGTAGGTATGAGTGGACTCCTCAACCATGGAAAAAACCTTGGCCACAGGTGAAATGTTACCAAATAGTGAAGATATACACCCAGACATCTGTAGAAAGATCAATATTGTTTATTAAGGGCTTTTAAGATTTGAGAATATAGCAAACCAATGTGGAATAAGATAGAGAAGTGGCTGGCTGGCAGGCAGAGCCTAGGCAATTCGGTTATACTTTATTCAGGGCTATGACGTAATTACATGCATAGCGGTAAAATGCTCAGGCAACGCCTAATAGCCATGTCTCCATTTTATTCCATGTTGATTTCCTATACGCTCAAGTCCTTAATAAAGAAGATTGGAGATTCTAACCTTTCTACAGAGGTCTTCTCTGGAGCTGGACGTATAACTAAGGGTACATTCAGACAGCTGTATGCCTGCCGGGTGTGGGCTGGAGAGGAGGAGGAGATGACCCCTCCATAGAAAAAAGCAGTGCACGGCCACACACACGGGGAAAGATAGAGCATACTCTATCTTTTCCCCGTGTATGGTGCGGAGCAGTGCCACACATGTGTGGCACTGTACCGCGGCAGGGTCGTCTATGTGGACGTATATGTGCCCGAATTTTGCCCTTAGACTGGGTGTAGATATAGTCCACATAAACAGTTAATCATTAATATGTTATCTAGATTTTAATGGTGGGGATAATTATTTGCATCACAAAAAATATACTATAGACATCAACACCATACACAAGCTCTCCACCAGATGTCACCCCTGATATGCTAGACCTATGGCATGGGTGCTAGAGATGGCACTCAGACCCCTTTCTGTGGGCACTCAGTTCCTCAGCAGAGAGTTCATAAGAAAGGAACATAAGGCAGGACCCATTGCCTCCACCTGCAGTCCTAGGCCACACAGGACATTGTGCACTCAGTACTATTTTAAAGAAACACATCCTTAGCTGCCTGGGACTGCAGGGGGAGTGAGAAGATGTGGATAGGGATTATAATTTGAGCTCCTGCCATTGGCCCTGCAGTTCTTCCAGTACAGGGGAACCTGGATGGAGATACAATTCTAATGTGAAATTTTCCTCTTTCTACGGTATTGATGTCCTCATGATGCCAATGCGATAGAAAGCTATGACAAAGCCATAAGCAATAAGTTATTGCTAAAATAAGTGAGTTTTTGTTGTAGTTTGGGCACTCGCTCTCTAAAAGGTTTGCCATCACTGTGCTAGACCATAAAAGGCTATCGCTGCAGCAGATGAAACACATTGGGGCACATTTACTAAGGGCCATGAGCCAGTTTTCTGTCAGAATTTGTACGTTCTTTCTAGTGCAAACTGCTTGCACAGGTATTTAAGAAGTGTTTGAGACACATTTGTGGCGCATACAATACTTTATGGTTCTCGTTACCCGATGCGACACAAAATTCTGCACTGAAGGCGGTGTTCAGTTGAACAGAATTTGACATGGAAAGTCTGGCAGAATTGTGTTGCACACAATGGGGGTCATTTACTAAGGGCCCGAATTGCGTTTTTACGGCGGGCTACCCAAATTTTTCCGTTTTGCGCCGATTTTCCCCGGGTTTTAGTCGCACGCGATTGGATTGTGGCGCATCAGCGCCGGCATGCACGCGACGGAAATCGGGGGCCGTGGTCAAATGAAAACCCGACGGATTCGGAGAAACCGCCGCATTTAAAAAAAAAGTGTCGCTTACCTGCACCCAGGATAGGACCCTGAACTCCGACGGACTTCAGTGCAGCAGGGGCACCTGGTGGACGTCAGAGGAACTGCCTTAGTGAATCGCCGGAAGACCCGAATCCACAGCAGGTAACACGCCGCTGGATCGCGAATGGACCGGGTAAGTAAATCTGCCCCACTATGTTAAAGGTGCACCAAAAAAAATAAGTGGTGCACTCTGTCGGAGCATTAGTAGTGCATTTAGTGTAGTTTGCATTGTTAGTACTAAATGTGCCCCACAACCTCACTCTTAAATAAAAAGGAAATTAGATTCTAGATGCTGAAAATTTCAATTGTTAAATGTAAATGTTAATTTTGACACAGATTACATTTCCAAGGTGACTGTGTAATGTAACTGGCTAAATAACTGTGTTCTGAATGATCCGCATTTATCAGGACTGGATTCAGGGGGTAGAAAACCGGGCCTTCCTCCATGTTTTATGTGCAAGCAGGAAAAGCTGTCTCCAGGGATGACTGTTACAGGTTTTTCTACTGCATCTCTCAAAGTGATTAGCGACTGATACACAAAGATGAAGCTGCATCAAGCAACTAAAAACAGCCCTCTACCAGTAAATGGCACTTTATGTGAATAATGGGGGGAAAGAAGGGGGGTTAACTGTAGATGAAACGGGCATAATGTTTCGCCATGTGCCCTATGCTGGTATCATAAAGTTTATTTATACTAGCTGTAAAATTACATATATTTACTCACCTGTCCCATCCATGAGTTCAGAGGTTGGAAGTACTTCATATGCACAAGTGTCCCCTGACACCCCAGAACTTGAGTCTAACTCTGTTATGATTGGAAGTGAGGATGAAGGAGTGCCAATAGACTGACCATTTTCCATCATCCCTTCTTCGTTCTGTAGATCGCCATCTGAAAGTAAAGAAGAACAGGTTACTAGTAGTCAATATGCCTTTTCTTCCCTATGTATGGCCTGCTTCTCTGACACACTTTCAGAATTCCACATCAATATTACAATGAATACACAAGACTGCTTTCATATGTGCATGTGTGTCTGATATTGCAGCTGAGCTCTATAGAAGTCAAGGGGGCAGAGCAGCCATAGCGAACACAACCTTTAGTTTTTAATTTTACCTGCCTAAAACAGCCTCATAGTTCACATTACAAAATTATATTTAGTTATGTGTAGTGTTCTGTTATTTATCATTTCTATACACAAGCAATAGCTATTATCCAGGTCAGATGTACATGACTGTTCACATCATATTGTCTGCGGAATCATTATGCAGCTTATTAATTCTAGCAGAGCACCAACTATGAAAGCCATAACAACTACTGATGGATCAATGTCATATTGTAAGGGGAATGCCTGGAGAGAGATGCTTAATGGATACAAATGTAAGCCGTGGCCTGGTGACAGCAGTGTCATCCTCATTATAAAGCCCTGTTCCTCTCATACATTCCAGGCATTATTGTCATACCTCATATTACCTTTCATATACAAAACCTAGCCCCCAGGTGACTATTATATATATATATATATATATATATATATATATATATATATATATATATTACACCACTATGCACAAAGTTATATTACTGGATTCCATGAAAACCATAAAAACCTGAAGCCTCATTGGTGTAACCTGAGGAGACTCAGGAAAATCTCAAGCTCTTCTTTCTATACTGGAAGATTCAGGAAAGTAGTGAGAATTTACATGGCCGTTTGTCGAGCAATAGGAGCCAATCCTGGGGAAGCATCAACCATTCAATCAATGACCTAAAAAACCATATCTGTAACACAACACTGTGCACAAGGTTTTTAGAGGAACGTTATGGCCGCTGCTATTTATGTCACAAACTAGCTGTAGCTTCTGGCGTTCCCTGGGATAGTAAATATTTGCTCTTAGCTATAACAAAATAGAATGTGTTAACCAAAAATATTTTATCTGTCATTGACTTTCTCTGCCACTCTCTGTCACAGAATGTCTGTCAAGAGGCGTGGTTTTCCTGGAAAGCTTTGCATATTTTCCCAGAATCCCTGGGATTGGCTATAAGACTCCACACGCCTTAATTGGCAGTCTCTGTAAGGAGAACTCCTAGTTCCCGACCCTAGTCACAAGCCTCTCAACCAGCCAAACCAATTCCCTACTCTGTACTGAGGAGACCCAATCAGATGGAAACATTGCTGTCTACCGTTGGGAGTCTGTTCCTTTTGGAATAGATATACTGGTTTTGTTTTTATCCCACATCATGTCATAAGGCCTCTTGTAGGTCATGCATCATGTCAAGGGAACTGCCTTACAAGGTAGATAAAAGAGGTGTCTTTTTTTCTAATCCCATCCTGGAAAGCTTTGCATATTTGTCAGTCTCTGTCACTGACTGTCAGTATCTTTCACTAACTGTCAGGCTCTGTCACATACTGTCTGTCAGTATCCGTCACAAAATTTCTGTCAGTATCTGTCACTGACTATCTCTGTTTCTCTTTCTCTCCCTGTCTCTATCCATCTTACCTTATACATAAGCTATCTTATACTCATTGCCTAATGTAACCAATCAAAGGTCAGGGCTCATATTAATGACCTGTGGCAAAATAGAAATCAATCACGGGTCAGATTCTAACTGCCACAGCAGCAGCTGACAAAGGCTCCTGTATATGCTGGTTAATAAGTGGATTTTGGAAAGTCTGGGGTTACAATTTCGGTTAAAAACCTAGTCTATGGCATCTGGAGTCACAGAGAGCGGCTGTGCAAAATTTGGTGATTGTAAATGCAACGATCCATATTCCTATAGTGGACACACACACACACACTCACCATTATATTTTTGATATCTGCAAGAAAAATCTGAAGCAGAAAACCCAGGATGAATAGACTAACAAAATCCATGGGGGGTCATTTACTAAGGGCCCGATTCGCGTTTTCCCGACGTGTTACCCGAATATTTCCGATTTGCGCCGATTTTCCCTGTATTGCCCCGGGATTTTGGCGCACGCGATCAGATTGTGGCGCATCGGCGCCGGCATGCACGCGACGGAAATCGGGGGGCGTGGCCGAGCGAAAACCCAACGGATTCGGAAAAACCGCCGCATTTAAAACAATAAAAGTGTCGCTTGGGACGCGCTTAGCTGCACTTGGTCCGGCCCGGTGAACTTGAGTGCGTTCAGATGCTTTTCAGAGCAGCAGAGCCACCTGGTGGACGTCGGAGGAACTGCCTTGATGAATCCCGGCCGAACCCGAATCCACAGCAGAGAACGCGCCGCTGGATCGCGAATGGACCGGGTAAGTAAATCTGCCCCCATGTGTTTATTCCATGGTGCCCTTAGCACCTATATCTACTACTCATATACTGCAAAACTGTCCAGTGCATGAGTGTATCCAAATGTTAGGGAAGATTATGCCCTTATAATTCAATTCCTAATTCCAGTTTAATTATATTTTCTATGTCACAATGGGACATAATAGTCTACCACTGCTAATGTTGCATAACCAATAACTAGAAGATGCAGTGCAGTACCTAGCATGAGTCCTTTACATTGAGCATGTGCACAATAGGGACGGAATGGAAACTTTCCCTCTGAACTCAGCTCAATTTCTACAGTGGAACGCTCGTCCTAACCTCTAGACTCTTCCAATGTATTCCTGGTTGATCACACCATTAGGCTTATACTGTTCATGCAGAGTTAAACAGCAGATGCAGCCACATAGACGACGGTGACGCGGTCACCTGACTACAGCGAGGGCCAAAGTTCACTTGGCAGGATAGTTCGGAAAAATATTTATTGGGTACATTTATCCACATGCAGCTAACATATGCAGTTTGTATGTGCTCAATGGGGGTCATTTACTAAGGGCCCGATTCGCGTTTTTCCCGACGTGTCCCGATTTGCCCCGATTTCCCCTGAATTGCCCCGGGATTTTGGCGCACGTGATCGGCGCTGGCATGCATGCAACGGAAATCGGGGGGCGTGGCCGAACGAAAACTCGACGGATTCGGAAAAACCGCCGCATTTAAAACAAAAAATCTGTTGCGGAGCTTGCACTTACCTTCACTCAGCCCGAACAGGGGGAAATCCAGCGCGTTCCGATGCTTTTCAGCGCAGCAGCGCCACCTGGTAGATGGCGGAGGAACTGCCTTAATAAATCCCGGCCGGACCCGAATCCAGCGCAGAGAACACGCCGCTGGATCGCAAATTGACCGGGTAAGTAAATCTGCCCCAATATCTTGGACTATGTCACAAATTACCAATGAATTCATCCACTGAAGCAAAAGGATCTGTGGTATCTTATTATCTGTAGAACTTGGACATTTTGGTAATTTTATTAGTACAAATACATGTACTTTTTAAAGGAAATCTATCATCAGGATCAAGCATTGTAAACCAAGTACACCTACAAGCTGGTGTCAGCCCCCTCTTATGTGCACTTCTTTTACCTCTTTATGCCCTTTAAAAGGTTTTCTCAATTAACAGCTATAGTGCGCATAATGTTTGAATTAGAAGCTAAAAGAAGAGCGGGTAGTGCCAGAGGGGGCACACAGCTTCACCAAGGTGTACTTGTGGTAAGATTTACACTTTGGAATTACTATTACTTGGGAACATGACTACAAGTTATGTTCATCCTATGAATAAAGGATTATTATGCATAACACAGATCCTAGGGATTCACAATCCTGAGAGCAGTTTATATTCTGGTGAATTATTCACCAGCATTACATTATGATGGTCATTACTCAGCTATTATGCTACCAGTTATACTGCATTGACCTTATTACAATGTATAAATAACCATTAAATAAAAAAGAGCTGCCTTAGAAAAAAAGACTACAAATAGCAGGGAGGGTCGATACCAATTGTTTATCCAAATCTGGGCTCTAGATTGAATTATTTAGGTCAGATGGTATTTCAAATTTGTCAATTACCCCACTTTTTTTTTGTTTCTTTGGTTCTCTTTTCCCACTCTCAGTTCCTGTTCCCGTTCGCACATGGGGTTTCAACTGCGTTGTGAAACATAATCAAAATGGCATATAAAGGTGGCCTAAGGTCATTGGCCTGAGAAAGCGACTGTGTGTCTGCAAAGGGTCGTTGCAGCAACTTGTACCCTCCCTGTGTGAGTCACTACTAATAAAGTCATTTGTTGCACCATAGATTGGTAAGTGCCGCTAAATTCTTTACTTTACCAACGTGGCCTGAGGGCTCAAGCCCAAGACTAAATACAATAGTTCTTAACAGCTCAGTGCCCACAGCTGTCATTTTAATGGACTGCGCAGCTATTCTGTTAATAAAGCATGTCGCATGTCCTAGTCAGAACTGTATTTCACAAATCACTTATAAGGGGTCTTAATCTCTTCTGGCTCTCTATCTTTTATTTGCAACTTTTTTTGAAAATATCCACAAAATGTGCAACTTTTCACTCGGCCAGAGAAATTGCTTGGACAAAGCTCATTTTTATGTAAACTCCACTCCTATGAAGGTTTAGTAAAAAGAATTGGCAACATTTGTGCAACGTTAAAAATGGCAAAAAAACCATCAGACTTATGGCCAGATACAGGCAGTCCATAGGTTACGTACAAGATAGGTTCTTTAGGTTTGTTCTTAAGTCGAATTTGTATGTGAGTCGGAACTATAGTTTATAATTGCAGCTCCAGGCAAATTTTTGTTTTTTCCCAAAGTGACAATTGGATTTTCAAAATTTTTTGCTGTAATGGGGACAAGGATTCTCAATTAAATGTCATTACATACATCTTCCTGCAATCAGACAATTGCAGCCTGGGAGTAAAAGAAAGCATTCATAGATCTTCACCAGAGGTCACATTGGGCAGAGAGCTCTGTCTGTAACTAGGGGTCGTCTGTAAATCAGGGGTGAAACTAGCCCATAACCTGATAAAAAAAGTCCAAACATAAGATAAATAACTCCCATAGCCTACAGCTCACAAGGATTACATGAGGAATATTTAGGTATTGTACTGAGCTACTGATGAAGGGACAGGAGCTCTGAAACACGTTTAGCAAAAGAATACATAAGGAAAGTATCAGGAATCCAATTATATTGTTTTTGGCGAATGTACAGCATATCATTTGAATATTACTTACAAGACTGACTATTAGACCACATTATGCTGGTGAAATGGCCATTCAATGAAAATGGAAGTTATAACAGTGGCCAACCCTGATACACTGTATCGGACTACAAGACCTTGAGGTCCCATTATATCAAGCATCTTACACCCCTGTTACCTCACCAAAAGGCTGTTTAAACAATACAAGACGGGGGCGTGGCCTGACGGAGCATGCAGTAAGACGCGCATAGGGAGAGCTCCCACCAGTTATCCTGCTTTTATCCGGTGGTGGTCTAAGAACTGGCTCCAGAACCGAGGATCCTGCTGCTGACACCCTCCGGTACGCTTAGACACCGGCTGAACTTTGGAGAATGCCTTCTAAAGGCACCCGCAGCGCTAAAACTCCCCGCGGCCCTGATTTTCAAGATGGCGCTGGCGCCTCTGCGTCTACTCCCGCATCTTCCCGCCGGCAGAAGAACATCGCGGACCGGCTGGGTTGCTTTGCCAGGCAGACGGGAGGGAAACGATCGGGTCCTCCTGATGACTCATGGCAGCGGACGGATGGCTCGGTTGGAGTGGACCCGGACTTGTCAGAGGACGAGCTCTCTGATATGGAGCTGGGTGACCGGACAATTACTCAGACACCCAGGCTGCCTAAAGTCTCCTCACAGGAAGTGGAGCCCACTATCGCTGATGTTCTGAAGGCGGTGGCCCGCTGTAATACAGGCATTAGCTCTCTCACACAACAAGTGGGGGGCATGCGGGAAGACCTCTCCATTTTGCGCCATGAGGTGCATAGAATATCTGAACGCACTACTGAGGTAGAGCAGAGAACCTCAGATCTTGAGGATGATATGGCGAAATGCAAAAAAGCTTCCAGAAGGGCACAGGATGAGATTGGCGCTCTTTGGGATAAGACGGATGACCTAGAAAATAGGGCACGCAGAAATAATGTACGGCTGGTGGGGATACCCGAGAAAGAAGAGGGCCAAGATCCCACAGCATTTATTGAGCAGTGGTTGCTTCAGAAATTTGGGAAAGAGACGCTATCTCCATTATTTGCCATCGAAAGGGCCCACAGGGTCCCCACAAGACCATTACCAACAGGTCGCCCACCTAGACCAATGTTGGCAAAGATTCTACACTTCAGAGACAGGGATACTATTCCGGACTACTCTCAAGATGTGCAGTGCAGAAGAGCCAAGTTCTTGGACATAAAGCGCAGGCTATGAGCCGTGAATGTCCCCTACTCTATGATATTCCCAGCCAAGTTGCGAGTGGTGGCATTGGACCACTTTTTTGAGGATCCTTAAACAGCCCTGCAATGGCTAGACCAACATGAAGACCAACTGCGGAATCGTGTACCGGAGGAGGGGGACTGATCGACCCCTGTTATAGAGACCTTTAAGATAAGAGTTTCTGATATGTTGCCCTAATGCACCTGTGGTCGTTACTGTACGGTGCTCCTGATAAGATATCCACAGAAGGGGCAGTTTTCTACATTTAATGTTTATTATACAGTGTTATTGTCAATGGTTCTGGAGTAAAAGTAGTGATCCGGATAGTTTTGTTAAGGGTAGAAAGATCCTGTCTTCCCTCCACTATTTGGTGAAAATAGGGGGAGGTGGGTGGGAGATGCACCTGATGAGTAGTACTGAATTCAAGATGGTTATGTATGAGAAATATGCAGTACATGGTCAGAGGGTATATCGTAGGTATACGCATAGCCCCAACAAGGGCTCAGGTGGATGGAGATGTATTAGGAGTCACTTGTGGTATATGTTTTTGTTGTGGGGGGGAAGGGAGTGGGGGGAGAATCTGGTTCTGGCCTTGGGAGAAAGCGAATGGAAGATATGTTGGTGTGTGGTGGGAACAGGCGGCTGTAACTTTAGTGTGTATGTAAGGATAGATGGCGATGAATGTGAAAGTAGTTAGTTGGAATGTGAGAGGTCTGTCTGATGCAACCAAGCGTATGGGGGTCTTTCAGTACCTGCTTAGACAACAGCCTGCCATATATTGTCTTCAGGAGACACATTTGTCTGAGGATCATGTCCATTTGATGAATAAGCCCTGGATAGGGAATGCCTACCATGCTGTCTATTCCACATACTCAAGGGGGGTGAGCATTCTGGTGCATAAGAATATACCTTTGGAATGTGTTGATAAAGCAGTGGATACGGAAGGGAGGTATATCTGTCTGAAGTGTAACGTTGGCACATTCTCCTTTCTGCTTATTACAGTATACATCCCTCCCCCTTACTCAAATGTGGTATGTACTTTGGTGTTGGCATATATTGCAAAGCATCCAGGGATACCCTATTTGGTGGTGGGAGATTTCAACAATGTCCCTCATGAAGGCCTGGACAGACATAGACTGCTGACAGATGGTAGGGCGGTAGGGGTGACTCCCTTTGGTACTCTGATCTCGGAGGTGGGTATGATAGACCTATGGCGGGTCCGTTACCCGTGCTCTAGACAATACTCCTGCTGTTCCTCTACCTATGCTAGTCTCTCTAGAATTGACCTGGCGCTGGGGGATTCCGGAATGTTACTCCGAGTGACGGACGTCCAGTACCTCCAGAGGACATTGTCTGATCACTCCCCTATGTTAATTTCCCTTACCACACCCGGGGAACCTCATACTTCTATGAGATTGTGGAGGACCCTTTTGGTTGACTCAACCGCTGGTGACTAGTAATGTTCCGGGCGACCTCACTCAGTTCTTTGAGGCACAATGTAGATTGTGACTCACAGCAATGGACATGGGAGACTATGAAAATCTTTTTGAGGGGGGTTCTTATGAAATATGTGAGTGTTACCAAATCTAGGACTCGGGCATTAGATGAGGCTATGCACTTGGAAATGCGTAGGGCAGAAGCGGACTTTATTGAAAACCCTACTGACCTGACCAAAGACAGACTGCGACAAGCTCAGGAGGTACTTAATACACACTTGTTAGAGGTGGCGGCTCGGAAGCGTATGTTCATGAAACAAAGATTTTTTGAGGAAGGGGAGAAAGTAGGCCACTTGCTATCTGTCATCTCGAAGGCGCAGCAAGGGGCAACCCATATTGGCTCTCTCAAGGCGCCAAACGGGGTGGTGTGCACTGATGTTAAAAGTATTCTAGATGTCTTGCAGACCTTTTACACAGACCTGTACACAACAAGAACGCAGGCGTCAGGTACAGATATTGAGAATTTTTTGACTAAACTCTCCTTACCTCAACTATCGGCAGAGCATAGGGATATGCTGGAGGGCCCTCTGACTTTGGAGGAGATAGAAGAGGCAACGCAGGCGATGGCCAACGACAAGGCCCCAGGGGTGGACGGGATTCCAACGGAGCTGTACAAAAAATTTGGGGGAATCTTGCTGCCTAAGCTATTAAAGGTGTTTGAGGAATCCTTTGAGAAAGGGGACTTACCCCGGTCGATGCAGGAAGCCATTATCGTGGTAATACCTAAGGAAGGGAAGGACCCTCAGGTACCGGAGTCATATTGGGCCATTTCCTTGTTATCCACTGATGTGAAGATACTAGCCAAGACCTTATCCAATCGATTAATTCGTGTCATCCCCTCCGTTATTCATTCCGACCAGACGGGTTTTATGCCCCAGAAATCGACCTCTATCAATATCCGGAGATTGCTACTCAGCCTACAGATCCCTGCAGATAACATGGGTCAGAGAGCAGTTTTAACACTAGATGCCGCTAAGGCCTTTGATAGCGTGGAATGGCAATATCTTTGGGAGGTCATGCGGGTGATGGGTTTTGGACCTAATTTTATATCTTGGGTCAAGGTGTTATATTCTGCACCCAGGGCGAGGATACGAGCAAATGGAGAATTGTCTGAGTGGTTTCCCCTTACTAGGGGTACACGACAAGGTTGCCCTTTGTCACCCATGCTGTTCTCCATCGCCATAGAGCCATTAGCAGCGGCAGTGAGGGGTTTCGATATGGCCAGTTACACAATAAAATAGCGCTGTACGCGGATGATGCATTATTGTTTCTGGGAGACACCGGGCCCTCTTTGGCGGCGACAATGCGCCTGTTGGAGGAATTTGGATTCCTATCAGGCCTTACTGTTAATTGGCATAAGTCGGCCTTGATGGCAGTGGATCGTTTGGATGGGGCCTTGGCGGGATTGGGGACTCCCATACCAGTGGTTTCTAGATTTAGATATTTGGGGATCGAGGTCTCTCCATGCATATGGTGTCAGGTTCGCTAGGGAGATTGCTGGGACTTCTGGTTCTTCTGGTGGTACCGGCAGCGTTCTCCGAACCCCGGCGCGTATCCGCGCAAACTCCACCTCTCGTCCTGGGCAGCGGCTGCTAAGATCTCGCGCTGTCTAGGAGTGGCTGGGACTTTGAACCTCTGCTTGGTGCCTGGTTGTTTCTGCACCATGAGGGGTTAATTCCCAGATGCTGTCCAGCACCTATCAGGTTCTGGAGGTGGAGTTCTGGCTGCATAAATTGCAGCTTCACTAGTCACCTGTGCCAGTGTTTGAAAATCCCTTTCTCCACTCGCTGCTCTAGGTTGTATTGCTCAGTATCTTTATCTGTATTGTTGTTACCTCGGCTAGTTTTTGACATTGACTCTTTGCCTACTGATTTTGCTATTGACGTACCCTCTCGTTGTGATTCCGGCTTGTTTACCATTCTTTTGTGTTTTATGTTGTCAGTCTGTTTGTGTTTTCCTTCCCACACTTATTCCAGCGTATCTCGAAGTCTTCAAGTAGTCGCCCCACGGTTTAGCGTGGGGGGGCTATAGGAAGGGACAGAGGTTGGGGCAAGCTCAGGGCTCACTATCCCCTGTCTTTTGTGTACCAATCTTAACATATGGGACTTTGAAGAACTTAACTTGACGCCACTTCTCACTAAGATAAGAACCAAGATAGCAGCTTGGTGTAAGCTTCCCTTGACGGTAATAGGTCGCCTAAACCTTGTAAAGATGGTGATGATGCCCCAGCTGCTGTACGCCCTGCATAATGCCCCGATATGGCTACCCCTTAATAGGTTTCACAGGATAAATGCCCTAATAAGAGACTTGGTGTGGGGGCGGAAACACCCTCGCATCAAGCTGGAAACTCTGCAGCACTCAAAGACGAACGGGGGATTAGCCTTCCCCAATTCATGGCTTTACTATTTGGCAGCGCAGCTCCAACACCTACGGGGGTGGGGGGCTGACAGAATGGTAGGGGTCTCAGCAGGGATGGTTAGCTACTATTTAGGTACTACGAGGCTACTCATGACCTTGGATGGGGGGGGGGGGCTTCCGCCGGGAAACTGATTGGCTTCCGACAATAAAGCTTATTCACACCCTATGGGGGAAAGTGAAGCAGATTAGAGGGGTTACAGGCTTTACAGAATATACCCCATTATGGCATAATGGGACGCTCGGGGAATTTGATAAAATGGAGGATTACGAGTATTGGGTCTCAGTGGGCCTAGTTAAACTGTCCCAACTATGTGAGGAAGGTAGCATTAAACCATTTCAGCAACTGCAGGAGGAATTATCCTTACCGCACAGCAGCTTCTACAGGTATCTGCAGGTCCGCCATGCATTTGACACACAAAAGCGACTAACTCCCTTAGAAATCAGGAAGGATCCAATTATTCGATGTGTGGCCAATGCTGATTATCTACCAGGATTGATATCCTTTGTGTATCGTCTCTTATTAGATAAGTTCTTGGATAGCTACCCCCTTAGGGTTAGGCAGAAGTGGGAAAGAGACGTAGGTAATATCACGAATGAGCAATGGGAGGGGATACTGGAGGAGATCCCGTCTATGTCCATTAGTGAATCGGGTAGATTATCTCAAATCTATATTTTACACCGCGCTTATCGTACGCCCAAATATAGGTATCCGTCCTGATGATAACTGTCCAAAGTGTGGGGAAGCTCCAGCAGATATGGCTCACATGTTGTGGACCTGCACACATCTGTCATCCTTTTGGTCAGGAGTGCTGGATCTTCTTGATAAGGTTTTCTCTACACATTTGCCTAGGAACATACTGCTGTGTGTGTTGGGATGCATGGAGGAGGTGCAGTTGACTAAGAGATGTAAAACGGCGGTTGGCCGTATACTCTTGGTTGCGCGGAAGACTATTGCTGCCCACTGGATACAGCCTGTTTCGCCCACTGAGGCGGAATTTCTTACAAAAGCGAATGGGCTGTTGCTAAACGAACGGGCGGTATTCCAAAAAAGGGGGAAGCCGGAGAAATTTGAGAAATCGTGGGGCTGAAGGACAACGGGTCCTAAGCCCTAGAAACGCATAGGCGATTGAGCCGTGGCCCGCCACTGTGCGATTTCATTGAGCTTATAAACAGAATGAAAGCGGTACGTATCACCGAACCTTCACAAGCACCTATATATAGCAAAACTATGCTCAGCAGAAATCAGACTATCAATATGACCCAGCAGGCTACTCAGATGCAGATCTTTTATTGATAACAACCTGGAAGATTGACCTGAATACATAAAGTGTAATAATAATATCAAATATCTTGCACTTTAACTAATCTCACACATGAATAAACTAAGAAGGGGCAAATCTGGGAGGTTATGAATAACAATAAGTCAAGACGTGTTCTCCATACTGTGTGTTTCTGATTTATCATTAGAGAAAACTTGTTTTCTGCCTCTTGTAAAATCTTAGCAAAACCAATCAATCCGTCTTGTGGAGCTGCTATTTATACCTCTGGAATATAAAGAGCCCTGAAGAAAGTTTACTGGCACACCATGCTTCAGTGAATAGCTTGTCCATGTACAAAGAGGTTGTGAGTGCTGAGCTGCACATAACAAAGACTGGGCTTCACATTGGACGTGAATACTAGCTGACAAGCACTTCATTCTCTTATCCACAGCTGACTGCAGTTAGGCCGCATATATTTTTCTATAATTGTGAAACCTTAATTAATTAAATTATTATTGAGGAGATGCATAATTTATACATATACAACTCTGCAAATAATGTAGTAGCAAAAACGAGTCAGAGAGCTCCCATCTAGCTAAATACAAAAGTTCAGCCAGTTCTTGATGTATGCCGAGGTCAAAAAGCTGATAGGTTGATTAAAGCAAATCAAGTCGCCAAGATGTCATGTTTAATTGGTGACAGGTTCCAGTATTTCTCAGTATTCTGAACATTTCAGTAGTTATATTAATAAACATTACCAAAGATGAGCAGCTGCAGCCTGTGTTTCCTCATGCATTCTTCCTCTTCTCCACTCCATCCCCCTCTACTGCCTGCTTATTGCGCATTACAGGAAGTGGGGAGCAGGGGGCTGTGGGGAACGGGGTGGGATAGGAGGAGGGATGTGTGGAATATAGGAGAATGAGACACAAAGGCTTTGCAAGCAAGCATTATTGTGCTTCATATCAGCATTGGGTACTGAGCTGTACATGAATAACTGCTCCAACAGGTAGCGGTGACAGAATTAGTTACAGAGACCTGATGACAGTTGTCCTTTAAGTATAAAGTTGATAGTTTTAACTATAAAGCCCAATATATGGGCATCTGAATTCCACTCTTTATCCTCTTAGGCTGACTAATCTCAGGTGAAGATGCTTTATGCTGAGAGGCTGCGGTGTCATTTTAGATGCCTATATCTTGTGTTCTATAGTAGCTAGAATATTGTTCTGGTATCAGTGTCACAAAGTCAAATGAATGCAAGACTTGATACATTGTAATTGACAGATCCTGCAGTCATGTGACCTGTGATGTCAAAAAGATGGGAGGAGAGAATATTCAATTCACTTGGTAAATGAATGTAAAGGGGGCTGGCACTAAGCTTCCTGTGCCATCCCTAACCCATCCCCTTACAATCATATGTGTAGGCCTGTAGGGCCATGAGGCTATTATGCAGGTGGAAAAGGGTGGAGAGATAGACAGACATTGAGCTGTCCCTCCTACTATCAGAAGTTTTTTGTATAAGAGTCGTACCGCACACCATTGGTATGTAATATCTGGTCCTCTGGATAGGGTCCCAGTCCCATAAGTAATATAATATAGAATCCAGTCACAATGAGTTTGTCTTTGCTGAAGTGAACATTTATTTAGCAAACAAACATGGATGTGACAGTTCCTGACCTCCAACAGACACTGCAATATATAGTCATATAATATAAACGTGTATAAATTCAAGTAGCAAACTATGTAAAAAAAATAGAACTCTCTATAGACTTTTTTAAAATACTCTTTCTTAAATACTTTTTGCTTAATCTGAATATTTTGTCCTGTAGAAGTTTATCCTACAATGTGTTCAGACATACAGATATTGAAGTGTACCTTTATCAAAGATCTCCTTTAAGACTCCTCTCTTTATGAGTTCTTCTCTGCTCTGTCTCATTGAGATTTTCCGTTCTAGTGCTATGAAAAAGAACAGATGAAAGAATTACAATTTATGCATTCATTGTTTCACTGAATTCACCAGAAATGGCTAAATAAACACAAAGAGTAAAATATATGCAGCTATCAAATACTCAATACTCCTCAAAGAGTAAAAGAATCTCAGATAAAGCAATAAAGTGGCCGGGTGTTTTTCACACTAATTTAGATACCCCATGCCCTGGAGGACAGCTTCACACCAACCTAGACCAGTAGGGCGCTGGGGACAATTTTAATGGAAGTGTCCTAGTGTAAAAGTTGTAAAATTCAATGGCCCCGTCTTTTCCCAAAATGTTATGCATGTGGAGGTGTTTGCCACTTAAAAAAAGGGATTGGAAAAAGCAGATATATGTACCCCAAAGAATGGATTGTAAAGTATATCATCCAATAAAGATTTTAGATGGCTGGCATGACATTCATCCCATGAGGTGGATGATAATCCCAATTAGGAGCAAATAATCCTTTCTGATTCCAAATACATTCCTAAATCAATGCACCATCTGCAGACATCTAGTACCTTTAAACTGTTACATTATAATGATCTAAAAAGTAGTCATGTCATTCTTGATTAAACCATCTCAACATCCAGGGGTAGAGAGTTCCATTCAATCTGCTTACACCAGAAAACTGGAGTGCTTTGCACATGAAATGTGGTGCACCACATTTATCAAAGGTTTTAGACTATTTTTAGTTTTCCAATTTAGACCAAGTTATAGGAGGTGCATATTACAACTCCCCAGTGTTATACTGCACCAGAATTATCATTCAGCATCAGACCTAATGATTAATCTGGAGCAGTAGAAGACTGTCTACGTAATTCTACTTTGCACTGGTCTAAAGACCAAGATGCCCCCTTACTATATAACAGGCCTGGTGCATTAACCCAAGGCCCCTTGCACATGAGCATTATGGGGGCATATATCCAGCCGCAATATATGCCCCCATAGATGCCTATAGCATCCTGCCATTGTACAGTGGTGCACACGTGTGCCATCGTCAGTTGCCTGGAGAAAGATAGGGCAAGCTGTATCTTTTCCCATAAGTACGGACAGATGCCAGCCGTCCCTATGGAGAGGGGGGGGGGTGAACTGTGGTCATCCCTCCGCCTCTCCAGTCGAACGTGTCCTACCCCTGCGTTCCAGCCTGAGCGTAACACACGTTTGTAAGCATGTAGCCTCAGTCTTGCTGATTTCCTGCCCTTTTCTAGTAAGTGCTGATGACCTCACCTGCTTATGGAGTGACACTAGAGATGATGGGGGAATCACTGTAATTGCACTAGTTTTCTGGCATTTGACTGTCACACTGGTTGTTATACACCATATTCATGCTTTCTCTGCAACCCTTAACAACTTACTTCACTTTATACAGGAGCACAGCACCTCTGCTCTGACAATGTCGTGCTCCTGACACAAACTCCCATCTCCTGGCAGTGCTGTAGCAGGTGCTGGGTCGGTCAGGAGAAGGGCGTACGTGCCAGGATGTTAGAAGTTGTTGGAGCAGAGTTTTTTGTGACCCTGTAAACAAAAAGATGCACAGCAGCAGCAAATGGTGGTGCGGGACACCAGGAGCCTTGATGGAGGTGAGTATAGCCCACCAGTAAAGTTTTCATTAATGTTGGAAAACCCCTTTAACACCTCATATGGCAGTCTAAGCCTCCATGATTAATCTGACATCTTCAAACACTGTGCCTGTCGAATGATACAAACCCCCAATATTTACCAGTGTTGAAAGGTTTTTTTTATATTTTAATAGACTGTAGAGGGAAACAGTGGCAGGATTTGCTTTAAAAGGAGCTTAGAGGGAGCTGTAAAAATAAAATATAACTTATACTCATCTCTAATGCTCCCTTTCAGCCACAGCGCTGTCAGCCACTGCCAAGTCTCTTTTTATTTACAAACGCCGGTACTGTGGTCCTGCCATGCACCTGCTATACATTGAAACTCATGCTGTAGTCTGTGGTTGGACGGCACTGCAGACCTTTGTAAACAGAGAATCGGTAGTGACATCCGGCGCTGCGGGTAGTGGAGAAGGTATAGGATTAAAATCCAGGATAAACACTTAAACAGGTGTCTTCTAAGGGTGACGCCACACATGCCGTTTTGAACCCGTTTTTGGTCAGTTTTTAAGCAGTCCGCAAAAAACGCATCCATTTTTGACCAGTTTTAATTAAGATAATTGGTAAAAACCTGTCAAAAACTGATTTTTTTTAACGGACTGCTTAAAAACAGACCAAAACGGGTCTGCGGTTTTTAACGCATTCGGTTTTTACAATCTGAAAACCGACTTAAAAACGCCATGTGTGACATCACCCTAAGGCTCCAAGACATTGCCAGTATTTTCAGCAGTTATCTTTTATGTGAAAATCTGTGCTGCCTTACACCTGTAAGGGTGCTGTCACGCGTCGCGTTTACCGCATGCGTTAAAAAACGCATTGGAATAGCTGGAGAGTGATTTGCCTAATTAAACACCTCTTAACACTTGTGTTTACAAACCGCATGCGTTAACCGCGATGTTAACGCATGCGTTAACAACTGCATACGTTAACCGCAATGTTAACGCATGCGTTAACAATGCGTTAACGGTTGCGTTTTGTAAACACAGGTGTTAGCAGCTGTTTAATTAGGCAAATCACTCTCCAGCTATTGCAATGCGTTTTTAAACGCATGCGGTAAACGCGACGTGTGACAGCACCCTCACAAGCAGGCTCAATTTCTTCATTCTTCGAAGACATCTGACACCTACATTAATAAACAACGAGCACAGCACACATCAGATGTATGAGACAAGGAGCATCAGAGATCTGCTCTAGATAGTGACTTACAACTGCACTATCTCTTATTAATGGTCATTCTTATGACATGGAGACATTTGTCAGAATTTGCAGTAGTCAAATGACCAAATGTTCCCTGAATTTCTAAATATACTTAAAGCCCTACAGTTATTTCCAATATTTTGTACATAATATGCACATTTTTTAAATCAGCTTAAAGCAAACCAGGAATGTAATATCTGGATTGATTCCAATAACCTCCACTATGGGGCACATTTACTAAGGGTCCGCAGCCGCGAATCCGTCAGGTTTTTCCCGAATATTTCCGCTTTGCGCTGTATTTCACTGGATTGTGGCGCACACGATTGATTTTTGGCGCAATCGCGCCGACTTTCGCGCGACAGAAATCGGGGGGCGTGGCCACCGGAAAACCCGAAGGATTCGGACAAACCGCGGAATTTAAAAAGCCATTTGTGTCGCAAGATCAAGCACTCACATACACCAGAAAAAAGCAGGTGAACTCCGGTGGACCTCGGCGCAGCAGCGACACCTGGTGAATATCGGCGCACGGACCTTAGTGAATCCCGGCAGAACCCGAATCAGCGCCGGAGAACCCGCCGCTGGATCGCGACTGGACCGGGTAAGTAAATGTGCCCCTATGTGTCAGGATTCGGGATGAGTGGATCCTCTGGACCACCACGGGAGGTGGTACTAGCCGACACCTTGGACCGGAAGTGGCACCTGGTCTTTACCAGAGCCCGCCGCAAAGTGGGATGGTTTTGCTGCGGCAGGGTACCACCAGGTCGTTCCACAGGTGCAACTTGACTGTGGTGGCAGCCAAGGTCAAGGTACCTTTGCAGGAGACAGTCTTGTGGTCAAGTTCAGGCAAAGGGTCAGGGTAAGCGGCAGAGATGGAAGGTCAAGTCCAATCCTGGGTCAGCAACGGGAGGTCCAGGCAGAAGGGCAACGGGAACACAGGAATGGACAGGAACACACAGAAGAACGGGAACAGGAACGCAGGAACACGGGAACACAGGAACATGGGAACGCAGGAACACAGGAACTCAGGAGCAGGAACACGCAGGAACACACAGGAACGCAGGAATACTCAGGTATATCGCAGGGGAGCTTTCTCTATGCTCAAAGATGCGGAAGGGGACAAAGGAGGGGGTGGTATTTATCAGGGAAGGAAGCTGGCCAGGTGTCAATTATCGGTGTACAGGCCCTTTAAATTTTACAGAGCCGGCGCGCGCTCTCGGAGACAGGAACGCGTGCGCCGGAGCACAGATATCGCGGGGTTCGCCCCTGGAGCTAGGGCAGGTTAGTTGGCTGGCAGGCAGGCTCCGGGGACAGTGTAAGGCACACGGGTGTGCCTGCGACCCAAGATATGGGTCGCAGGGGCACCCCTGGCCGTGACACTATGCTGATTTAAAAATGCCTTTATCAGCATTCTGAATGCTGCCACTACTTTATAAAACTTTAAAGTGGTTTGCTCATCAAATTATAATCCCCTGTGATGGTTACACAATAAAGATAATTTTTAGTTTTAGTTTTATTGCTATTTCAGCTCCTACTCAGTGATGGCCAGTGCAAAATTAGATAATAGATAATGAGAAGGATATAACACACAATAACACACTACTACCTCACCTATAACACATACAGTCAGCTCTGCTACATGCATCCTGCAGTTCCCCTGCAATAACGCTGGGGAATGCTCCTCTTGTAATATGGGGAGGAGGGTCAGACAGCACACTGCATCCAGCAGACAGGAGAAGTTATTCATTAAAAGAATCTGCCCTGCCTGAGCAACGAAGATACACCAGGACTGATAGGCAGGTTGGAATTATGTCTGTGAAATGCTGTATTTTTGTTAATAACAGTGAATTAGAGAATATGTTATTTTGTTATCCTGAGTATACTTAAGAATGTTGTCTTTGTGGGAATACCCCTTTAATTCACATTACCAGGCTTCCTGCCAGCAGCATGTGGTCATGAGGAGAAGAGGGGTCCCTGTACCCATCCTCCCCTCTTTGCCCCGTACGTCTGCCATTTCCTGTAACGCAGTATGGGAATTACAGGAGCCCGGGAGGAAGCAGCAGAAGCTGAGGGAAGTTTCTTGGTGCAGAGAGGCTTCACACACTGGGCACACAGCAGGTTACTGTGTAACCCTTAAAACCCTCCCTAGATAGAAGAAACCAGCTGCTGCAGCACCTGTGCGCTGCATCAGGGGTTCACGGCTGTCTGCTGGAACTCAGAGCAGATATTAAATGGTGGCAGCCGCGGCCCCAGCTCTTCTTAAGGGCCCAGTCGCAGTCACAAGGGCCCAGTCGCAGTCGCGATCGTTACGCCCCTGCACACTCGCACACATGACCATTAATTAGGATGGATCAGACAAAGAACATGTATACCAGATGTGAGTATATGATACTTGTTGAAGATCACTAGGTGACCGCACACTGTGCATTCACTAATGCAACCAACGGGGTTAACCACCCAATTAGGATGAGGTATGCACGTGTAACAAATGTTGATTCATGTATGTAAGGTGAATGGGGCCATCCACTCTTTGAGCATTTTCTTTATGGTGTTTTGCATGTGCAAACCTTACTCTTTCTAAAGACTACAACTCTTTGAGTGGTATTCCACAACAACATCCGGCTTTTAAATTGAGCCCTGCATGGTATGACGCATTAATAGAAGAATAAACTAAACAGCATGGTATACTTCAACATCACTGAAATAAACAGAAGCTATTGAAACCTCCACCTCCTCTCACAGCCGTATCCAGTAACATGCCACGGCCTCATTAAACAGACTCATTTACGTCTTACTACTGGGTTTACTATAAAATACTACATTCATTAATAGTCTGCTCTATGAATCACAAATCAACACACATCATAAAACCACAACATTTACTCACTTTGCATAAAAGATATGATACTGAAACGGCTGTTAAAAGACTCCCCAAACCACAAATTTGGGCAATCAGTTGTTTGTGAGTTGTTTGTGTCAGCCTATAAGAATCAAAAGATAGCTCACAGACAAATTCAATGTGTGTAAGAATGAGGCTGTGTTCACACTTGGCATTTGCCTTGCGTTTAGAAGCAAAAGGCAAACCTCTGTGGGCGGTGCTAGGCCCTTTTCCATAGAAACGCATGTGATCGGTAAAAAGCACCCACAAACGCATATGTGATCGGGCTGAGCACCACCCACAGGGTTTTGCCTTGCATCTCAAAACACAAGGTAAATGCCAAGTATTAGCGAAGCCTTGCAGGTATTTGGAGCTACCTGGGAAGATAACTGTAGTATCCCGACAGTCACTGGAAGATAATTTTACTAAGTAAGCTTACACATTTGATGAAGATTATTGTCATGTTTTCGACAGTCACAACCTCCAAAATATAGTGGTTAAATAGATTAAAAAGTAAAGATATGTATATACTTTTTTAACGCATCATACATCTCATACATCTTTAGCCATAGAAGAGGGCATATGAGATACATTCTTGGCATTCTTGGAGGGCATGTGAGATACATCCTTGGTAGGGAAAGGGACTTCAGATACACTACTCAATGCAGGAGAAAGAAGGAGAAGAAAACAGACAGAGAAGCTGTTTCACTGAATAAAGTATATTACAAAGTTTACTATTATCACCTGCTATATTCATTCCTTCAAGTTGCAGCAAAAATGTTTAGATTTACTGTTTAACTTTGAGAGGAGTTTTTACCTAAAATAACAGTACCTTAGTAGAACCTTGGTCACTGGGGTGGATTTATCATGACTTCTATCTCTTTCTAGCACACAATGCACCCAATATACTAAGAGGCTCTGGCTTCTTGGTATATTGGTGCACCAAAGAAAAAGGATTGAAACATCCCGCTCCATAAAAACAGCTTGCTCTTTTATTAAACCTCTGTGGTGTCTATGGTGTCTAGTACACCAGAAACATGTCAGCTTTTGTGTTCTATGTATCTATGTTTTTATGGAGCTGGATGTTTCAACCTTTTTTCTTTGATGCAATATTGGGTTCTGCTGGAGGACTTTACATCCGTTCTGAGGACAAAACCGCAAGTGGCCAATTCGGTGAGCTGGAAAGACATTTTCTATAGTGACCATATTGGGTGCACTGTGAATCCTACACAGGTCCTGCCTGCACAGAATTCTACAATAACAAATGTGCCATTGAATAAAGGCCAGGAAATACAACTGTCTGGCTTGTACCCTACTTTTCTGGAAAATTCCCTCAGGTGTCTGCATACGTTAGATATACTACAACATAGAACCACCACATAGTTGACCTTAGCTGATCACGATAGAGAATGCTTCATACCAAGTGAGGCATCACAAAAGAGAATGTTTGATTTCTTATTTTCATTTAGAAAATTCATAATGAGTCTTGATATTAAGGAGCCACTTCTAAAAGTCCTTTACATGTTCTGCATTATCTGCCTATGGAGAATTTGAAGAATTAATTTACTATTTTAAGACTTTCATGTGGGTTGTGCAGCTGCAGATAATTTTTCCAGCCTAGCAACTCGCACAAGCTTGTATTAGCTGTGAGTTTTCAGAATAAGATGCTTGTAAGATCACATCTACAACTCTCCTATCACCCACTCCGCAATGTCTTGCACAATCCTCATTCTGCTGCAACTGTAACCAGTCATCTCACATGTTGAGGAGTGACCCGAATAACATCTTCCAAGTATTATGTACTCCATAAAGATCTGCAAAAACGACATAGCATTTAATATTAAAGGATCTATAACAAGCAAATCCTGCCAGTTCTGATACAAATTGTTTACCATGCTTTATACTGCATATATGAAGAGTTTTAGACCATTTGTAGAAATGTTTACAATGTATGAAAATCAAATGACTTTCTAGAAGGGGTGTGGATTCTGTGGAACAAATCATGACCAAGCTTTTGATGCTGTGTACCAAAGTTTCGGAGGTAAAGTTAGTAATTAAGGCCTATTTCCCACCTGGATCTGGGCTTTCCCATTTTAGGAATGATTAAGAGAAACTAAATAAGGAAGGTGAGTGGAAGGCAATTTTTACAATTTTGCCATACAAATAAAACAAAAATTACAGCATAAAGAATTAAACCATGACCCATAAACCATATATTTTCTGAAAGTAGACGCTTGTCCCATTTTCAAAATTAGATTAAGGAGTTTATAGATATAGGCACCTTACTATAACTTGCTTCAAAGAGAACATTTACTTTGATGGCAAAAAAGGGCCCCAATCTGAAAAAAAGTTTCATACCTAAATGTAGTAGAAAAACATGTGTAGAGTTTATAGTTTATTATAAAAATAATAATTATAACTTAAAGTGAGCAGATTTATATTTACCACAATAAACAGAAAGTGCTCACTCCATAAGTGCTGAGGAAGAAGGGGGAAGGGTGAGGCAGTGTTACAGTCTTTAAAGCCAGATCACAGAGGGTTGATTTTAGAAGGAAGGAGGCCATAGATAACAAATATAACAACATTGCCACAGACACAGTTCCTGGATCTATGAGTAATTGTCCCTGGTTCATCATGTTTGTTTTTGATTGTAGATTCCCTTTAACTGTTAATATCTCTATTTCTCTAGCAATCAGAAACCCAATCCTGGTATCCTATGAAAAGGGAGATTATCATTTTCAAATGACACTTGAACTGTAGAATTCTGGGTACCAGCAATTCAAAGCTATGGCTACTAGAATCCAGAATGTATTATCTACGTCCTTGGAAAGTAAGGTGCCATCCTGTGAGGAGATATCAGAAGCGCCCGTAGCGATAAAAGAGTTAAATGATCATATGTTATCTTCTGTTACGCATCTGTTAGTTGTGCAAAAATAAAAGAAACAAACTGCTGCACTAATTTTTCATTAGGAATAACGTGTGACTGAACCTGCCGAATGCTCCCATGAACTTATCCTAATAGTATGTGTAAAGTTAGACTACACAGAGCATTTATCATCCAGCATCATCACGATGATAAATCTGGGGCAGTATATTCATCTTTTACAGGAAAGGGAAGCATAGCTGAATATAAAAGTTTTTTTTTTAAATGGGCATGTTTCAACATGATATACCAAAGAAATGCAAACTAGACCATATAATAACACATTTTTTTAGATATAATTGGTACATTTGTCCAAATGTCATAAATTTTTCCAAATGTCATCAAACAAGCATAATGTATTCAACAAGCCAGTGGCTACGTTTCATGGTTTCCAAACTGTTTACATTTGGAATTCTATTTTTATTCCTACCACATATTTTTCAAATAACTATGCCAGACTAGATCATCTGTATGTGATCGGTGGGGGTCCAAAAACCAAAGCTCTTCAGTCAGAAGCAAAAGGTTCTGTCCACTTATAGTGGAAACTCTGTTTATAGCTCGTATTTACTTCAATAGGAACAGAGCTGCAATAACTTCCCAAAAAGGCTATACAGTGGATGTTGCCTTCTACTTATGGCTCCGTCTTATGTACAGGTTCCAGCACTGAAATGTTTCCTCAATAGCCGGGGTATGGATGTTGGACCTCTACTGATCACATACATCCCATACCTAACCTGCAAGCACAAACTGTGTAAACTTCTGCTATTATAGAGATGGTTATGACTGTGTACTCACTAAGATTATAATCAATATATCAAAATATTTGCTCCTCTAAATATATATGTAGGCCTAGGTCTTTTTCAATTTTGGTGACGGATGGCGCTGTAATCGCCAAAAATATAAAATAAGTGCAAAACCGTTGAAAAAGGCTATATCACAAAAAATACACATCAGATCCAAAATTTGAAAATAGATATACACAATATTATTCACAAAGCTACCCAACGTTAGCAAATTTAAGACTTAAGTTAATAAAGCTCTCCAATGTGTGAGAGGCGGCGACTCACTTTAATCCAACCCTGAAGAGAACAGAAAGCTATTACAGTCCACATTGTTGTTCCTCGGTTAAGCTGAATGTAGTGTCTACATAAAAAATTTGATTCTCCCAGCTGCCCCCCTGGGGAGGAGGATAAAGGGTCAGCTTTAGTTTTACTGGACAGATTTTTAAGAAATATTTGTCATATAATTTTTTTTTTATCCAATTTTTGAACAATTTTATACCCATTTTGATTTTCAGAAATGATAGCGGCATCTGTGAATGAAAATGACTTGAATCACAAATTAAATCTATGTAATTTTTAAAGATTTTAAAGTTGCCCACTGCCCCACCCCCCAGGGGTGGGAGTAAGAGGCTGTTTGGTATCACTGCATAGATTTTTTAAATATATCCAATATTTTTAGTTTTTCAATTCAATGTGCTTTTCATGAGATATTCCATTGTCTGGACCTCTATAGATATATATATATATATATATATATATATATATATATAGAGAGAGAGAGAGAGAGAGAGAGAGAGAGAGAGAGCTGCAGGCAGGACGTGTCCGTGTGTGAGCTCCTTTTCGAATGGAGAGGTAGGGGTAGAAGGAAGAGAAGAGAAGCTATTCGTGAGAAGAATCTGTCCCGACCCTAGAAGATGAAGTGTTCCGTGGTAAGGATTGTGGTTGAATATAAATAATACTATATAAACCCAGCGTGTGATTATTGCTATTATTCCAGCAGAAAGTTATTGCTGTGATTATTTTCAATGTACCTCTGGGATGTTTTAACTCCATAAAATATATTGCTGCCTTATGTTCCTATTGATTGAATATTAGTAATATTAATCTACACCCACAACTTTCTGCTATTCCTCCTTGTACCTGATGATATTTGCCCACCACGTAGCTATCCACGAGGACAGCATTGTTCCATGTAAAATGGCATTTACACTTGCTGGCATTTCCTTATATCCTGTGATATATTGCCTCCCATTTAGCAGTTCCAGTAAAGAACATTATCCGAAGCCTGTGCTAGCCTACAGCAGAATGCCTTTATGCACAGCAGATAAAGAACAATACATCAATGTGTCAATATTTCCTAGAAAAAAGTGCACACTACACTGCGTAAACAGAAAATACTGCCTAGGGAAATCATACTGGACTGCACAGCTTTAATGCAGATAAGAAATAAGAGAAACTGAGCGCTGCAACAATGCTAGACCCAAGAACAAAGGGAAAGCTGACATGTTGCTGATGCTGGAATGGAAGCTACTTAATTATAAAGTTTCACTATCAAACATTTGTATAAAATGCAAACACATCCAACCAATACAATTAACAAAAATTCATAAAAGTGAGAAAGGTTTCAGGGAAAGATGGTTAAATGAGACACATCAGGATTCTCTCAAAAAAATTATGGTGCCCCAATTGCTTCATAATTTACATTACAGCATCTGGGTCTGGAAGGTTTACGCCCATCTTACAAAGGAACAGCATATAGCTGGGATATGTAATGAGTTTATGACCGCCGAGGGTCTGAGCTCTTGGACCACCAATGATCCTAACAATGAAGGAGCCACAAGTACTAAGTACACAAATACGTTTCCTCTACACAATCATGTGCATAGTGTATGTTTTGCAGAAAACTGAGTAGGGGTGCACTTACACAGGGGAAGTAGCACTGCTGCCCTGCACTCTCAGGAACAATTGGGGTCTGAGAGATCAGATTCTTTTAAAGTGATTACATATTCTAGAAAGAGCTGAATAGCCGTGGAGTTGTAAGTTTGGGTGGAGTATGATTTGTAAGGCTCGAGTTACTTACATTTTTATATTAATGATTTTACATATTTAAATGAAATCTACCATGATGAATCTACCATCAGAAGTGTATCTGATGGTAGATTTCTCCTTTCTGCCTCTGCCCTAATGTGTAATTTTTTTTTTGTTTATCATTATTGCTTTATTGAAAAATAAAACATTTCACAGTTATTTGACATATTGAAATTTGTTTTCACAATAAATGATATCTCATATACATAGTAGTAATCTGTAGTTTAATAATTCTGGAATCTACTGGTATCCTAATTTGTTAAAAACTTGTTTTTGGAATATGTAAATTAACTGCAGAGGCTTCTGGGGTGTGTACTAGCCTGTCCAGGCACTGGGAGCTAAGGCTAGTACACACCCCAGTAGCCTCTGCAGTTAATTTACATATTACTAAAATAAAGTTTTAAACAAATTGGGTGAGGTTCCAGGATTATTAAATAACATGTTACAGAGGCAGACAGGACGAATCTACCATCAGATACACTCTGATGGTAGATTCCTCATGGTAGGGTTCCTTTAAGTAGATCCCAACAATTAGAAAAGGTGCATTCTTTCTTCCAAAAACAATGTCACCCATCACATCATTAGATTTACACATCAAGACCACACTTGTCTTCTATGGGACAACCCATTCAATAAAGGGCTAGTTAGAGCTGGAGTAAGGGTATGGAAAAATAAGTTGGAGTTAAAGTTACAACTTTGGTCTACCAACAGGTAGCGTTATTTCATCACTATTCTAATGTGAATTCCCCCACAAAATGTAATTCTACCTTTGGATATCATTTCACATTTGATTTATATTACATATTTATAAGGATCAGAGCCTTTAGGCTATGGCTTCTCTTCATCTACATCTACTGTAATTACTACCTAGGAGCTTGGCAATTTCCGTCCGCTCCATAGAGATTAATGGAGCAGAACGATCATGAGTGGTCCGACTGACCCCTCGTTTTCACAATCTGTGGGGGTCTCAGCACTGAGACCCCCACTGATCGGCAAGTTAGAGAAAACCCCTTCAATATTTCTTGTGATAAACACAAAATTCCTTGTAGCTTTTTTCCAAAGTGATTCATCGTACATGATAGTGTGCCATTCAAAGTGTTAAATACAAAAGATTCAATACTAAAAACAAAGCAATGATTTAATTATTACCATTTGCTAGCCCAGATCCCAGTGGGGAAGGATAACCTTTTTAATTCATTAGGTCAAAGTCGTCCCCAATGTTCGTGACCACAGTTGTCTTCTGGACTATATATAGGAACGCTTAACCTGTTGTAGCAGTGCCCAGAACATCTACAAAGCTTGGCAGCAAGTGGCTACGCTTTTGTAACTGCAAGGGACATGTCCCTGGTCAGTGGGGAACACAACAGGTGTGGCATCTGTCTGTTCAAGGGTTAAGAAAATCACAAGGTTGATAAAATACCAGTGTAACCAGGAGCCGGCGTTACTACTCTATCTATTTGTGTTGAGAATATTTTCGTACCAAGAAAATATTTATAGCAACACAATAACAAAGTCTCCCAGCTCTTAGTACATTTTCTCCTTGGATTGCACACAATACTGCTGTAAATTATTTTCAACACGACTACTGTTGAGGAAAAGAAATGAAAGATATGGCTGCTTATTATATGCTGACTTTTCCTTTCATTTTTATCTGCCTTTGTTTTGTTCAATAAAATTCATTAAAATCTGTGCATTATACATTTTACTTACATACTTAGGTCATGGCAGAAGCATTACTTGTTTATAAAGCAATTTTGTGGGTTCAAGCAATACCAACATACAGTACATAATAGTCTACGCACATAAGTACTATAGATGTTCATGTGTATAGAATTAACTACCGTGAGGTCAGTTCTTGACAACCACTAAATTGCAATAAATAAACCTAGTCAAACACACCATAGGGGAGATGTATTAATGTATTGGTCATTAGACTAGTGCAGAGTAGAACTGCGCCAGATTTATCACTGTCTGATGCTGTATGATTATTTTGGTGCAGGATAAGACTGGCGAGTTGTACTTTTATCCTCTTATTAGTTGGTGTAGTTTGCTGCACCACAATATTGAATTTTTTGGCACACGGACTATTTTCTGCAGACCAAACACTTTTTACAATATAGTATTTCTCTATTTTATGCTTTAAGTCTATGGCAGTAATGTTGTGAATGGAAAGTGGATCTGAATGCAGTTTACAGCAAAATACATATACAACAGGTGTTTCAGAAAGTCTTATAGACTAAAAGCTCCTCCCTTTTACTATCTTAGACCTTAACCAATCCAGCATATTTGTTAGCACATGGTTGGACATATTCGAAGGATGGATCCTCTGCCCACCACACACCCAACAGCAACTGTCAGAGACACTACTGACTCCAGATACTTCTAGCAACCATCTGGCATCATAAGGAGTCACTCCCACAGTGTCTGGCTGCCTTCCGTAATTCTGGATATTAGCTGGTGGTAAAAATGAAATATGTATGAGAACTATGGCAGTCAATAACATTTTTTTACTGGATAAAACAACATTACATATTACCAAGGCCTCATGCACATGGATGTAGTTTTGTGTGCTGTGGCCAAACAACGGCCCAGCACTGACCGGACAGCAAATTATTGAGCAGGTCCTATTCCTGCCCAGATTTGCTTATGCAAGTCCAAACAAGGCTATAAGGTCCCCGATTTATATAACAAACATATTCCTACTTTTGTTTATCTCGTCGACACCAAACTCAGTGTAAAACTACTAACTAGCAAACATACATACCTTATATACTCGAGTATAAGCCTAGTTTTTCAACACAAAAAATGTGCTGAAAAACCCAAACTCGGCTTAAACTCGAGTCAAAAAAATAAATATATCTAAACTCACCTTTCCGGCGACCCCTGTATATCTTCTGTGCAATCTGTCCGGCAGCGGCGGCGGGCTATATACACTGGGGCAGGGTCTGGCAGGCTATATACACTGGGGCAGGGTCTGGCTGGCTATATACTGTGGAGGCTGTGACCAGTGCATTTCCCACCCTCGGCTTATACTCGAGTCAATAGGTTTTCCCATTTTTTTGTGGTAAAATTAGGGGCCTCGGCTTATACTCGGGTCGGCTTATACTCGAGTATATACGGTAATACACTCAAAGCAGGTAGCATCTGCATCTGTATGGCATACAATATAAAAAAATAATATATATATCAGAAAATTAAAATGAGCACCTAATTGTATTCTAATTACTGAAAATCATAGTGTAAAAGGTAATGTACTTTATCAATGCGAAATATAATTGTTAAGAAGAGTGATTGACATTGTACTGTTAAGATTGTCAGGTGACTTTCACACATTTCAATAGAGTTTGTTAACAAGTGCTACAGTAGGTTACACAAAACCTATAATAACAAAGACTGGTATTATTTAACGATGGTTTGCATAATAAAGGAGTGGTGCAGAAAGAACGCAAATGCCATTACACTGTGTTACAGATTGAGACCATTGTACATAATGCACAAATGATATTAGGTTGTGTTTATATCGAGCTTCCATGTCTAACCATTGATAAGACAATATAGACAAAGCAGCAATACATGGATAAGAACAATAAATGTCTATAGATTTGTAAGTCAACAGATGAAGGTAAAGAATGGAAAAACTGGTATTTTTCCCCATGGGTGATGCCTCAACTGTAGATATAAATGTATCGCTGGATATTTCAGGTCAGGAAATGTTGTATATTAGTGTTACCTTCTAAGAGCTATAGTTCTTTTCTTCCTTTTTTGTTAACAAAGATGTGTCAGGCCACATTCACACGACCCCTTAGAGGGCAATGGCCGCACAGAGCTGAATGCTGCTATACACCGCACCGTACACAGAAAAAAATATAGGACATCCTATCTGTATGCACAGCCCGTACGCCATGCATTTCTATGGAGAGGGGAGGGGTCACCCCTCCTTCTCTCCTTCGCGCCGCACGTATGCCCGCCCACTTCGTATTATAATTATAAAGTTTGCACTGTTCACATGCACAAAATCATTTTGTTCTAAAGGGACAGGAGAATCACAGCAACACCAAGTCTTGCGCAGCCTTGTTTTTGTTGTTGAAACTGTTTACTTTTTCATGACAATGTTTTTCTAGTCAATTCAACTTTTTCATTTCTATCTTTTTTGGAGAGGTATAATGGCATCCTTTGTTACAGTGTAACCATGCAGGTTAAATAATGTGATAACTTGAAAGTTTAGAATTGTTAAAATACTGATTTTAGACACATTGAAGTATTTTTATGGGAAAAATTTTATTTTCCTTTTTTTTTTCTTTTTCAAATCGGTCAAAACCTTATTCTTATTTCTTACTTTTTTTAGTCCCATATGGGGACTTGAACATAAAAAAGGCAATATACAACTACACACACTACATATCCTGCCAGCCACCAGCTAGTCTTGTCATTTATACATTTCATATTTGAATAGCAGAACACAGTTATGGCATTTGGAAGGTAATATTGCAACCTTGGCTACATTATCAACAAGAGAAAGCAAAGTGTCCTGTTATCGAAGAATACAAACACTAAAAGAAGACGTAAAAAAAACAACGTATGATAAATATTTCTGAAACATTTTTGAAAATTATGAAGCATATTTTACATCACCTTGCAGCAATATTGCTCTCCACCCTGTAGTATATAGCCTGCTAGTCCCCTGTAGTATATAGCCTGCCAGCCCCCCGTAGTATATAGCCAGCCAGCCCCCTGTAATATATAGCCTGCCAGTCCCTGTAGTACATAGGCTGCCAGCCCCTGTAGTACATAGCCTTCCAGCCCCATGTAGTATATAGCCAGCCCCATGTAGTATATAGCCTGTCAGCCCCATGTAGTATATAGCCTTCCAGCCCCTGTAGTATATAGCCTGCCAGCCCCTGTAGTATGTAGCCAGCGAGCCCCCTGTAGTACATAGCCTGCCAGCCCCTGTAGTATACAGCCTGCCAGCCCCCTGTAGCATATAGCCTGCCAGCCCCCTGTAGTATATAGCCTGCCAGCCCCCTGTAGTGTATAGCCTGCCCCCCTGTAGTATATAGCCTGCCATCCCCCTGTAGTATATAGCCTGCCAGCCCCATTTAGTATATAGCCTGTCAGCCCCATGTAATATATAGCCTGCCAGCCCCCTGTAGTGTATAGCCTACCAGCCCCTGTAGAGTATAGCCTGCCAGCCCCTGTAGTATGTAGCCTGCCAGCCCCCTGTAGTATATAGCCTGCACGCCCCTGTATTATAAAGACTGCCAGCCCCCTGAAGTGTATAGCCTGCCAGCCCCTGTAGTGTATAGCCTGCCAGCCCCCTGTAGCGTATACCCTGCCAGCCCCTGTAGTATATAGACTGCCAGCCCCCTGTAGCGTATAGCCATCCAGCCCCCAGTAGTGTATAGCCTGTCAGCCCCCTGTAGTGTATAGACTGCCACCCCCTGTAGTAAACAGCCTGCCAGCCCCCTGTAGTATATAGCCTGCCAGCCCCCTAGTGTATAGCCTGCCAGTCCCTACCCCAAATATAATGCCTGTAGGAAAAAACAAACAGTGTACTCACCTTCTGACGCCCCACCCCCTGACATAAGCTCTGTTTCTGACATCATAGTGTGTGCTGGCGCACATAGTAGAATATCAGCGTGTGGCTGACGTCAGGATCCAAGCGACGGACATCGCAGGGACATCGTTGTATAGAAGAAGTTCTGCCAGTGCTGGGGGGAGGGGGGGGGGCGGCGTCAGAAGGTGTATACACATGAGCCGAGGAGAGGTTTTTCAGCAAAACTTTTGTGCTGAAAAACTTGGCTTATACTCAAGTATATACAGTATGTATTTGTCATCTTTTTATGGAATGCAATGTCTATAGTCACAAACAAGCTTTAAAGCTGAGATTAAAAGCTGAAATTGGGAAAGACAGACCAGTGTCTATAGCAACAGTGCTATGAAAATATGGTGGATAACTTGTTCTATTACAGTTGGATACCTTGTGAGTCACAGGGGTTATGTACCTTGTGTTTTAAGCCCACTATTGTCAAAGATGAACTAAAATCAAAAGAAAATGACTTGGAAACTACTTGTGAGAATATCAATTAAATGGTTGATCCCCCCCACAGAAAAGAACTAATGTGCAGTGTTCACCCTTCCCTGTAATGAAATATAGCAAAGGACTGCAGATTCTCATTGAACCAGGACAATATTACAACATATAAGCTAAACACCAATAGATTATTACTTTGTGACACAATTTTATAAAAGATGGTAAGAAGAAACATTGGTATGATGGAATTGAAAATCTGTCCTAGATCATTGCTATGCTTTTCACAGAAGTGGCCTCCAGAGAGTTTACACTGTGTGCATAATTACCAATATTTTCATATTAACTTAATCAAAATAGGGGCTGCTTCTAAATCACGGGGAACACCCACTTCCAGGATGGTGTTTGCATCACCCTTATCCTTTTTTTAATTAATATATAACACAGGACAAGCAACATTTGCAGGGGTTGTTTTTAAAAATTTGAGACAACGCCAGCAAGCATTTGGAACAATTGGAAAGTATGTTTATAAAATATCTATAATTCAATATTTGGTTTCCAGTATAGGAACAGTGGTTTCCCCATCCAAGGTCTAGTGACTACAGTCTTGTGTTATATTCCTGCAAAAGATAATAATACATCAGTTTCTAAGAATACAATATGAACCTTTGCTTCTGGGTTGATTTCCTTTAGATGTTTGGGAACTCCCCTTGAATTACTGTGGTTCACAGTGTCAATGTCTCCGAAAATATAATGCCCTGTAACATACTGTAGCATAAAAGTCTACTTTTACAAAAGTATACAACCACCAATATCGTCATGATTACAGGTTGGCACGGAACATATTGTGAAGCTGGGAGCTGGTACCTTATAATCAGGGATATAACTGTTTATTACACGTAATTACATAGTAGTTTAGAAGCAGTTTTAATACAAGAAATTCTGGGGGTGTTTGCACTTTTGTGACGTCTACATTAACAGGTCAGAATTTGGAATAAGATAACAATGTAATCTAGTTGACAAGAAGAATACTCAGGAATCTTCAGCGGATAAAGATATACCATATATAACTCTTATGGAGGAAATAATCATATTTCAAACAATAAGTTTTCATATAGTAAGAAGCTCTCAGCCTCAGGCCTCCTCATGGCAGAATGGTTGTTAGGCTCCAAGCCTGACAATTCTCATGCAATAACTTGTAATTGCTAAGTAATGTATCGCTGACATATTATTTATAAATAATATATATAACATACCGTATATACTCGAGTATAAGCCGAGGGTCCCAATTTTACCACAAACAACTGGGAAAAAACATACTGACTCCAGTATAAGCCTAGGTTGGGAAATGCAACAGCTACACTCCAAAATGTCCAGTAGTCTCCCGTCATGAATGAAATAATGTCCACAGCACCTCCAATTAATATAATGTCTAGCAGAGAGCCTCCATAAATATAATGTCCACAAGAGTACTCCCATTAGTATAATGTCCAGAAGAGTGCCTCCAATAGCATAATGTCTAGCAGAGTGCCTCCATAAGTATAATGTCCTCAAGAGTACCCCCATTAGTATAATGTCCAGCAGAGTGCCTCCAATAGCATAATGTCTAGCAGAGTGCCTCCATAAGTAAAATGTCCTCAAGAGTACCCCCATTAGTATAATGTCCAGCAGAGTGCCTCCAATAGCATAATGTCTAGCAGAGTGCCTCCATAAGTAAAATGTCCTCAAGAGTACCCCCATTAGTATAATGTCCAGCAGAGTGCCTCCAATAGCATAATGTCTAGCAGAGTGCCTCCATAAGTATAATGTCCTCAAGAGTACCCCCATTAGTATAATGTCCAGCAGAGTGCCCCCAATAGCATAATGTCTAGCAGAATGCCCCTATAAGTATAATGTACAGCAGAGTGCCTCCATTAGTATAATGTCCCCATAAGTATAATGTCCACAAGAGTGCCCCCAATAGCATAATGTCTAGCAGAATGCCTTTATAAGTATAATGTACAGAAGAGTGCCTCCATTAGTAAAATATCTAGTATAATGTCCCCATAAGTATAATGTCCACAAGAGTGCTCCCATTAGTATAATGTCCAGCAGAGTGCCCCTATTAGAATTATTCACCGGCGCTGACCCTGGCGGCCTCTTTTTTGGCTGGGCCGGTAGATGAACATCTATGCGATCTGCCATCACACAAAGTATGACGTCAGCAGGTGGTGACATTGTGGCTTCATAGTTTCTGTGCCGGCAGATCGCATAGAAGTGCCTCTGCCCGTCGGGAACTCCAAGAGGTGCTGCTAGGAAAAGAGGAGGTCACTATGAAGTACTAACTTTATTTTTTTATATACTTGTGTATAAGCCAAGTGGGGCTTTTTCAGCACAAAAATTACACTCGAGTATATATGGTATATAAATAGTCTCTTCTTCCACATGGAACAACAGCGTAGTACTGTAATCATGATTATAGTTCACACTGCTGTTTAGCAGGGATGAAGGGAATCCACATACCATATATAATTATGATGCTTGGAGTCCCATCCCAGAACTGTGGCTGCTCTGTGATATCCAGCCACTGCAGGGCCATGATTCACAAACCGAACACGGTCATCTTAAGTATACTGCCATCATCTATGAAATGTATATGGATCGTGTCAGTAATAGACATAGTAAGGTTTAATAAGAGCTATAGGAAGCCAGAAAAATTACATTTATTTAAACATAATGTCCATTCATTCAGTGTTGATTTTGAGGCTCAACAACTGTAAAATAAGTCTTTAGTATCTTCATGGGAACCTGGCAGTGGCCGCACATTCTGTACTAAAGCAGTCAGCTTTATACTTATGCAATGGAGACCCCCCATATTGATGCCTGGAGACTCTTGTCCATGGTTGTTATGTCGTCCTTTTGACTTTATTGTTATGGATTCCCAAAAACCCGTTGGGCAGATGCATGCACCAGTAAAAGTAGACTGTATGTCGTCTGTTTTTAATGGATTAATGGTCACAGATGATATTTTAACACACTATGCAACGATCCATTGAAAAGTGGAATATATTTTATTCAGATAAATTTTCGAAGAATCACTCATAGACTATAGTTCATGAGGATCTGTGAAAAATGGATGCCTGTTATGCCACAGAAGCAGGAAATATTTTCAGTGTATGGGACATCAGGAGCATGGTACAAAGCCATCAAAGCTATGTGCAAAACATTCTAGCCATGTACAGAATAACATAATGAACACTCCTTTATGGCGTAAATCAGGACTTATCTATGTAGAATTCTAGTGCACAGTGGGTGTTCAGAGCCCTTTAATTGTCTCACTCTTTGTTTTGTTGCAGCCAATTGGTAATATCAAAAAATGTCTTTTTTTTGCTCATCTATGTACAGTCTGCTCCTCATCTTGACAGAAAAAAACAGAAATGTGGATATTTTTACTAATTTTTTCAACAAGAAAAACTGAAATGTCACATGATGATAAGTATTCAGACCCTTTGCTCAGTATTGAGTAGAAGCCCATTTTGAGCTAGTACAGCCATGAGTCTTCTATGGGAATGATGCAACAAGTTTTTTACACCTGGATTTGGGGATCCTCTGCCATTCTTCCTTGCAGATCCTCTCCATTCCAAAATGCAATGAAAATGCAACCAAAACGCAACATGTGACTTCCCCCTTAACACCACATGTGACCGCAGCCTCAAAAATTGTCATCTCTCTGGGGTGTGACTAGAGTGCCTAGAGTGGCACGGCCTCAAATTTAAAGTAATGTCCACTCCTGCATATAACCCCCTCACGTGGCTTGTGTCCGTGTGGATTTGAGACATTTGCAACAAAAAGTCTGAACATGTATCAGAAGAAAAAAAATATGATCATACATAAGGCGCAAAGAAGACCTTCCAAATGTCTCAATTACACACCAATGAGAAAAAAAACTATGATACATGTCCCCCATTGTCTTGTTGGAAAGAGAACCTTCGGCCCAGTTCAGAGCACTCTGGAAGAGGTTTTCATCCAGGATATCTCACTACTTTGCCGTATTCATCTTTCCTTCAACTATAACTAGTCATCCTGTCCATTCAGCTGAAAAACACCCCCATAGCATGAAGCTGCCACCACCATGTGTCATTTCTGGGATTGTATATGGCAGGTGATGAGCAGTGCCTGGTTTTCTCCACACATACCGTTTAGAATTAACACCAAATCTCCCATCTCCCTAACTGCATTTCTGGAGCTCAGCCACAGTGATTTTGGGGTTCTTTTTACCTCTCTCGCCGAGACTCTTCTCCCACAATTGCTTAGTTTGGCTGGAAGGTCAGGTGCAGGAAAAGTTGTGGTCATTGGAAACTTTTTCCATCTAAGAATTATGGAGGCCACTGTGCTCTTAGGAACTTTGAGTGCTGCAGACATTCTTTTGTTACCTTGCCTATGTGTTTATGTTCAGTGCATAACATTTTACTTAAAAATAAAAGTTATGTTTTGGTATAATAAGCATTTACAACTTTTCCTTATTCCCTCCTTCACTGTCCCCTTTAAGATACTTTACTTTACATACTGGTGGTGCACACTGGGAATGACATTGTCTCCACGCCTTTTTTTTATTATAATATTTGAATACTTATGTTTTTCTTTTTTAATAAATTAGCAAAGATATCTACATTTCAGTTTTTTTCAAGATGGGATACAGAAAGTACATTAATGAGCAATAAAAATATATTTTCTGATCTGTATGAAGTGTATTAATACAAGCATCACTTCTCATCAGAACAGACTAGAATCATCACTAATTATTAAAGTAAAATAAAGTTAAGTAAAATAAATTATTATATCCACAATTAAGTCCTCATCATAACCGAAGCACGAAAAGACCTTTACAAAAGAATATACCGTAGCTACCACACAAGCATCAGTAACCCTTCATGAGAATTTTTGTAAAGATAAAGTGCCAAGTGTGTTCTACCATTTTATGTGTGGAAGGGACCCAAATTGAAAGACAGCCAATTTAAGCCACTACATGCTGTAAATGCCTGTGTGGCTATGATCAGTTATTCACACGGGCCTCTATGTTATTTAATAAGAAATGATACCTAGGATGAAAGAGGCACAATACTAAGATTACAGCTCCCTGGAGCAATATGCTCTATATATTACTGATGGAAATATGACACAAAGGAGCAGCAGCACACCTAGGGAAAGGTGTATTACATGGAAATGTATTCACCAGAGATGCAACCTTTCTCTACCGTGTCACTATGTTTTATTATATGGCTCCTAAGGCTAGAGTGCAGGTGAGTATGAACCAAAGCAATGCAATACTTCTATGTTGTGGCCCATTGTGGAAAAAGACACCTATTAGATCGGATCACCATATAGGTTATATGGTACACACACATATCTAGGGCCCATACTGCACCATACTGGTGTACCTGATTGTATGTTGTATATGAATATGTAAATAGATTTGCAGGAATTTCATCATAATCTATGAGAGTAAAATGTATTTGTATCAATGTAATATAGAGATATTCTCCTCTATGCCCAGTTTCTAGTACAGAATACAGCAATCATGTAACGAACCTGTAAGGAACCTGTAACTAGCATATTTTTTGATCACATTTTAGAACAAAGTTTTTAAAGTAATTGGATTTACAAATATACTGGGGGGGAATTTATTAAGACTGGTTTCTCAGAACTAGCACTGTGTTTATACGAGGTCTCACTTCTGCTTTAGATTTCAGCAGAGTCTACTGTGGCCAAATTGGTTTGCGTGGTGGAAAACTGGAGGAGATGGGGAGATTTTCGTGTCTTCTCCACCAGAAAACTGTCAGCGAAGACACAATAAATCTCCCCCACTATCTCTCTTTTATCCATTATGATCCACGCCTGGTTTTGGTTTCAAAAACACCAGGTAAATGACCTGAACATATAAATGCACCTGATGCACCACTGGTGCACCGCATGCTGGATTTACTAAAAGGCTCCAACCTCCCAGTAAATCCAGAAGTGATCTCTGACAGGTAGATCAGTCCAGATTAGGTGGAAATTTCAGCTATAGCTATAGTTAATACGATAGTCCAGCACCACTCCCATCCTGTGATGCCCAAAGTGGTATGCAGGGCAGAAATCTGATAAAATTAGAAATAAATTGTCAAAGACTCGAATAAAAAATTCTAGTTACAGAGCGTTGTAATAGAGAAAAAATAAAAGAGAAAATATTTAGTTTTTCTATTCTTTCTTTTTTCTGACTTTCCCATTTTTTCAAGAGAGCTATTTTTTAGATAATATAAAGCTGTTGATTCAAGAGAACCTGTCATGGGAATTTAGGCCATAACAGGATAGTGTCAGTGTCCTTCAATATTCTAGGAGTTTCAGCTTTACGCAGGCTGAATAGCAGGTTGGTAGAGGTTTGTAAACTAAATACTAATGTTTGAAGAGAAGCCATCACCCCCACTGAAATACCTATCTTCTAAATACTTGTATTTGCCATGCATTTGTATTTTAAAAAGCCAGGTTCATGCTTTCTATTTGGGTTGTCAATCCTTTGTTAAAGTGGTTGTCCAACATGGTGCAATTGTAGCAGGTGCATGCTGCCAACGCCTCGCCACTACCGAGCCACAAGCTGGCAGGCTCCACACTAAACAGGAGCTCCCCTGGGGCCCATATAAAAAAGTACAACCCCTTCAATCCTCCTGAATATTTATGAATATTTGTACATTTATTTTTTCTCTTTTCCAAAGAATGTGACCTTATGCAGTCAGCATTGATTGAGAATGCAGGAACACTCATATAACTGGTAACACCCAGTTGTCAATTTATTCATAAAAGTCTAGTATGCCATATGGCAAAGCTCCAAGAAAATATGCTCTTGCATAATCAGGAATAGAAATAAAGTGGTTGTCATCCACCACACTACTAGTGCCTGATGGGGACAAAGAACCTCCTGCATAAAAAACAACACATATTTAAGGAAAGCTAACAGGCTGGTCCTAAACTTTACAGCCTAAATAACTTAATTGAGACAGCCCACAAAGATATAAGAAATTGCTTTCATAAATTGAATATAATGCACCATGGCTCCTATATGTCTAAGTCCACTGTAGCCATGCTATAGGCTGAGTAATAAATTAGAATGCCATCTATACAGTAGAAATGTCAGCAAGTCCAACACAAAAATGAAATATGACGTACAACCCGTGACCTGCATATGAAGCTTCCTCTTTCTCACAACTTTCTAGCCCTACTTGTCAGTCTCATCCACATTTGTGAGGTAAATCATAGCATATACACATTTACGAGGGATGCATAAAAAATGCAATTGGAAGTCTCCACTATGTGATGGATTCATTCCCAGTGGGATTTCAGTTTTTCTTTGAGAAAAATGTGAATGCAACCGTACCATTAAAGATATACCGGGGGCATTTATTATCAGTTTTCAAAGAGAAAAGTGTCAGACATTTTTTCCCCTTGCTGCGTCTCTTTCGCCTTATTTGTGAAGAGGCGGCGGCACAATATTGGTGCTTTTCTGACTGACGACTTCTTCATTTTTATTGTTGCAGAATTGTGGCGCTGCTTGAGAATCCAACACTTTTTTGCCATTTATTTGGACTGGTTTTGTGGCACAATTTACGTTGCACAATTCTATTCTATTGTGGGAGTTCTATGTCACCTTCATGAATGGGAAGACAGTTCTAAACCTTATTGTTTGTGTGCCAAATCATCAATCCCTTGTGCCACTGAAAATTATAGCATGCTTCCAGCCCCACCCTGCGCCCAAATTCTTGAATGTCCCCCCCACCCCCCACATGTTTTCAACGAAAACTTCATGGCATGGACATATTTCATTCATTATTTTTAAGACATAAAAGAGCCTAAAGTATGAGAACTATTCAGTTATATATAAATCTGTGTAGAAATGTTTAGATTTCTGTTCAATAATTTTCCTGCTACAAGTATGCAAATGAGTCCTAGTGAAAAGACAAATCTAGAAACAATGATACACATTTCTAACAGAGAAACATCTCAATGCAGTCAAAACTGACTCAAAATAGACAAAAAGTGCAATGAATTCAACAATAACACAAAGCAAGCAAAAAAATCATGCTGTCAATGGAGTCAGTAATATCACAAAACAAGAAGAGAGAAATAAACTTGGTAATAGCACAGAATGAATTACACCCGTTTTGAAAGATAAAAATTAAAGATACGTGATAAAAACAAATTCCAAATGTAAAAGACACATGTTCCGGAAGGGGTGATGGATTCAGTTCTTGGTAAACATGGTGAAATATGGAAAATATGAGGGCGGTTTAATAAGTACCCGTGTTTGACGACAGAGGCCGTTCCTGAGGGAAGTTGGTGTTATCATCGTGTGCTGCCATCTGTCAAAAGACGGCAAAGCAAATTGTAGACTGATTGATAGGTTAGTTTGGATTTGGTAACACGTGTTTCGTAATTTTGGCTAAGATGGAAAAAGAGCGGTATCGTTCGGTAACTCGCTTTTTGTTTTTGGATGGGAAAAAATGCAAGGAGATAAAAGCAAAGTTGGATGCTGTTTATGGGGAAACTTCACCATCTATGACCACAGTTAGATATTGGTTCAACGAATTTAAACGTGGGCGAACATCCGTTTTTGAGGAGGAGCGACCAGAACACAGCGCAGATGTGGTTACCGAGGAAATCATTAAAAAAAGTCCACAACATGATACTCACTGATCGACGAACGAATGTGCGCGAAATAGCAAAGGCTGTAGGTGTGTAGACCGGAACGGCAATTAATATTTTACATGATAAGTTGGTGATGAAAAAATTGTTGGCCCGATGGGTGGAGCGATTGCTCACGGTGAACAACAAGCGGATGCTGCTGTTAACTTCAAAGCACTGTTTGGAACAATTTAAGCAAGATCCGAAGGAGTTTTTGCGTTGAGTTGTCACCGTTGATGAAACCTGGATTCATCATTACACACCAGAAACTAAGCCGTATTTGGCAAAAAAGAAGCTGCTGCTTCAACACGATAACGCAGCAGCACATTCATCCGGAGTTGTCGCCGCCAAACTGCATGAATTGTGTTATGAATTACATCCCTGTATTCTCCCGATCTGGCTCCCTGCTACTTTTTCTTGTTCCCTAACATGAAGAAGTGGCTTGCGGGAAAAAAATGTAGCTTAAACGAGGAAGTCATCACCAAGACAGAGGCGTATTTTGAAGAGTTCGATAAATCCTAGTTTTTGGAGGGGTTAAAAAATGGTAAGAACATTGGGAGAAGTGTATATTTCTAAAAGGGGACTAATAAAAACATTTTTTTGAAAAAAAAAATTATTGAACTGCCCTCGTATATCAGGCATTTCAGTAACTTACCAAGTGCAATGCAAATGGCGCATTGTTTCCGTTTACCAAACAGTTTTGCATACATTGAGATTCCAATGCTTTTCACACATCATATGAATAATACCCAGCCCTTCAGTCCCCAGCTCCTACAGCAGCCCCATCAGTCTTTGCTCACATGTTGTTAGGATGGGTCCAGCAAAAGTTTTCAGATCATCTGCATTGTTATATTTTTATTGTTTCTTTTCTAGCAATGTCTATGAATGTTCAGTTCAGTAAACCAATGCTAAACCATCTTAGTCCACTGAAGTTCACACTGGTGGCAGAATTGCTATGAAGGTCACAGTGTAGAGTATGGGATTTCTATAAATCACATCCATGTTACATAAATAACCCTCAACATAAAAATAATTCAAGCTGTGACTTTTGACCCTGTACTAGGTTAATTATTGCGGTGAATATATTAGCAATGGAAAGGGCAAACTCCGCCCTCATCTGCAGATTAATCGTGCCATGCAGAAACCAGTCACTTTAAGTCACAATCACTGGCGCATGTCCTCTGTGGGCATCCACATGGACTACATAGGTTTGATCCTGGCATTGAGTGGTAGCAATTGGTAAAAAAAAGCTACCTTATATCATTGATCTGTCCTGTATCAGAGGACAATATGCATAATTCATTAAGGATTCTGCACACTCCAAAAATATATCGGAAAAATAAATTTTAGGAAGCTGCTTAGTATTGGCTTATCCGGTCTCTGTGATGTGCCAGTTGGGTAGGAAAATAACCTTCACTCGCCAAATTACTAATCACAAACTATTCACATTAAATATTCTCTGTTTTCTCTGGTTAATCACATACATTGTAATCTCTGGCTGATCATGTACATTGTGATGTGATATCACATTATTTACATCATTGGATGTATGTAGGTTTCCCTGCTAAATACTAATGTCACAGTTACTCTTTATTTCCGACTCTGTACATCATATTATTAAGATGTCTTATAAAAACAGGCCACAATGATGCTTCAGCTTATCATTGCCTGGTTATATCAGAAGGCTGTAATCCTAAAGACAAAGGGGAACTGACAAATAAAATCGGGGAAGAAGATCTGCCACCTGATCCCTTACATAAACAGGTTAGTGCCCATTTTGAAAGGGAATGTGTAACTCTGGCCACTAAGCCTAATAAAAAGCTGACATTTACTAATTCTATGGAGGATTTCTGTACAGCAATCACTCATTTACATCCCACAGTCCCCCAGTGTGTTCTTGGTGCGTTTTAGGACGCACTGAAAACGTATGTATTTTTGCATGTTTACCATGCGTTTGGCTGGTTTGAATCCGTTTTTCTTCATTGCTTCAGTGTAAGCAGCTGTATTAACATTTTCACAGCTTCTTTAACTTCCACAAATAAATAATAATGGAATAATAATGGATTCAAATCAGCTAAACATATGGTAAACATGCAAAAAAGAATGCGTTTAAAATGCATGCATTTTCAGTGCATTTAAAAACGCACCAAGAATGGACCAAGAATGCACTCTGTGACTGCACCCTTAGGGTACAGCGCTAGGGTACAGGTATGTGCTCTGATGTGCTCCTAAGGAAACGCAAGCGATGGGTAACCAGAATCGGGTGTCTTGTATTGTTTTAATGCAATACGATGGGTTTTGGTTACCTATCACTTGTGTTTGCATAGAAAAGCATACATAATCGGGCCAGTACCCTAGCGCTGTGCTTCATATGGAATCTATGGGAGCAACTGAGGCCTCTGATATAGGTGGATAAGGGGAACTTAATATGTGATTCCTCCAAGAAATGTATGAAGAAATGGATAACTCAGTGGAATCATGTCCATGGAACATGTCGCCAATTCGTTTTTACAGTGTATAAGGACAAGGACCATCCAAGCACCATCCCCAGCAACTTCAACATTTTCCATCCTTTAATAGACTTTTTTTTTCTTTAGGCCTCACTGGATTCAGTACTGTTAGGGTGGAATCACATTGGCATTTATTTTTTTCATTGAACCCATTCTGGCTTATGGATACACACACATAGTTTTTTCTTTTCCTGACTTCAGTGATTTTTCACTGATGCCCTACTGAACCATTCTTTTCAATCTGCTTTTTCACACTTCAGTTTTTTACACTGATCAGTGGTCAGTGGAAAATATCAGTTTCATATGTAGTTGAAGGAGGATTTTTTCAGGGTATTTAATATAATCCTGGTACAGATCCATGCTATAATCTCATATTGGCTCTATTGGTATTGGTACAGATCCATGCTATATTACTAATTGTTTTGTTCTTGCTTTAGTTATTGAACATGCATTTGACTTTTGGAAGTGTTGCTGGCTGCTGCCCCCACCAGCAGAAAGTCCCTAATTTCTTGGTATATAGTGATATTGAGAAGTGCATTGGTATCCTTTTTTGTTCACTGACAACATTGGACCAGCAGAAAAAAAACTGAAGTGTGAAAAAACTCATTGAAAAGAATGGTTCAGTAAGGGATCAGGGAACAAATCTGTACGTGTCAAAATGGGTTCTGTGAAAGCTCACTGATGTGAAAAAAACACCAATGTGAAAGAGTCATTGGTTGCATTCAAGCTCCATATGGTCAGGTGGGCAGTCCTCAGCCGGAGCAAACAGCCTGCAACTTCCCACATGACAACAGAGGCCCCAATAACCATTATTGGTCCTGAAATTGCTCTAGTACAGTGGAGGCTAGAGAAAAAGAGGTGGAGGTGGTTGAATGCCCCCTTTAAAGGAAATGAATGACTAAGGCCCCTTCGACACTCGCAACACGTGCTGCCGGATTGCACACCCCGAACGCTGCAAACCTGAACGGAACTCAGCATGTCAGTTCAGTTCCGGTTTGCAGCATTTAGGCAGAGGGATCCGGGCAGCATGCACTGCGAGTGTGATGCGAGTTCATCCCATCACACTTGTGAGTGTAGAAGGGGCCTAAAACTAACATTTCAAAAGATTTGTCAGATGATATGTAAAGAAAATTACCTGCAGATGTTTGTTTGAACTTTTCACTTTTTTTCTTCCTCCATTTCCAAGGCTTAAAAAGTCTTCCTAAAGTTGCAAATTTGCTTCTTCTTCTGATGGGTGGGGTGTGTGTGCCAGGTACTAGGGACTCTGAGCGCATGGCAGCCAGTCTTTCTACTTCTTCAGCTGAAATATGGAAGTAAAGTATAAGTTATAAATCTTAATGAGTATTATTACTGTTTATGTGATGATCAGACACTGGCAAACTGGAAGAACACCTTCCATATGCCATCATTCATAATTACATAGATGGAGACATAAAGTGTTGACAGATAAAGAGAATACATGAGACAAAAGAACACCAGATACAATAATAGAAATCTACTTCTAAAACCTCAAAATGTGATGTGTCAGCAAAAAAGATAAGAGTGTGGAGAAGCAGCCAAAGCCCTCTCCTTCATCTGTGTTCTGTCTAATAATGTCATGTTTCTTCTCTCAAACTGAGATACAATTTTTAAGGAAAAGGATAGTGTAAGTATTCCCTTTACTTGTCTCTTGAATGATTTATACAGGGTTCATATGACTATTCTCATCCCATTTTCACATGAAATGAGTCAAGTTTACTGGTTCAGGGGTAGTGTCACTTAAAGAGGAGCTGTCACCCATAAATTGGGCACTAGGAGCTGCTTACTAAAGGATAGGTCCTCCTTAAAGGGGTTTTACAATGAAGTAAAGTTAGGCCCTATCCACAGGATTAATGGAGCAGAATGGTCATGCCCGGCATCTGCTCCATTAACCTGATGGAGCGACGAGGGGTCCGACGGACCCGTTTTTGCGATCAGCGGGGGTGTCAGCATTGTGACCCCAGTTGATCAGCAAGTTAGGCCCTATCCTGTGGATAGGGCCCAACTTTACTTTGTGGGAAAACCCCTTGGTTCTAAAGGACTTAGAAACATGTTTTTTGTGTCCTATAAATGATAAGAATCTCATCTTTAAAATGTGAGCTACACTGGACATGCAAGCAGTTGAAAAATAGGCAGAACTGGATCTTTATCTGCAGCTTGCTTTTCCAACTGTGTCTCTTACATATTTGATATATTATGTATATAATATGACACAACAAGCATGTTTCTAGGTACTACATAACAGAAGGTAGTGGCTTCTGAAGTGATACTAACCCTGCAACCACTAGATGACTCAACTGAAAAAGAGATAAGAAGAGTCATATTTGCTTGACTTAGGGGGATACTTTTTATAAGTAAACAGGTGAGGCCGGAAGTTTAGTGGACATTAAAGAGAACCTGTCAGCATGCCCTGAAACAGGACCTGGTGACAGGTTCTCTTTAATGTCTACCCGAGGAAAAACGAAAATCTGTACTAACATCCCTTTCCCAGTAAAATCAATAAGAAGCCGCCACTTTTTTTTCCCACAAGCAAACATTACTGACATGACCTATATACCAGATGCAACTGTGAGTATATGGACATAGGGAGTATAGAAACATAGTGAAAATTTCAGCCTTTGTAAAACAATAGTTCAGAGAAACAGCACAAGGTGATGGCCAAATAGTCCTTTGAGGTTACATGTTTATTTTTGGTACTTGTGTTCTTTTGCTACATCTTCATTAAGTATTATTTTCCATCACCACTTCTGTATTGCAAATCACTTACGAGATGCTAATCAGCACTTTTCATCCAGAAGAGTCATCCAATTTCCCATCATGGCTCTAATATCTACATCACTAGACAATCAACATTTTTAGTCAAGTCCCTGAATTTAAGGACAGTACTGTATGCTAGACACATAATTTACCTATCGAATAATTATTATGTTGTAAATAAACATGGAAATATGAAATAAACAAATACAAACTAAAATGTAAGACAAAAGTAAATATTAGAATTGAATATATTTGATGGAATATACATACAGACGGTCCCCTACTTAAGGACACCCGACTAACAAACGACCCCTAGTTACAGACGAACCTCTCTGCCCACTGTGATCTCTGGTGAAGCTCTCTGGATGGTTTATATTAGTCCCAGGCTACAATGATCAGCTGTAAGGTGTCTGTAATGAAGTTTTATTGATAATCCTTGGTCCCGTTACAGCAAAAAAATTGGTCCCATTACAGCCAAAACATTCTGAAAATCCAATTGTCAATGGGACAAAACCCAAGGACCCTGTCTTGTACGTAACCCGGGGACTGCATGTATATTAGAATCGTATATTGTATTTTTATTAAACAAAAAAAAGCCCAAGCCTCCTGATGTGCCCACAAGGCAAAAACATTGCAAATGTTCAAGGTGAATTTTTAACATGGTGTGGGTACTGAGTAGGCCCCGTGCCAGGCCCAATCTGCTGCCATCTGCGCTGTGTCCCTCCATACCCCATCGGCGTGCAGCTGGTGTAAAGGGGATAATAATTGCAATGCCTTCATAATGGTTCATAAGGCAATGCCATTATTTCAGTGCTTCTACATTCTGCTGAATGACCCCAAATGTTTCCTTCATTATCCAAGGGAACAACAATTTCCAATAACAATTATTTTACCATGGCCGCCACGGTCTTCCTGGATTCTATGAAGCCTTAAAAGCACCAATAAATACTCTACAAACTAGGTTCGGTATAACAATCATTTTAACTATCAACCCTTTATTATGAAAAAAATGTTTATAATTACTGAGAAAAAGAAAAAAAAATGGTGATGTTTGTATTTAAATCTATATGAAATCTACCACCTAAATCAAGCATTATAATCCAATAATTCTAAAATCAACAAATTATGCTAATGAGGTGATGTTACCAGAGCCCCTCCATGCTGCAGCTTCACAGACTATTAAAATCATGGTATCATAGTATGGAAAAAGACTCAAATCTATCCTTTGACTAAGGCAGCATGGTGGCTCGGAGGTTAGCACTACAGCCTTGCAGTGCTGGGGTCCTGGGTTCACGACCCATCCAGGTCAGAATCTGCAAAGAGTTTGTATGTCCTCTCTGTGTTTGCATGGGTTTCCTCTGGGTCCTCTGGTTTCCTCCCACACTTCAAAACATACTGATATGTTGATTTGATTGTGAGCCCCATTGGGGACAGGGACTGATTTGGCTAGTTCTGTGTAGCGCTGCTGGAACCAACACCCAGTAGACCCAGGCAAGTGCCCTCTAACTTTTCATTGCTGATCATCTGGGCTGCAGCGGTGCTGGCGTAGGCTATCAGAGGTATTGGCGTCACAGGCACGTGGAATACAGCCTGGGAGAGTAGCAGTAAAGTGATTATGTGCAGGATGTTGCTCGATGCTAGGTGATAAGGGAGTTTTACGGGGTTTGAATCACCCGGAACTAGGAAGCGTCCGCGGCTCCTGCTGTGAGCCTCCAGCCTCAGGCTTCAGGAGATTACCGAGCCATGCGCTGGAGCTGGTCTTCTCCTACATGGAGCTGTCCGACCTTTCGGAGCTGTGTAACTGTGTAAGTACTGGCACCTCTGCCTAGACTAGAAAGAGAACGAGGTGCAAAGGAGCCTGTGCCTGAGGGCGGCTGCTCTGCAACCTGCCCACATACAAGAGCCTTCAGCTCCAACTGGAGCTACTGCAGTTCTGCAACATAGTGGGGGTAGCTTTTCCCTTGCTCTGCACCCTCTACAAGGTCATTAATAAAAATGTTAAAAAGAAGGGGGTCTAATACTGACCCCTGTCACTAGTAATGTCAACCTAATCTGAGAATGTGGCATTAATGATGAGCCTCTGTTTTCTAGCACTAAGTTAATTGCTTTCTCAAATACACACATTTTCCCCTAGTTCCAGCAGTCTCATTTTATGTGCCAACCTTTTATGTGGCACTGTCAATCAAATGTCTTGGAAAAGTCCAGCAACATCCATTGCCTCCCCCAGGTCGAGTCTGGAACTTACATCCTCATAGAACACAATCAGATTAGTCTGACAGGACCGATCCCTCATAAACCCATGCTGATGCTATAAGAGTTATAAGGTTATGTGATAAGAAAAATAGAGTTGGCATAGGGTCAAGCACTGAAAAATAAAATTCAGCCTGTTAAACAAACCAAATTTCAGGCCCCACTACAAACCCAATGTATATAGTATATTCCAACACTGTTATATTTATTTGTGAAAGTTGCCTTTTTGTACTTGTTTCTTATGGGATTACAAGGAACATTTTAAGTTTAGATCAGTTTTCACTATTTTGCTTTTGACCCCAATCCTACACAATAATATCATTGTGCATCACGCAGTAGACACTTAGTAAAGGTGACCCTATTCCGAGTAGAACTGGCATTGCTAATATATTTTAAGGTATCTTCATCTTAAAGATGTAGATACAACTAAATTCTGAATACCTAACAGTCCAACCAATTGTTGCAGTATACTTCCCAGACAGATGCATTTATTATTTTTGCCGCTATTTGATGTAATTTGGTTCTCGGTTTAAGTAGTGATTTGCATTGTGATGTTATAATGTGGTGCACCGTAAGAAGAACTAGTGAGTATCATGAATGCTAAAAAACAACCAAGAATGGGGTTTAGAAGTTGGTAGACTTGCTTTTTATTGCTTTAATTATGTGCCACAAAATGTTCCAAAAATTAGAAGTGCAGGAAAAATGTTGGGATTGAAGAGATGTTCCAAAATTGAAAGACAAAAAAAAAAGGTTTGAATGTCAAAAAAGAAGATAAATTGTGGCCCTGACACATAATAAATACAGCTCACATGGCACACCAACAACAACAAAAAAAAGGCACCCAAAAAACTAGTGCATAGCCAATAATAGCCTCTGGCTGTGCAACCGTATGGACACAATTGATATTTATGGAACTTTAATAGCAGAACGTGAAACATACATCATGTGGCATGAACGTTGTCTATATCGCTATAAGCGGCCTAGTGGCCATTTTAGGCTGACAAAATCTAATGATTTAACTCTATGCATGGCATTAAAATCTCAAAGCTCCGACTACTGATTTGCACAGGATGAAGAAAAACTTACCGAAAAAATGCTATTAAAGGAAACCTACCACTTTAAAATGACCCTTCTGACCCACAAATACCTTAAGCTAGCTCAGGATGAGCTGATGCCGGACCATATTTTCAATTAAACCAGAAACCGCTGTATTTGTAGAAAAATTATTTTCTTGTGGTAGTAAAATCTCTCTTCGGCGCTTCTATAAGCGTCATGCGGCGCGCACCCCGGACCCTGCTCCGCGATCACGCTCTCGTCAGCGCCGCTCCCGTCACTAATTTTGCTGTGCCCGAGAGCCGGTGACGTCACCGAGCTCTCGGGCACACTAGCGCATGCGCACCACCTCCTCCTGGCGCGTCGCGGCCGGATCCCATTGCGCATGGGCGAAGTCCCGAAGCCTCGTAGTGGCAGTGGAGGGAGCCCCCCCTTTCGTTGGTGGGAGCGGCGAGCATAGTGGAGGTGGTCTTCTCGGTCTTCTCTCCGAAGCCTCGCGATACTACGAGGCTTCAGGACTTCGCGCATGCGCAATGGGATCCGGCCGCGACGCGCCGGGAGGAGGTGGTGCGCATGCGCTAGTGTGCCCGAGAGCTCGGTGACGTCACCGGCTCTCGGGCACAGCAAAATTAGTGACGGGAGCGGCGCTGACGAGAGCGTGATCGCGGAGCAGGGTCCGGGGTGCGCGCTGTATGACGCTTACAGAAGCGCCGAAGAGAGATTTTACTACCACAAGAAAATCATTTTTCTACAAATACAGCGGTTTCTGGTTTAATTGAAAATATGGTCCGGCATCAGCTCATCCTGAGCTAGCTTAAGGTATTTGTGGGTCAGAAGGGTCATTTAAAGTGGTAGGTTTCCTTTAAAGGGTGAATATCTGGACACCTACTAAAGATGGTGTTTAAGGAAACTGCTGCATATAAAAAGTTTTGTCATAGGCAGTGAGGTTTCTGTGCAATTTCTACAAACATAATGATATAAGAACCTGGAAGAGTCATTGTCAGTCCAGTCATCTGCCTGTGCCAGGCACAATAACACTGCATGTGACTCTTACACAAGGAACATCTGCAAGTTACTAACAAATATGCTTCTATCCAGCCAACAAATGGCCGATTATATTACCACTAAATTTAACCCCTTAAGAATTCTGGCCATTTTGCTATTTAAACATTTTAATTTTTCAGCAGCACAGTTCACAGTTCAGTGGATGGGAGTCCAGAAATATGATGCAGAGAGTCCCTGTCTGCTGACCGAACTGCAGCTGGGATTGGACCAGCACACGGGTCTGTTTCCACAGAGCAAATGCGTTCATGTGCTGCCAGCCTTATACAGAATAAAAAACTAAAATGGTCTTAAAGGCATCTGTACATGGCAGCCTGGAGACAACTGATAGGCCCTTAAGTGCAGTTTCAATCACTTCATGATTTCAGCCATATAATACAGCAGGCACCCGCAATTAACGACTATAAAACAGAGGCAGACATTTACTTTCTGCTCGCCACAATGTAATAATATGACGTGGAGCAGAAAGGACCAACGAAAGGACACATTTAAAGGACACCTGTCATCAGGTCTGTGTCACTTGTCCTGTCACTACTACCTGTTGGAGCAGCTCACAAGGATCCCATCCCAGCCTTTATCTAGTTATTTCATACATTAATCATTGTAAAATCATCTATTCTTTATCATGTAAATGAGGCTGGTCACATGGTCAGAGGCAGTGATGTCACCCCTGTTACCCCTCCCCTCTCCTCCCCCTGCTCATGTCTGTGTGAAATGTATAGTAAAGCATGGCTAGTGTCTGTGCTGCATCCTCCTAATATACAGGTGAGAGACACAGACATCAGCTACACATGAATCTGACATGTTCTGCTGTAACATGGCTGCCTGGAGCTGCTGTATTTCTCCTATATACACACACATGCACACACAGGCTGCAGGGGGCGTGGCCACCAGCACCAGGAAGCACATCATTATACAGCCTCACTCCATTATACAGGCTGTCAGTCATGCACTGGGGGTGTGGCTGTGCCTCCCACTCATGAATAGAGTGGACAGCTTGAATATGCTAATGACTTATTGGACATTTCACAGGTCATTTGCATACAGTTTAGGACCTCATTGCTTAGGTTTACAGGCATGTAGAGGGACAATGAAGGGATAGAGGCAATGCTCTCTAATGGCAGTTTATGAAAATATATTTAGTTTAGGGGGGTTATTTTGCATGACGGGTTCTCTTTAACTAATACTTGTATTCTCCATGAAACAACAATTCCCCGAAGTAAGCTCTATCATTCCTTTATTATGCCTAAATTTACATTAATTATGACTACAGACTAAGATTACACAGCATTGGTTTGTAGTCTGTAACCTTGGTGACAGATACATCTTTGTATGAGCTGTGAACACATTGCTGTTGTTGATTTTATCAATACAAAGCTGTTTTATTTTCACACAGATGTACGGGAGCTTGTGAAATGGTTATAAAGGTGGAGTTTACCTCTAAAAGGCTTCTTAGAGAATACAGGTTTGCTATGGGTGAAGTTGTTCCACTAAATCACCAAGTCTACAGAACATTATTCACTTCTCTTTAAGTGATTGAGTTCTAACCTAAGATTACATTTATGTGATGAATCATCAGGCTTCATGACCAGAATAGAAGATCTGGTAACACAGTTGACCCTTCCTCTGTAGTGTTGTTATACTCTGGCTGACAATGTTTTGGCTGCCCTGAGTTGCTGGTACTTCTAGGGAACATCGTGGACCTGGCAATGTTATGGGGGGCACTGCACACCTTGGGGACACAGTTTAAAGGGGGGTTTCCTGCTCTAGACCATAGTCTTCTGGAAGCCTTACTAGAAGTCTTACTATGGAGCTGTGGTAAACTCCTGTGGTAAACTTCTGGGTCATGGCTCTTTACTATAGATTTCTAAAAACTTTCATAATTTGTGGCCATGGCTCTTTACTATGGAGTTCTAAAAACCTCCTTATTTGAGGTCATGGCTCTTTACTATGGAGTTCTAAAAACCTCCTTATTTGAGGTCATGGCTCTTTGCTATGGAGCTGTAGTAATCTTCTTATTCAGGCTCTTGGCTCTCTATTATGGAGCTGTAATAAGCCCCTCATGCAGTATTACTGGATGTATTTTATGGTACCTCTGATTTCATATGAGCCTTTTCCATGGATAAATTCAGTACAAATTAGCTGTGTGATATTGGTTATACTTTTAAGGGTAATATTGCTGGAATTTGGTACTAGATACAGGTTGATTCAGTGGAAAGTACTGATTGAGCTCCAAGGGATTGCATAAACATATAGATTATATATAAATATGAAATTATACATACAAAGTGAAATAGTATTCAAAAAGAGCCACCTCATCATCATTAGAACCATTCTCTGTTTGTAAGATGCTTGTAACATGTGTTATTGTGTAACAGCAGGAGAAGCGAGGGTCTCAAAGGCTGCAGTCACACGTTGCATTTAGTTTGTGTTTAATGCTTGTGTTTTTAAACAGCTGAAGAGATTTGCCTAATTATATTGTTGTCAACATTGCGTTTACAAAACGCATGTGTTAATGCTTTGTTAACATGTTAACACTAACACATGCATTACCATTACATTGACACATGTGTAAACAAAGCATTAACAAACACATGCAATGACTTTACGTTAATGCATGTGTCTTATAACTGTGTAATTAGGCAAATCTCTTCAGCTGTTTGAAAACGCATGCGTTAAACAGAATCATAACGCGTGTGACCGCAGCCTAAACCATCAGCTGACATAAGAAGCAATGGAGGAAAAAGCAGCAGCGCTCTTGTGATCCAGTGAATCAAGTGTTCTCTTTATTCATCACAAATACCTGCAAGGTTTCGATAACACTGAATGTGCATGTATTTTTAAAGAATATAGAGATCAGTTGATTCTCTGGATTACAATGGAGTGCTGCTGCTTTTTCCTCCATTGTATCTTCCTGGATCCATGCAACAAGGACCTTTCTGCTGTGGGCATCCGCCATTGTGTAAGCGGGTTCAGATTGGGCAATTTTGGATGCTGCCCCACACTTTGTTCTTAAGAGAAGCAATGGATTCAAATGATATACATAAGGTATATAGTATATTAGCATCAGTGTCACTTGATCACATGCTACTGTACTTATAGTAGCTTTAGTATCTGCAGTGTAATATAACCTCCCATCACAATATACATGTTGTACAGCTTCTAAACTCATGAAT